>NW_026555215.1:600000-1190347 GCF_021234165.1 Pteronotus mesoamericanus | reverse complement strand
ATATTTATGTACATTTTTTCAACAAAACATTAGGATTGAAACCAGCAATATACAAAAAAATAATTATATATCCTGATCCAGTGGGATTCATCCCAGGAATCCAAGGCTGGTTCAACATTCAAAAATCGTTATAGAATATAAATTGGTGCAGCCACTGGGGTAAACAGAATGGAGGTTCCTCAAAAAAGTAAAGCTAGGACTACCATGTGATCCACCTCTTCTACTTGGTCCATTTATATAAAGAAATCAAAAACGCTAATTTGTAAAGATACATATACTTCTATGTCCATGCAGTATTATTTAGTAGCCAACATATGGAAACACCTAAATATTCATCAATGGATGAAGGGATAAAGAAGATGAGTTGTATATACACAATAATATACTACCCAGCCAAGAAGAAGAAAGAAGAAGAAGAAGAAGAAGAAGAAGAAGAAGAAGAAGAAGAAGAAGAAGAAGAAGAAGAAGAAGAAGAAAGAAGAAAGAAGAAGGAGAAGAAGAAGAAGGAGAAGAAGAAGAAAAAGAAGAAGAAGAAGAAGGAGAAGAAGGAGAAGAAGAAAATCTTGCCTTTTGCAACAACGTGGGAAAATAGTTAAACAGAATAAAGAACCCAGAATTACACCCATGTAAATATAGTCAGTTGAAGTTTGGCAAGGCAGCAAAGGCAATTCAATGGAGAAAGTTTAATCTTTTCCACAAATGTTGCTGGAAAAATTGAGTATCCAGGGACAAAGAAAGCAACAAAATATAAACCATGACTCAAACTGCATACCTTATGCAAAATTAAAATAAATCTTTGACCTAATTTTAAATCTAAACATTAAAACTTCCTGAAGGAGCAGAGCACAAAAATCTATGTGGTCTTGGGTGTGGTAATTAATATTTGGATGTGATTCTAAAGGAATGAGCCATAAAAGAAAAACTGATAAATTGAACACTTGAGACATTTAAAACTTTTGCTCTGTGAAAGACACTGAGAAGTAAGTGAAAGACACAGAGAAATAAATGAAAGACAAGCCAGATGCTTGGAGAAAAATCTTTATACATCCCATATCTGATATAGGACTTGTATTCTTTTAGAATAGATGAAGAATTCTTAAAGCTCAACAGTAAGGAACAAACAAACCCCACGCCTCCACCTCAACAAAATACATAAAGAGAGAGTTCCCCCAGGAAAATTTACTGATGGAAAATAAGCATATGGAAAGATGATCAACATCAATAGTCATTAAGAAAGTAAATTAAAACCACAAAGAAGTAGCACCACATACCTAGAATGGTGACAATTTGAAAACCACCCATGCCAAGACTGGCAAAGGAATGCCCATTCATTGCTGGTGGGAATGCAAATGATACAGCCAGTTGGGAAAACAGTTTGACAACTTATAAGAGTAAACATATATTTGCCCGGAAATCTCCCTCCTAAGTATTCACTCAAGTGAGTCGAAGACAATGTTCACATGTGAAGCCTCCATATGAATGTTTGTGACAGCTTTACTTACAATGTCCCTCAAGCCAGAAACAATGCAAATGTACTTCAACAGGTGGCTAGGTGAACACATTGTTTCATCCCCCCGACAGAATCCACTTAGTAATTAAAAGGAAAAAACTATTGTTTCATGCAACCACATGAGATTTAAGTGAATTTTTCTACATGCGAGAAGCCAGACCCAGAAGACTTCATATTGTCAGAGTCTGTTCTGAGAAAGGCAGAGTGTACAGACTGATGACACATCCAGAGCTAAGAGTGGAAGGAGTGGTTGACTAAAAAAGACCAGTGCAAAAGAATATTAAACAGAACTCTCCCCCCAAAATGATAGATCAGATGACAAAATATTAGTAAAGTGTTTTTCCATTAATAGCCTTGATCTAATGGGAGTACATTTAAACACTGTACCCACCAAAGAGGAAATATTTCTGTGTTTCAAGCATACATGAGATGTTAGGAAACTTAAACACATATTATGTCAAAAGGAAATTTAATAAATGTTTTTAAATTACGTATTGATCAAATTTATCTGATCAAGTTTCAATAATATGAAAAATCAATAACAAAAAATTGCCAATATTCCAATGCCAAAACATACACACTTACATACTTCAGAAACTACAAAATGACTTCTAAATAATTAATTGATCAAAGGAGAAATTATAAAAAATATTAAATTTTTATATTTAAATAAGAATGAAATTTATATATATTTCTTTTATCATAGCATTTGTGTACACACTCATATATAAATATATATTTGTACACATAAATATATCTATATACACATACACAAAAAGGATGATAGAAAATGAGAAAGGATGAGAAGTAAAGAAAAAACAAGATAACTACAGGAGTTCTAACATCTGATTAATAGTTTTTCCACGAACACAAAAATGAGAAAATGAAAGGGATGATTAGAAAATTCCCTTCTTCTGAACAACACGGGTTTCCAAAATGAATGATCTAAGTTCCCAGAACAATAAAAGAAAAAGATCCACACCAAAGCACATTACAATGAACATCCCAAATGATAGTGGTATAAAATCTATAAATGTCTCAGAAACTTTTAAGAATTAAATGAAATGATAGGGAATCATGTGCACCCATGCTCAAGAAGCTGCTGAAGAATATGATCCACCAAAATAATGGCAGAAACAAAAGGGAAATACAGGAAGCAGGAAACAGGTGGCTGAACACTGGAGGTCACTTTGGCCTTTCTCCAGGGTTCATACCATGCATCCCCTGCATGACAGTGAAGAGAAATCTCTGAACCTAGAAAAAGCCTGGAGTTCAAAAAGCCTATGTTCAAAGGAGATAACATGAATCATAAGGAATATGTCTGAGAAAGGGATAAAATCAATCAAATGCTTGATGTGTATGACCATAGGGAGAAGTTTAAACTTATGGAAAAAAACTTGGGAAATTAAGAATGATAAGAAAAGAGAAAACTAATGAAAACAAACCAAAAAACAAAACCCCCAAAAGCCTATTCTTAACTTCAAGAGAAAAAAAGTTTGCAAAAGAAGAAATGTAATGACAGTATACTCCATAGTTCTTCTGTGAATAATGTTTATATGCCCTATAATAAAGCAAATACTGACTATTGATTTATTGCAACAATGGCTACATTGATACTTAATAGGACAGAAGGAGAGGAAGGATGCAGGAGCAAATCTTATCTTTCATGGAGATACTAGATAAGTCAGTGGTAGATAACAGTTTAACTGAATATCAAGAAGTGAAAATGTATCATCTTAAACACAAAGAAAGAGATAAACACCAAAGGAAACTATTTAAAAGGTGAAAAACTCATTGTCTTTGTGGAGTGTGATTTAGAGATGGGAATTGTGAGAACTGGATGTTACTTTCATTATAATCCTCAGTGACTCTTCAGGCAAAATATGTGCAGTACCCTTGATGTGGTATGCTTAAGCATGTATATTAAGAAAAATTGGAATTGAATGAGCTAAGCATACAACTGAAGAATTTGGTAGAACACAATAAATTCAAAGAAAATAAAAGGAAATAAGTAACAAAAAAGATGGATATGAGAGAAAATTAAATAAATAAAAGATGAATAAATAAGCGTAAGAGCTAAATCTTTGCAATTAAAAAAACAAACACATTCACTCTTTATATTTAAAAATATTTGATAAAAGGTATGGTAAAACTTCAAGATATCATAAAAGAAAACTTTGAACAACTTTAGCCTATAAATCTGACAACTTAAATGAAGTGAAAAACATGAATTATGAAAATTAACTCAAAAAAGATTGGAAAAAAAATTGAAAATATGAGTAGACGTGAAACATAACATAAATTGAATCAGTCATCAATATCAGAAAATATTCAGTCCTGAAGACTTTTTAAGATGTTTTACCAAAACTTTAGTGTTTTTAAAAGATAACCTACTCTAAATTAAAAATAAAAGTAAAAAGGGAATGAAAACTACAGTCATTTTTGAAGTTGTAAATCTTGATGCCAAAAACAAAAGGAATAGTATGAGAAAGGAATTTCATCAGCCAACTTCATTTTTATTTCCTAGGAGTCATTGTAGTACCAACTGATAAGATTTATTCATATCTTTCTACATGTCGGGCACCATTATACAAGTTTTTTGTTTCTATATTCTGACAGCTTTATTGAGATGTAACTGTTATGCAACGAACTTTGTGTATGTAATGTACAAAATTTGATGACTTTGAACATATAAAAACACCCATGATGCCATCATCATGGTTAAGGTAGCAGACATATTCAACACCTCTCGGTATTCTTATGTTTCCTAGCTTTAAAAAAAAAAAAAAAACTTGTTCATAAGTGAAAAGAACATTTGTCATGAGATCTGCTGTATTAACAAATTTTGAAGTGAATGACATGACACTGTTAACTATAAGCACTATGTTGTACAACAGATCTCTAGAAATTACACAGAATAACTGAAACTATACATATAGGAAAACTAGTCCCTGTTTTCTCCACTATAATGGTATTTAAGTATTAGCCTAGTTAGCCTTGAAAAGAGTTTTCAAAGGTTATCAAGAAATGCATATTATTATTAAGCCTACTCATCAGTCAGAATTCTAAGGCACAGGTAGTTAAGTAATTTGCCCCTTGATATAAACCCAGGCAGTCCTCCATTGTTCTGTAATAAATGAGGCCAATGCAGGCCGTGCATGAAAGAGTAACATGGTTCTGTCGGTCATTTAAAGACACAGAGCTGAAACAATGCAGGTGCATAACTGCAACAAGGTAAAAATATTAACCAACACAATAAAACAAGAAAACGAAAGAAAAGTTGGTGCTGAAAAAGAAACAATTATTTTATTAACAGGTGATATAAATTATCTGCATAAAAAACCTAAGAGAATATACAGACAAACTACTGTAACAAATTGGTTCTTCAGCTAGATAGCTGGATAAAAGATAATAAATTATGTTATTTATCTACAAAATCTATAAGGATTGTCACCTCTTAAAAATCTCATTCAAAGTACAACCATAGTACAAGACACATAGAAATAAATTTAAGAAAAGATGTGTCAGATTGGTATTGACAAAAATTACATTATTTTTTGAAAGCTATTATAGATGTAATAAGAAGTAAAATATAATATTCAGGGGCAGAAAGCTCAATACCCTAACAAAGGTAGTTTCCCCAAAATAAACACTTGTAAATCTAATGTTATTCTAATCATGATACTAACTATATTTTTAAAAGAAGTTGAGAAGTCTTGTAACTTAATAGAATCAGCAAGATGCAATTTTGCCCATGTCCCTATTCCAGGGGACCAGTTTCTCAGGCCCATTGTCATGTAGACTTGGTCTCAACAGGTCTGACCCTGTCCCTGCAGACCATGTTTTTGTCTTTTTGGGCAAGGACTCTGCCCACAGGCTCAAAGGGAAGCTGAAGGATTGAGAGGGAGACTGAGACAGCTGTTGAACTTCCATGACATACCCAGTGGTGAATGGACCTGGGTCCTGGTCTCTCTGGAGGAAAACTGTCAACAATTGTCACCTGTTTTCAGAGCTCTCCAGGCAACTTTCTAAGGAGCCTGATGTTCCCTTTGCTTGGCCCTGCTGTTGTAATTATTAGTTCCAAGAATATGCAGAGGAAAATATCTTTTGTTGCTCAAAAATGAGGCTTTCATTAATGGAAATTTCTTTGTTAGCAAAACTTTAACAGCTAAATATTGGCCTGGAGTGTATGTGTATGCATTTTCATGTGTGCAAATAGTTCTGACCTTATTTTAGCAATTTAAATGCAGGTGAAATCCCTTCTTTCAGAACTTGGTCTTCCTGCTGTGTGGATACCTCTGTAATTTACTGCAACCAAACCATGGTCTGCACTCCATGGAAGTGACACATGAACTTTTGGTTGGGTGTGAGGAAAAACAGATACTTCCGGATGGAGAGACAGCCTGAAGGAGTGACATGATCTCCACTCTGGCAATTCTGAGATGCACGCTTATCATCACTCTCCTGTCATATGTTAGTAAGTCTAAGCAGGCCTTTAAACCCTCTGAATTTCTTCCGTCAGAATTTTATCAATGTAACAGGACTTGACTGACTAGCTTACTTCAAAAATACCTTCCTGTTATAAAGTAGTTATCAAAGGTGATATGACAGAAGAATTACTGCCTTCATCATCAGATGCATACATACAAAATTCATTAAATAGGTAAGCATTTGAAAAATCATGAAACAGGCTAGGAATCCAGCAAGTCCCAGAAGTGAGGTTATAATGAAGGTAACAGTTCAACATCCTACAAAATCCTCTTTAGCAAATAATGCATTACAGAAATCACTGTTCTGGTCATTTATTCATTCATAAAATATTTTTGAGCTCAAACTCTGGGAAAAGGTGAGATGGTGCTCTGAATGTATAGGAAGGCTTGTGTACTTGCTACATGGTTTGTAAATGCTGGTTAGAAAAAAAAAGAATATATTGGGGCTTTGGGGCAGAGCCCTGGTCTGTCAGCAGTGGTCCAAAAAGGGTGGTGGAGTTATCTGTAGGTAGCAGGAAAGTAGGATGTGCCACATCAAACTGTGGCCCATGGAGCCACCCCAAAACCTGGAGGCTGGTGGGGCAGCACCTGAGGGGAGAGCAAGCAGCTGGGGGAGCCGCCTCCTTCCCAGTCCAGGCAGCAATTCTAGACTCAGTGCACACTGGAGAGGCCCCAGCCTTGGGCAAAGCCCTGGGGAAGCCATTTGCTGGAGTTCATCCTCACAGTGCCTTTCTTTTCCTATGTGGATGCCTACGTCGCCCGTCTGTACCCGACGCCAGGTGCTGACAGCTCCCATGGAACCTTGCTTTGGAGCTCACAGTGACTGATGGTGACTTGGTTATTTGATTAACTGCTGAAGACTGGTCTCCTGCAAATTTCTTCCATCTCTGTTCAATCAGCTTTCCATATCAGTGCAGCACATGTGACCTTATTTTTGCTAAGCCTTAGTTTGAAAAAAGACAGTTGGGGCCATAAGAATGTGCTGTCCTTGGCAGTAAATTCTTTCCTAAGATCTTGAGTTTTGCAGAGGTTGCCACCATATTTGGAGGCCTACTTGTTTGCCTGCACCAGCCCCTGGTCATTCTCTGCTCTTGTGGTTTGACTGGTGCTTAAATATTGCCTGCTGTAGATGATAAAACTGAGCTCATGTTTAAAAAAAAATTTAATTTAATTTAAAAATTGAAATGTATTTTCTCCAAAATCACAAAAATGTTATAAAAGTTGGCTGGGTTCCTGCGCTAACCCAAAGAGGCTACTTAGGCTCTCACATCTTGTGGACATGAATAAAGACTCATTAAGCCACTGCCAGAATGGACTATGGGATTGAGAATTCTAACAAATCAAATTGCCCTTCACAAGAGTGTTTTAATTTCCTGAGCATACCAGAGTTTATCTCTGCCAACACATTCCCCTCTTCTCATTTGGTTCCTGGTGAAATGCATGGGAGAGCTTTCTTGTGTGGGGTTTTTTTGTTTTGGAAGGAAATATTAGGACATTTTCATTGTGGGAGGGACATACCAATGGCCCATAGACATATGATAAAATGCTCATCATTAACCATCAGAGAGTTGCAAGTGAAAACCACAGTCAGACATCACTTGACACCTACCAAAATGTCCCTCATTAATTAGTAAATCAACAGACAAGAAGTACTGGTGAGGATTTGGAGAAAAGGGAACCCTAGTGCACTGTTGGTAGGAATGTAGGCTGCTGGTGCAGCCACTGCGGAAAACATAGAATTTCCTCAAAAAACTAAAAATGGAACTGCCTTTTGACCCAGTGATTCTACTTTTAGGAATACATCCTAAGAAGTCGGAAACATCAATTCAAAAGAGTGTATGTACCCCTATGTTCATAGCTGTGCTATTTACAAACAGGAAGATTTGGTAATAACCTAAGAGCCCTTCAATAGATGAGTGGATTAAAAAATTGTGGTACATTACACAATGGACTATTATGAAGAAAAGAGAAAAAAATTCCTACCTTTTGCAACAGCATGTATGGAGCTGGAGACTATTATGCTAAGGGAAATAATCCAGGAGGTGAAAGACAAATACCAGATGATCTCACTTAAAAGAGTTATCTAACGAAAAAAATAAACCAATGAGCAAAAGAAGACCAGAGGTATAGAATCATGAAATGGATTGACAGCTGGAAGAGGGAAGGAGGCAAGTGGGGGTTGTTTAAAAGTAGGTGAAGGTTAGTCAAAGAACATATATAAAGAACCCATAAATATAAACAGTAATGTGGGGAACGACTATGGAAGTGGGGAGCTGGCTGTGATGAAGGGGAAAAGGTGGGAAAAATTGGGAAAACTGCAGTAGCATAAACAGTAAAAAAAACTGATTTTAACATAAAAAGAAGAATTTAGAAGGCAAAAATTTAAATGTGTCACAGAGATTAGGCTGATGAAAATTGCAGAAAACACAAAGGGACAAGGAAAATATGTTGATTACAAAAACGTGTATTATGTACCAAAGACAGATATGAGATATATATTCTGTTAGTATTAGTGGCTCTTTTTTTAAAGCATAAGTATAAAATATTAAAAACACTTAAGGATATAAGAGAAATAAAGAAATATGTGCCCAGAGCAATGCTACACATTAAAACTTCTCTAGCTCTGTGTGCCAGAAAGAACTTGCTGTCATATCTTTACAATGTCCTTTCAATGAGAGAAGTTCTCATTTTGAATTGATAAAATCTATCAGTTTCCTTGGTTTTGTTTAAATACCTCTTACATTATTTTGAGAACATTATGCTATAGCCTTTTCCAAAACAGTAATATATTGGCTTTACACACTTAATCCTTGATCCACAGGGCACTGATTTTCATAAATGCTTTGAGATTCAAATCCGATTTCATCCTTCTGCCATGTCTTACCAATTGTGCCCACTCTCCTTATTGATTTATACTTTCTTCTCCTTACATTATATATCAAGTTTCTAGATATGGGTGAGTTTGTTTCTGGGACCTATTCTGTAAACCTGATCTATTTTTTCTTTCTCTAAGCTGCCTCCACGTCATTTTCCTTACCACTTTAGTAGATCTTGATTATTCGACAAGTTCTTTTTGTTTCTAAAGTCTGGGTTTTTTGGGTGGGGAGTGGTCTGGGAAAAATTATGGCATATTTTGCTTTCTTTTAACTGCTGAAATAAACCTGGCAAGTTCCATGAAGAGCCCATGTTGCCATATATTCAACATTGGCATCCTAACCACATGATTCTAATTTGAAGTGATCAAAGTTAGTATTTGGAGTGCTAAGCCATGCTGGCATCATGGCCTCCAAATGGGATGTGTTCTCTCTAATCTCTCAACCTCTAGTTTTGCCCCATTTCAAACCATTCTCTACCTTACTTGAAGCCTGAATGATCTTTAGAAAATATAAATATGATCTTGCCTTTTACTTAAAACTTACAATGCTTTCTTAAGGCATTTAGAAACAAGTCCAAAACCCTTAGTATGTCCCTTCAGGCCCTCCATGATCTGAATTATGGTTTTTCTTCCAGTCTTGCTTCTCCTTTCCCCTCTTTATCTGGTCACACTTTGAGATCCTCATTCACATTATATTCTATCACCCCACCTTTTTTTTTAACTTATTTTTTCAAATACATTTGTCTCTGCCTCCCCCCCACCACTTTCCCTTGTCCCCTCCCACCATCCCTCCCTCAGCTCTTCCCCTTTGGTTTTTTCCATGAGTCCTTGCTATATGTTCCTTGACTTTCCCCTTCCCTTCCTTTTCCCTGCCCCCCTTCCCTCCTTCCCTCTTGTCTCTGTTGATTTCTTTTCCTTTCAGTGTTGCTGGTCTTATTTTTCTTGCATCTTTGTACTGTTGGTTAGGTTCCACTTATAGATGAGATCATATGGTATTTGTCTTTTGCCCCCTGGCTTATTTCGTTTAGCATAATGCTCTCCAGTTCCATCCATGCAGTCACGAAGTTTAGTAGTTCTTTTTTTCTTTCTGTTGCATAGTATTCCATTGTGTAAATGTACCATAATTTTTTTTATTTTTTTATTATCAAAGTGTTTTTTAATACTTAATTTACAGTAAATTTTGTAACCAATGATATTTAAGAATAAAAAAAAATCAGCAATTTTTTTGTAATTTATATGTCCCAAATATTTTCCTATTTATTTACTTATATTGTACTTCTCATTAGTTTTATTTTTTTATTTTATTTTTTTAGATAATGATTTTTTAAAATTTATTTACTTTTTTAAATACATTTGTCTCTGCCTCCCGCCCACCACTTTCTCTTGCCCCCTCCTTCCTTCCCTCCCTCAGCTCTTCCCCTTTGGTTTTGTCCATGAGTCCTTGCTATATGTTCCTTGACTTTCCCCTTCCCTTCCCTTTCCCTGCCCGCCCCCCTTCCCTCTTGTCTCTGTTGATTTCTTTTCTTTTCAGTGTTGCTGGTCATACTTTCCTTGCATCTTTGCATTGTTGGTTAGGTTCCGCTTATAGGTGAGATCATATGGTATTTGTCTTTCGCCCCCTGGCTTATTTCGCTTAGCATGATGCTCTCCAGTTCCATCCACGCTGTCGCAAATTTTAGTAGTTGTTTTTTTCTTTCTGCTGCGTAGTATTCCAGTGTGTATATGTACCATCACTTTTTGATCCAATCATCTACTGATGGGCATTTAGGTTGCTTCCAACACTTGGCTATTATAAATTATGCTGCTCTGAACATTGGAGTGCATAGGTTCTTTTGTATTGGTGTTTTGGTGTTCTTAGGGTGTAGTCCCAGCAGGGGAATCCCTGGATCAAAAGGCAGTTCCATTTTCAGCTTTTTGAGGAAATTCCACACTGCTTTCCACAGTGGCTGCACCAGTCTGCATTCCCACCAACAGTGGACTACGGTTCCCTTTTCTCCACAGCCTCGCCAGCATGTGTTGTTTGTTGATCTGTTTATGATGGCCGTTCTGACCGGTGTGAGGTGGTACCTCACGGTGGTTTTGATCGGCATTTCTCTGATGGCTGGTGATGCTGAGCATCCTTTCAAATGCCTCTGGGCCCTTTGTATCTCCTCCTTGGAAAAGCGTTCTCCCAGGTCCTTTGCCCATTTTTTTGATTGGATCATTTGCTTCTTGGAGTGGAGTCGAGTGAGTTCTTTATATATCTTGGAGATCAAACCTCTATCTGATGTATCATTAGCAAATATATTTTCCCATAGGGTTGGCTCCCTTTTCATTTTGCTGATGTTTTCTTTAGCCGTGCAAAAGCTTCTTATTTTGATGAGGTCCCACTTGTTTATTCTTTCCTTTATGTCCCTTGCTTTAGGAGACATATCCGTGAAAAAATTGCTGCGTGGGATATCTGAGAGTTTCCTGCCAATGTTCTCCTCTAGGACTTTTATGGTGTTGTGACTTATATTTAAGTCTTTTATCCATCTTTTTTTTTCTTTTTTTAATTAATTTATTTACTTTTTAAATACATTTGTCTCTGCCTTCCCCCCACCTCTTTCCCTTGCCCCCTGCCACCTTCCCTCCCTCAGCTCTTCCCCTTTGGTTTTGTCCATGAGTCCTTGCTATATGTTCCTTGACTTTCCCCTTCCCTTCTCTTTCCCTGCTCCCCCCTTCCCTCTTGTCTCTGTTGATTTCTTTTCCTTTCAGTGTTGCTGGTCATATTTTCCATCTTGAGTTTATTTTTGTGTATGGTGTCAGCTGATGATCCAATTTCAATTTTTTGCATGTAGCTGTCCAGCTCTCCCAACACCATTTGTTGAAGAAGCCATTATTGCTCTGTTTTATGCTTCTGCCCCCTTTGTCAAATATTAGATGCCCATATAGACCTGGGCTTCTTTCTGGGCTTTCTATTCTGTTCCACTGGCCTATGGGTCTGTTCTTATGCCAGTACCAGATTGATTTTAGTATAGTGGCTTTGTAGTAGAGTTTGATGTCCGGTATTGTGATCCCTCCTACTTTGTTTTTCTTTCTCAAAATTGCTGCAGCTGTTCGGGGTCATTTAGAGTTCCATAAAAATTTTTGAAATGTCTGTTCTTTTTCTGTGAAATATGTCATTGGTATCTTAATAGGGATTGCGTTGAATCTATAAATTGCTTTGGGTAGTATGGACATTTTGATGATATTAATTCTTCCAATCCATGAGCACGGTATATGCTTCCATTTATTTGTGTCTTCCTTAATTTCCTTTTCCAATGTTGTATAGTTTTCTGCCTACAGGTCTTTTACGTCTTTGGTTATATTTATGCCTAGGTACTTTATTTTTCTTCTTGCTATATCGAATGGTATTTTTTTTTTCTGATTTCTTCTTCTATTTCATTGCTGGTGTACAAAAATGCCTTTGATTTCTGAATGTTGACTTTGTATCCTGCTGTTTTGCCATATTCACTTATTAGGTTGAGGAGTTTTTAGGTAGAGTCTACAGGGTTCTCTATGTACACTATCAAGTCATCTGCAAACAATGATAGCTTTACTTCCTCCTTTCCTATTTAGATGCCTTTTATCTCTTTCTCTTGTCTGACCGCTGTGGCTAGGACTTCCAATACAATGTTGAAAAGAAGCAGTGAGAGCGGACATCCTTGTCGTGTTCCCGATCTTAGTGGGAAAGCTTTCAGTTTTTGCCCGTTGAGTATGATATTGGCTGTAGGTTTTTCATATATGGCCTTTATTATGTTGAGGAATGCCCCATTTATTCCCATTTTGCTGAGTGTTTTTATCATAAATGGGTGCTGTACCTTATCGAATGCTTTTTCTGCATCTATCCAGATGATCATGTGGTTTTGTCTTTTATTTATGTGATGTATCATGTTTACTGATTTGTGTATATTGAACCATCTCTGCATGCCTGGGATGAATCCCACTTGATCGTGGTGGATAACCTTTTTAATGTATAGCTGGATGCGGTTTGCCAATATTTTGTTGAGGATTTTAGCATCTGTGTTCTTCAGCGAAATTGGCCTGAAGTTTTCTTTCTTTGTAGGGTCTTTATCTGGTTTTGGGATCAGGGTGATGCTGGCCTCATAGAAAGAGTCTGGGAGTCTTCTCTCCTCTTGGATTTTTTGGACTAGTCTGAGAAGGACAGGGGTTAGCTCTTCCTTAAATGTTTTGTAAAATTCTCCTGTGAAACCATCCGGCCCTGGGCTTTTGTGTGCCGGGAGTTTCTTGATTACTGCTTCATTTTCCCCAGCTGTTATCGATCTGTTCAAGCTTTCTGTTTCTTCCTCCTTCAGTGCTGGAAAATTATACTTTCCTAAAAATTTGTCCATTTCATCAAGATTTTCAAATTTCTTGGTATATAATTGTCCATAGTAGTTTCTGACGATCCTTTGTATTTCTGTGGTATCACTTGTTATTTCTCCTTTTTCGTTTCTGATATTATTAACTTGGGTCCTCTCCCTTTCTTTCTTGATGAGTCTGCTTAAAGGCTTGTCAATTTTATTTATCTTTTCAACGAACCAGCTTCTGGATTGGTTGATCCTCTGAATTGTTCTTTTTGTCTCTGTGTCATTCAGTTCTGCTCTAATTTTGACTATTTCATTCCTTTTACTTGCTCTGGGATTTGTTTGTTGTTGTTTCTCCAGTTCTTGAAGTTGCAGTGTTAAGTCTTTTATTTGAAATGTTTCTATCTTTTTTAGGTAAGCCTGTATTGCTATGAACTTCCCTCTCAGGACCGCCTTTGCTGTGTCCCATAGGTTTTGGACTATTGTCTGTTCTTTTTCATTTGTTTCCAGGAATTTTTTTTATTTCTTCTCTTATCTCATTATTGACCCATTCATTGTTTAATAATCTACTGTTCAGTTTCCATGAGTTTGCGAGTTTTTGAAGTTTCCCTTTGAGGTTGATTTCCAGTTTCAATCCCTTGTGGTCTGAGAAAAAGTTTGGTATTATTTCAACTTTCCTGAATTTGCTGAGGTTTGCTTTGTTACTTATCATGTGGTCTATCTTTGAAAAACTGCCATGAGCATTTGAAAAGAATGTATCACCCCACCTTAGAGCAGCATCATATCTTGTGTCCCAAAGTTCCCCTCTGTATTAGACTGGAAGAATGTTGAAACTTTTTCAGCCAACTCCCATTCCCCTCATCCTCTTCCCTGCTCCCACATTTACAGATTTCTTGAAATACCATGAAATGATACCACCTTGCCCATCATCAGAAGTTTAAGGATCTCATTCAGTGTGGAAGTTGAGGATCATAAGCAAGGGAATACTAATGAAATGTGGCTTAAAAAATAGGCATTTGTTTTTCTCACAAAATAACAAATTCACATGTAGGTGGATGCAGAGTAGAATTCAGCTGCTCAATGATGTAGAAGCAGCTGCTCAAAGAATTCAGCTGCTTCTTCTTCTTCACTCTTCCATCATGGTCACAAGATAATTGCCAGCAACCTGATGGTGGCAATAGCTCCCAGCATAAAAAAAAAACAAACAAATGTTCTCTTAACTATTGTTCTTTCTATCAGGGAAGAAAATATTACCTCAGAAGTTAATTATGAGATACTTTTTTGTGACCCTTTGGCCAGAACTGTCCCAAGTGCAAGGGAACAGGAACAGCTTAGTATTAAACCGCTACTGAAAGAGGCTGCCTTTGTCCACAAGGAGGAGGTCAGGGAATGGCAGGTGGAAAGCGTCTGATTTTGATCTTCCTGTTGACACTGTGAACAATGATGGCCTTGGAATTTCTTCTCCATGGAACCTGTGGAGAGAGGTATCCTGAAATCCAGGGAAAAATATTTCAAACCTATTTGCTAGTATCTTGAACTACTCTGTCCAGTATGGTCACCATTAACCATGTATAACTTTTTAAAATGAAGATTTCATTAAATAAAATTAACTAAAATTTCAAAGTCATTTAGAGTGGAGGTTTAGGTTTTTCTTTTTGTGTACCTGGGGAATATTGTCTTGGTGTATAGACTAACTGGTTTTCATTCAAAACTAATATGTTTTTTAAAGATCTTCTATATTTATTTTTAGAGAGAAGGGAATGGGAGGAGAAAGAGAGGGAGAGAAACATCAATGAGTGGTTGCCTCTCATGTGCCCCCTCCTGAAGACTCGGCCCACAGCTCAGACATGTGCCTTGACTAGGAATTGAACTAGCAACCTATTGATTCCCAGGCCAGCACTCAATCCACTGAGCCACACCAGCCAGGACTCAAAGCTAATATTAATCAAAATAGGAAATGTGCCTTCCCTCAGAGCAGGAGTATAAACAAGAAATTGACTGTCTTTGATGCTTCAGCCACAGGTTTGTATGGGTTTAAGTGATGAGACTTTATTTAAACAGCATTTTTTTTTAAATATTCACCTACAGACTGAATTCAAATTTTTTGTTTTTGCTTAAGTTTTTGGCATGTTGGACTTAATTTTAATTACAGGTTTTTCAACCTGTCAGGGAACTGTGGAACTTCCCATAGGATTAGTAATGTTTACCTTGTTTATGTACAATTCTTTTCCAATTGAATTAAGGCAGGATAGTAAGAAACTATGAAAATTCCTGGGAGAGTGGAATGGGGAAACCAAGACAAGAATATTAAAGAAAGTGACAATTTGAACAATTTACAGCCAGCTAGTTATTCACAAGACCACCTCTTCCCTAACCAAGGACACTTGAGAGTAAATGCTCTATACATTTCTGCCTTAAACATAGAAATATAGCTTCAAACCCTGATTAGGGAGAGCAGGAATACAGACCCAATTAATGCCATTTGTGCCACCTAAACCCAAGGATGAATGATGTCAGGGGAACAAATAACAAAATCTGATTAAATCTAGACAGACCCAGGATAAAATTAAAATTTTAAGGCAGGCCAAGAATAGTCCCAAACTTTCCTATACTTTCATTTTGATGCATCAGCATATTAAAAATGTACCAGGAGAGCTAATAAATATATGACTGAAACCCTCCATTAAGATTCTCACCTGCAGAGACTGATAAAACCCCCTAGACAAAGGCTTTCTGTGGGCTCCCTCTAGAACTCTCCCATGCTTCTTCTCAGGCATGAACTTTTTACTTCCTCCTAAACTGTAAGGGTCCCCATGAGACTCACAACCAGGGGAGCAGCTGGCAGTGGCAGCTCCTCCTGAGCTTACCTCTCTCATCCTGCCTCTGACTTCCCAGTGAGCTAAATAAAGGCAGCCCCTCCTTGGTTCACTTCTTTTCTGTAAAGTTTCTAGGTAACCAAAGTAGAGCATATGCTCTCTCCTCTTCCTTCCTGTGGCCTAAATCCTTTCTTTGTTTCACCGTCCTGGTCTTTAATAAACATACTTTCAAAGTCACCTGGACATTGGGAAATCTTTTCTAAATAAAGTCAAGAACCAATACACACTACAGGATAACCTGAGTCAAACCCACGCAAGGCCCAGACGACTTGGTAATACAACCATCACCTGTTCCTAAAATGAATTTGACAGGTACGTTAAAATTTGGCTCAACAAGCAATAAAAATGAGGAAGTGTTTAGCAGAGGGAGTTTTTTAGAATTATGTCAGTTACTACCAGAGAAATGTTCTTTTTATACCTAATTATTTTAAGTATCAGTATGGCTGCTCTAGTGGTTAATGTTGCTGCAATAGCAAATCAAAACAAACACTGAGGGAAGTAGCTGTAACCCAGTAATTCTTTGCATTTAATTAGCAGTTGGTAACTAACACCTGTATAATAGCATACTAGACAAAGTGGGTGTTGTGAGTACCAGTAAACCCACAAGAGGAGAAAACCGACCACCAGGTAAAGCCCAAGTACAACATCAGAGCCCAAACAAATGGAAGAAAGGGCAACCCTAGAGCATCCAGAAGAGGATATCAAACAGAACGCACTACTGAGTCCCACATAAGCCTTTCTACAGAAGTTTACTATACAAAGACAACTGACAAAGCAGAATATCTGGAATCGCAGAAAAGACAAAAAGAACCAACTAAAATGGGGAAACAAAGAAAGAACCCACAATCAAAAGCAATGGAAGATTCCCAAGTAAAAGAACTAAATAAAATGGAGGTAAGAAAACTCCCAGATGTAAAATTCAAAAGAAAGGTTATAAGGATGCTCAAGGAACTCACAGACAACTACAGGGAACTGAGGGGGAACTACAACAGTATGAGAAAGGACATAGAATTTATAAACAAGAGCCAGGAAGAAATAAAGAATAAAATATTTGAAATAAAAAATTCACTAGAATGAATAACAAGCAGGCTGGATGAAGCAGAGGACCAAATTAGTGAGATAAAAGACAAGGTAGAAAGAAATACCCAGGTAGAGGAGCTGTGTGCGAAAAAAACTTTAAAAATGTGAAGATAAATTAAGGCAACCACAGGACCCCATGAAACCCAACAACATTTGAATCATAGGAATACCAGAAGGAGAAAAAAAGGAGCAAGGGTTAGAAAACCTGTTTGAGAAAATAATGACACATAAGTTCCTTAATCTGGAGAGGGGAAAAGCCATGCAAATTGAGGAAGCACAGAGGGTCTCAATCAAGATGAACTCAAAGAGGCCTACTGCAAGACACATCAGAATTAAAATGCCATATATTAAAGACAAAGAGAGAATCTTAAAGGCAGCAAGGGAGAAATAGGAAGTAACATACAAAGGAGCTCTGATAAGGCTAGCAGATGAGTTTTCATCAGAAACACTGCAAGCCAGAAGGGGATAGCATGATATATTCCAAATAATGAAAGGCAAAGGCCTGCAACCAATACCACTCAACCAAACAAGGCTCTCAATTAAAATAGAAGGTAAAATAAGGAGTATCCCAGACAAAAGAAAGCTAAAAGAATACACCCCCACCATACCAGCCGTTGAAGATATGCAAAGGGACTGCTTTAAAATAACAAACAAAAAAAAGAATGAGAGAGAGATGAACACATGTACAAAGGGGGGAAAATGAATAAGTACCTATAGATAATAAACTGAAATGTTAATGGATTAAATACACCAATCAGAAGACATAGGGTAGCAGAATGGATAAGAAAACATGATCTGCACATATACAACATACCAGAGTATGACCTCAGAACAAAAACCGACACACACTGAAAGTGAAGGCTTGGAAAAAAATATTCCAATCAAATGGACAGGGAAAAATACCCGGGGTAGCAATACTTATACAAGACAAAATAGACTTCAAAACAAAGGCCATAAAAAGAGACACAGAAGGACACTTCATAATACTCAAGGGAAGGACCCATCAAGAAGACAAAAACACTATAAATATATATACACCCAAAAAAGTAGCATCTAAACATAGAAGGAAAATCTTGCAGTACTCCAAGAAAAATATAGACAGCAACCTACTTTCATGAGAGGATTATAACACCCAACTGTCAACAATGGATAGATTTTACAAACAAATTATCAACATGAATATCATGGCATTGATTAATGCCCTAGATCAAATGGACTTAACTGATAAATACAATACTTTCATCCTAAGGAAACAAAATACACATTGTTTTCAAATGCACATGGAACATTTCAAAGATTGACGAAGTGATAGGACACGAAACAAGCCTCAACAAATTCAAGAAAATTGAAATCATATCAAGCATTTACTCGAACCACCAGGACCTGAAACTAGAAACCAACCTCAAGGAAACAAACTCAGAAACATTCAAATTTACTGAGATTGAAATGTATGGTATTAAACAATAAATGGGTTAATTATGAGATCAAGGAAGAATTCAAAAAGTTTCTGGAAAGAAATTAAATGAGACACACAACAGTCCAAAAATGTATGAGACACAATGAAGGCAGTCCTGAGAGGGAATTTCATAGTGACACAGGCCTACCTCAAAAATATAGAAATATTTCTAATAAACAACCTAAACCTACATCTACAAGAACTGGAAAAACAACAACAAATGAAGCCCAGAGTGAGTAGGAGAAAGGAAATAATGAAGATCAGAGAATTAAATGACATAGAGACTAAGAGAACAATTAAAAAGATTCAGAAATCAAAGAGCTGGTTCTACGGAAAGGAGAAACAAAATCAACAAACTTTTAACAAGACACATCAAGAAAAAAAGAGAGAGGACCCAAATAAATAAAATTGAAAATGAAAGAGCAGTGATTACAACTGCTACCACAGAAATACAAAGGAGTGTGAGAAATTACTACAAACATCTACACCAAGAAATTTGAACACCTGAGTGAAAGGGACAAATTTCTAGTAAAAATAATTGTCTAAAATTTATCAAGAATAAGCAGAAAGCATAAACAGATGGATAACAAGATAGTGAAATTTAAACAGTAATCAAAGAAACTTCCAGCACACAAAAGCACTGGCCTGGATGGTTTCACAGAAAAATTTTACAGAATATTTAAGGAAGAGCTAAACCCCATGTTTCTCAAACAATTCCAAATTATTGAAGAAGAGGGAAGACTCCCCAACTTTTTTTTATGAAGCCAGCATTGTCCTAATCCGAAACCCAGATAAAGATGCAACAAGAAAGAAAACTACAGGTCAACATTGCTGATGAACACAGACACTAAAATACTCAACAAAATATTGAGAAACCAAATACAGCAATACCATTAGAAAATTCATACACCATGATCAAGTGGGATTCATCCCAAGGATGCAAAGATGGTAAAATATTTGCAAATCAATAAATGTTATACATCACATAAACAAAATTTTTAAAAAATCACATGATCATATCAATAGATGTGGAAAAAGCATTTGATAAGGTATAGCATCCATTTATGATAAAAACATAGCAGAGTGAGAGTAGAGAGAGCATACCTCAATTTATAAAGGCCGTGTATAAGAAACCTACAGCCAACATCATACCCCAATGGCAAAAACTAAAAGCTTTCCCACTAAGGTGAGGAACAAGACAGGATGTCTGCTTTTAGCACTTCTATTCAACATAGTATTGGAAGTCCTAGCCACAGCAATTAGAAAAGAAAAAGAAATAAAAAGCATCCAAATTGGAAAGGAGCTAGCAGAATTGTCAATTTTTGCAGATGATGTGATAGTGTACATAGAACACTCTATTGACTCCAGCAAAAATAAAGATGGGACCTAATAAGTGAATTTAGCAAAATAGAAAGATACAGAGTTAATATTCAGAAATCAAAGGCATTTTTGTATACCAACAATGAAATACCTGAAACAGAGTTCAGAAAATAAATCCCATTTGCTGTAGCAGCAAGAAAAATAAGGTACGTAGGAATAAACCTATCCAAGCAAGTAAGAAAACTGCACTTAGAAAACAACACAACACTGATAGAAGAAATTAAGGAAGACACAAAAAAATGGAAGCATATGCCTTGCTCTTGGATTGGAAGAATTAACATCATCAAAATGTCCATACTACCAAAAGCAATTTATAGATTCAGTGCAATGCCTATTAAAATACCAATAACATATTTTCAAGATTTAGAACAAACATTTTGGTAATTTATATGGAACCATAAATGACCCTGAATAGCTGCAGCAATTTTGAAAAGACAAAGAAAGTAGGAGGGATCGCAATACCTATTACAAAATATATTGCAAGGCTACTGTGATCAAAGAGTCTACTAGTGGCATAAGAACAGACACATTGATTAGTGGAACAGAAGAGAGAACCCAGAAAAAATCCCTGGTCTATATGGTCAATTAATATTTGACAAACAGGGCAGCAGATTAAAATGAAGTAAAAATAGCCTTCTCAACAAATGGTGTTGGGAGACCTGGACTGTTACATAAGAAAAAAATGAAACTTGGCCACCAACTTACACCATACAAAAAGAAACTAAAGATAGATAAAGACTTAAATATAAGTTATGACACCATGAGAGTCCTAGAGGAGAATATAGATAGGGAAATCTCAGATATTCCACAGAACAACATTTTCACCCATACATTCCCTCAGCAAAGGACATAGAGGACAGAATAAACAAACAGGACTTCATCAAAATAAGAAGCTTTTGCACGGTTAAAGAAAACATCAGGAAAATAAAAAAGGGAAACAACTCAGTGGGAAAATATGTTTGCCAATGATACCTCAAACAACAGTTTGATCTCCAAAACATATAAAGAACTCCCATGATTACAGTCTAGAATGACAAATGTGTATTTAAAAAATGGGCAAAAGACCTGAACAGGCACTTTTAAGGGAGGGCATGCAGAAGGCCCATAAGCATGTGAAAGGATGCGAAGCATCACTAGCCATCAGAGAGATGCTAATTAAAACCACAATGAGATACCAAGTAACACTGGTCAGAATGGCCATCATAAACAAATCAACAAACAAGTGCCTGGGAGGTTGTGGGGGAAAGGAAACCATCATCTGCTGTTGGTGAGAATGCAGACTGGTGCAACCACTCTGGGAAACAGTGTGGAATTTCCTCAAAAAACTAAAAATGGAACTGCCTTTACCTGGCATTTCTATTGCTGTGATTATACCCTAAGAACCCTGGGATTCAAAAGAACCTATGCACCCCAAAGTTCATAGCACTACAACTTATAATAGCCAAGTGCTAAAGGCAACGTAAATGCCCATCAGTAAGTAAGTGGATCTAAAAACTATGATATATTTTACAATGGATTACTATGCAGCAGAAAGAAAGGAGGAGCTCCTACCTTTCAGGACAACATAGGTGGAACCAGAGAGCATTATGCTAAGTGAGACAAGCCAGTTGGTCAAAGACCAATGCCATGTAATCACACCTGTATGTGAAACCTAATCAACAAAGCAAACAAGTCAGCAAAATATAACCAGAGACATTGAAATGAAGAAAAGACAGATAGTAACCAGAGGGGAAAGGCGAGGAGGACAACAGGAGGAAGAAGGGTAAAGGTCCTCAAGGATCATGAACAAAGAACCCGGTGACAAAGCCAAAGGGAGGTAGGACTGAGGGTGGGTGGTAGAGGTTGGCGAGGAGGGAGGGGGTGGGGCAAGGGGAAAATAGAGACAACTGTATTTGAAGAACAATCAAAAAGAATAAAAATGGTAAAAAAATAGTAAAATAATTCTGTTTTAGGAGTTATCTTAATAATGTATATTGAGCGCTTTTCCATACCCACCATATACATTTACTATGCTGTCCCATATATATGTATATACATGAGTACATATTACCAACATATTTTTAATTAACAACTTTATTTCTATTTCCTGTACAGTATTTCATTTATATGTAAAAAATATTTCATAAAACAACCTATTATTGTTCAAATTTATCCTTTTTTGGTATTCTAAATCTATTTTTGGGGTTTATTTCTCCTACTTATTTAGGATAATTGCTTAGAACTTCTAAGACAGCAAGAGAAAAGGCTCAAACAGACGCCTCCATCCTGGCTTCCGGTGCTGCTTAAGACCAGGGCTGGCGAAGAAGGGGCTGCCAGCTGGGCCAGGTGCTAGGCCTTGAGTGGGTCCTTCCTGTGGCTCTGCAGTGCTCTCGAGCTCTGAAGGTGGATCTGGAACAGGAGAAAGAAACAGATTCACACACATACCTGGTTTTCCCTTGTCTTTTCAGAGACAGGAAAGGTGCTGCTTCCTATAAGAGAGCTCCTGCCCATGACCCTCCCCTCCCCAGATCATCTTCCCAGGCTGCCATCCCCTCACCTTCTGGTGTTGCATCCTTGGTCTCTGGATGATCTGGATTGATGAAAACAAGGTGGGCCTGGCCCAGCTGCTGTGAAGGAGGGAAGGTGACCTGCACCAAGGCCTGCTGAAGCTGGAACATGGGGAAATGTAGAGGCTGTCGGAGCCCCTGCACCTGGTCTGGCCAGGTTCCCACCATAGAGGCAATGGCTCTGGGGAGAAACAGTTGGCAGCAGAGTCAGAGTCCTGGAATTCTCCTTCGACACTGCCCTCCCACGGCAACCTTGTTTGGGACAGGGCCTGCGTGCATGCCCATGCCCAACCAGGGGACAGCGCATGCCACCCCTGACCCTTGTGTGGCTGTCCTGGGAGTAACGGCATGGCGATGAAGCGAGTTTAACAGGGAGACTGTGTGAGTCTTTTCTTTCAAATGAAAGAAAAGTGTCTTGGGTTACTGTACCTGCAAGATAACAAAAAGCAAGGTCCTGTACGCTGCCCAGCCCACCCCTTCCTGCACCTGCTCATCTGCACGGAGGATAGTGATAGATTGTTGAGCAGCCTGTTGGCCATACCGACTGTATGGAGTCTGGTGATGGTGGTGAGGAGAGCTGACTCTGGAGAAGGGCAGGCTAAGTGGAACTGGTCCGTGGTGGGGTAGGACTCTAGGGAAAAGTTCAGTCCAGCCTCCTCTCTGGTTTAGTGAGGCCAAGGGCCCCAACCACAGTTCTCATTATACTGTCCCCTTAAAATAGAAACCACCAGAGCTCAGAACTCACTTGGGAATCAGATCTATAAGATCACATTTGTGCCCAACCCTCCCAACTCACAGTTTCTGCATTTTCAACACAGGATGTCTTTTTCTGGCCCCAAACAGCACTCACCTTTTTATTTGAACCTGTGGTATGTCGGTATTGTCATTATAAAGACGTACATCTGCACAGGTTGAGAAGACCTTGATCACATCACAGCAGATGTATGGAGGACAGGACCTGCGAATGATGTCTATGGTGACTGTCTGATTCACTGAGTAGGACTGATGCCCTTGGGTTATGTTGGCTTCATTCAATGAGTTATACTAAGTGACTCTAGTAGTGCCATTTCTGGTAAGTGCTTAATACGTATTGTCAAATAAATGAACTCCAGCCACAACCATCCCAGGTATCTGAGTGACTGGGCGGACCCTGATATTCCCAGACAGTCACCAAAGACAAGGACAAAGATCAGCAAAGTCTTTTCCCAAGCTTCATCAGAGATTTTTTTTTTTGCCAAGTGCTTTTCTAAGCTCAGAAATGCCACAGGCCATGATGGGTGAGGCGGGTGAATTTCCATGGGGGGCAGAAATAAATAACTGCCCTGAACAGCCAGAGCACATCCAGCATCCCTGTCTGCAGAGCCAGGTGCCAGGTAAGATGTGCCTGAGATTGTCCCCACAGTAGTCCCAGCAAGAACATTATGAAGCTTATCCTCTGTCACCCCACTTTTCAATGGAACAAACTGAGGCTCAGAGAGAAATGGTGACATTGTTATGACATACAGCTAGGAGTGGGCAGAGTCCCCTCTGTGCTGCAAAGGAGGCACGTGCTCACCTAGTAATCAGATCGTCCAGGATCTGCTGGGCTCTGGAGAAGGCTGGGTGGATGGACTGGAAGCTGGAGACCTGGGGGATGTTTCCATCCAGGAAATATGGTGCCATCAGTGCTGCCACCTTCTTCAGTGTGCATTCCTGGAGCGCCCGTAGTCTGCAGGCCTCACGCAGGTTAGGCATGAACTCAGCTGCGCCCTGGGTGAGACCAGGATAGATGTCCCGTCAGTGCCTTCACCTGAACCACCAGGAGGACTGAGGTTT
Source organism: Pteronotus mesoamericanus (assembly GCF_021234165.1). Lineage (NCBI taxonomy): Eukaryota > Metazoa > Chordata > Mammalia > Chiroptera > Mormoopidae > Pteronotus > Pteronotus mesoamericanus. Next base: position 1,166,012 of record NW_026555215.1, on the reverse strand, counting down.
GGGGCTCACCAAGAACTCCCAGCACCTCAGGGGTGTGTGCAAAATAAGACACAATGGTGCCCATGCTGGATAATATTTTATGAATAGATTTTAAAAATATCATCTTGGTTTGGAGGTTGGAGGGTGTTGATATATTTTTACTTTGTAGGCATGTTTTTTGGATGAAGAGTAACAGACTTTACATATTAATGGTATGAAGCGCACTGTCCCCACAAGACAACAAAAAGCAACCTCATTATAGAGATGAAATCACAAAGTTTGGGGAGGTCATATGGCTGCTCAAGGTCATGCAGTTAAGAACTGAAAACTGTCCAAAGCTAAGGCTGAATGGCCTTTCCTCAGCTATCAGATACTTTATTCCTGATTTGGATGGAAATCATTTGGGGAACAGTGTCCCTCGCCATTTTGGAAGTGCATGCAAAATGGATAGACACAGCCTATTACAACCATAGACTTTCAGAACAACACCTATTTCCCTTTATTTCCCATTAAAAAGCATTTTGAGAAGCAGAAACTGCACCGGGGCAAACACTTGGTGATTCCTGACTGGGCAAAGCGTGTCACCAGGCAGGAGTCTGCACACATGACTCAGGAAAGTGCAAATCCCGGTAGGCAGGAGCAAGCTGACAGGTGAGTCAAGGTTCCCTGCAGCAAAATGAAGATCAAAGAACACTGGGATTGCCTTGGACACAATGAAATCAGATTGCTAAATTTTCCTCTTTCTTTTTATTGTTGTTCATTTACAGTTTTCCCTATTGTCCTCCCTCCACCACCATTGCTCTAAATTTTATCATATGAGAAACCCTTGGGCCAAGCTGTGTGCAAGGCGGCAGCCATCATCCCAAAAACTAATGTTGGTTGGCTACGTAATGCTACAGATTTTCATTATGGAATCTGGCTGCAGCTGTTAAAATTTTACGTGTAGTTGTTAAAATTTTACATGTGCATGTCCTTCTAGCTGAGGACAGTAGAGGTAAACATTTGGGTCGTACGTGTGTCACCCAAATTGCATGACTTTGGAACTGCTAGAACTTCAGAATGTACCTATGTTTGAGTACATACTTAAAGCAAGTATTTAAAGTTAAGGGAATTCAGTGATGTGGATCTTAACCCAATATGCCCAATGTCCATAGAAGAGGAAGGGAGGACAGGTGGAAACAAAGAGGGGATTCTGTGTGACACACAGTTACAAGATGGCCATCTGCAAGCCAGGGAGTGCCCCTCAAAAGGATCCATCCCACTCACACTCTCACTTCTAACTCCTACTCTCTAGACTTGTAAAAAATTAAGTGTCTGCTCCTTCAACCACGCAGTGGGATCCTATGGCACCATCAAACTTAAACAGTCCACTCAGACACACTTCAGTGACCCCATCAGCACTGCTGACATAGCAACCTAAGGGAATTACAGAATGTCTACCCACACAGAGAGGATACATAGCTCTAGAGAACAACTTTCATTGTTGGAGAAGCTCTGCAAGGATGGTCAATCTGACTGCTATGAGGGATTAGGGGGGAGGCAGTATTTAAAAAAGAAAAACAAACAAAAAAGAACAAGAAAAATACAAATATGCTTGTGGTCTACTGTGAAGTAAAACAACATTTGTTTCCTAATATTCCCAAGTGCCATTAATTTCTTTGTACCATCACTTGTAGCTGGGGGGAGAAGTGGAGGGTCAGATTCCTTTGCACATGGGACTCTGGGACACTCTAGGGAAAGCCACTGGAGGTCCCTGGGGGAATCTCCAGATTCAGTCTGGCCCTGGACATGAGAATTTAACTGGGATCATGGGTTTAGAAACCCTTCAGGGCCTGCTCTCACCTCAGTCCAACACTGGCTGGTGTCCATAGTCTGAAGTACCTTCCCCTTGTCAAGGAAGGTAGAGTAGTTGAACCCATCGACCAGTTCCTCAGTGATGGCCTCATTGAAACTCTGAAAGACAAACCGTATACCAGGATAGTAGGCATCAGGATCCCTCCAGCCAACCTATGGCAGCCCTCGCAAACTGATGCAATCTATTGGGACAACGTGAGGGTGTTCCTGGCTGTCCTGCTGATGTAGCATCTGAACTGAATAACTTCAAAGTCCAAAAGCACTAAATGGCTGAACACAGTGTAAACTACTTCCTGTACCAGGTATTATGGTGATGAATGAGGTCACATCTCCAAATCTGGCCCAATTACATTGGTTTCCCCTATTCTGTGATGTGAAAAGTTGCAGAGAAATAATCTAATATTGTACTTTCTCCTTATTTTTTTTACAATCTCCCTAAACCAGGGTGATGGCATGTATGATTTGGAGGTCTGCCAGGTGAGTTGGTGACTCCACCAGGAACCTGGGGCAGATAGGATAAACAACAAAAACAGCAAAATGCAAATGTACATATGGTCTCCTGTGAAGTGTAACATATCTTTTCACTCCAATATTCCTGCAAATATATGAGGAGTGTCTTTTACCCATCCAATGTAGCTGGTGTGAGAAGCAGAGGTCCAGATTCCTCTGTGCATGGGACATTTTTCAAAAGCACTGGGAGGGCCCTGAGCAAGTCATCCTCATATTTCAGCCTAGAGACTTGGACCTCTCAGGTCGTGTTGGACACGTGTTGGAGTTCCGGGGTTGGACAATTGCCCAGATGAGCTCTCACCTGAGACCAGCACGGGAAGGTGTCATTGTCGTGGTGCACCTGCACCCTGACCCGGTAGATGGTGTAGTGGCACTCTTGGACCACTACCTCAACGATGTCTTCATTGGAATTCTGCAAAGAGAGAGCTGGGTGGTGAGCCAGGAGGCATCAGGAATCTTCCCCGCAACCTGTGGCCCTGTGTAATGGCAGACCTAGCAAACCAGTACAGAGTCTATCAGGACACAGTGAGGATGTTCCCGGTTGCCCTGCAGAAATGGCAGCAGAATTGAATCATGTCAAGGTTTAACAGCAGTAAAAAGCTAAATCACTGAGGAAAATTTCCTTCTTTATAGGATAATATGGAGATGAATAAAGCTCTTGATTTGGCTGGCCTAAAATGATTTGTCATGCTGTGTGATTTACCAAGTTTAGATAAATGTATGAAATATGTTAATCCCTCTCCATGTTTCTCTTTTTCCCCAAAGAAACCACCCTAACAGTGTGATGATGTATAGACTTGATGATGTTCAAGGCCAGAAGAGCTAACTGCTTCACAGGATACGTGTTACAGGGAGTTAAACAATCAAAATGAGCAAAAGAAGCACACCACAAATTTATTTTCCCCACCATACTATCTTTTATGTGAAGACTAGATTTCTACACTCCCAGGAATCTGCTTAGTAGGGTTGGAGGTAGAGATTAATTTGGGAGTGGGCATGTGAAAACCTCGAACACAGGTTTCAGCCTGGGTTAGGTTCCCACCACGGTCATCTTGGGGTCCAGAGTGTGGGCCAGCTCTCACCTCAGACCAGCACTGGCCAGTGTTCCTGGCCTGGTGCTCTTGTCTCTCCCAGGGGTCGACAGTGTAAGTGAACCCATCGTCCAACTCCTCCAGGGTGTCTTCCTTGGAGTCCTGTGAACACAGAGCCCCGTTTCGGGCCAAGTCTTGTCAGGGACCCTTCTGCGAATTGACACTCGGGGAGATGCCCACCACAAATCCTGCTCCACACATCAGGCAGGCACAGAGAGGCCCCTGAAAACATCCCCAGCCAGGCAAGGATTTAAAAGACATCTTGAGGACTCAGTGAGCAGAGGAGCTTGGTGCTCAGCAGTCACCTCCCCACCCTGCCTGCCGTGGCCTGGAGTGTGTACATGACAGTCACTTCAGGTTTCTCTCCCCTAACAACCATCTTCTCCCCAGGATGCCAACTCTTCATCACATCATTCCCTCACCACCCCCAGTACACACATGTATGTAGGAAGAGGGGGTAAGTGGTGTGATGCAGTCTAAGTGGTATCGCAGTGGGGGCCTGCTCTGCACTGGAGTGACCTGGGTTGCCCACCGGTACCTGAGTTTGTATCCTGCCAGAAGGTGGTAGGCTTTGGTGACGGCTCTTGAGCCACTTTCTGCAGCAAGAGAAACTTTTCTTACTCTGGGCTTTCTTTAGCCTAGAGCCTCGGAAAAGCGGGAAACAGCAAAGAGACATCCTGTTCTCCCGACTGTGCCCAGTCGAATGAGCTGGAGAGGCAGTTGTCTCTAGAATGTGAGTGCCTAGTTACCAGAGTTCTAATTTCTCTCGGGGGTCGGTCACCAAGGAAGTGAGGTCACTCCTTCAAGATTCCATGACTTGAGCCCCTTCTTCCAATCATTGCCATCCAAAGCCCCTTCTGGGCTCTTGAGTGGTCACTTCGTTGTCCATGTCATCTCCATTCTGTACGCTGATGTACAGTCCTCTCCACAGCTACCTGGAGATGTACCAGGTCCTCAGCTTGGAGAAGAAAGCTCAATCCAGAACTCCTTTTTCTTACCAATTTTGTCTTCTTGGGGAGTTTTTCTGCCTCTCAGGGACTCCCCACTCTCCCAATATGCACAATGAGGTTGATGCGAGACATGATTTCCTATGGGTATCTTTAGGTGTGAATGAGGTGATGTCTCTAACACCCATTGGCTGACATCTCATGAATCTGATACAGAAAAATAGAGGTAGAAGTGTTACAAGAATGAATGCGATATAGCATGGAACACCAATCAAAAGAGGACTAATGACCAGCTTGTGGCTAAGGGGAAATCAGTGTCCATCTTGCTCTCATTTTCAGGTGAGCACCTTAAAGGGATGGAATCACAGAAATTGAGTTATCGTCATCCACATGCCTAAAACCTTCCAGTGGTCTTTTGTTAAACTTAGAGTCAGACCAAGTTTTGGGCTGTTTCATGTGTGTGGAACATTCACTGTGGTTTCTAGTGATTCTGGACTCTGGGCAGGAACATCTGTGTGTATTACTGAGTGTTAGTAACTGGTTTCTGAACACTTTACCATGCAGCTAAGGTAATGAGATGTCAGGTCTTGTAATTTCCATTGTACTTTCATTCATGAACTCTTCTATTCTCTTAACCTCTATTTCATTTTCTCTCTGTATGTTGTCTCTGTCTCTCTGTTCCAGTCTCTTTGGCTGGCAGTCAAATCACTGGAAATGGGAGAGCAATTGCCCATGTTTTGCGATGTCTGATGTTGAGTTCCCTTTGGACAAGAGTAAGGGAGTGCCCAGACCAACCGCAAGCAACTGGGGCTCTCAGTCCAAACTGAATCCTGACAAAAACCAGGTGGGTTACCTTTGGAAGAAGTCTGTCACCAGCTGAGCCTCAGTGGAAACATGTCTCCTGCTTCATAGAGAGATTTAGACAGAGACACTTGGCCAAACTGTATCCAGGTGCCTGGTCCACTGATATACGGTGGTGTTAATTTGTATTTATATTTTACAGGTACAAGGATTGAGAGCAGTGCTATTCTCCTCAGTTTTCCCATCTAACACTTGACAATAATAGAAAACATAGTCTCTCCAAGGTCATGGAGAGTGCTGAAGAAGGAGTTTGTAAATGGTGGGAACACCTGGCATGTCACAAGGTCTGTTTCTACATGTTATAAATCAGTGTCTATATGCTCCTGTAGGTGCAAACTAGCAGCTCACCAAAAGTAGGAAGCACACCATTACATAGAATGTATGGGGGATTATATGATATCTTGGCACGCTTTGCAAATGTTCCCTCCTCCTCTGGGCTGACATCACCCATGTGAAGAGTGGGTCTGATCATAGATCACTGGGTGTCTATTCATGCTTTGAAACCATAACTTCTCAGGATCTTGGGGACTTTTTTTCCCAGGTGAGAGTGGAGGTGGTTGTCAGGGTCTGCCAGGCCTTCTTGGGGGAAAGGCAGGAGCACTGAGCTGACACAGAATCTAGCCCAGCCCAGGGCCTGGCAGCCAAGAAGGGCAATAGACTCTGTCCTGGAGGCTCCACGAGACAGGCAGAAGCCAGGAAGAGACTTGGTGTACTTCACTAGCTTCTCTTTCTGCATGGAAGGCCCTGGGCTGAGATATGTGAATGACTCTATTTACTGTAGAAATTCAACCTTTATTTGTTCAGAACTATACATGTGCCTAATATTTAAAATAGTAATTTCACTGCTGAGTGGGACCCACATGGCTGTCTGTGGGGCCAGGATGAGGACATCATCTCCCAGGCACAGCTGAAGGTCTATTCTTGGTTCCAAGACCCTGGTGATTACTGAATATTTCAAATCTTCTGCCTTGTGGGATAAAACTGTAACCTCCAAGGAAATAGCGAGCAGGGGGCAGTGGAATGAGAGCTGCCATCTCTAAGCTCCCCAGTGAAAAACTTCCTGCTGACACAGTATTTTTCAGCTCAAAAATGAAAGAAATTTGCCCACATGCTATGACTAAATGCATGAAACTTAGGGACAGACACCAAGCTAAAAGAAGTGAACCTGTCATTTAAGGATAAACATAAGTGATCCCCATCACGTGGCATTCCTGGTGTCAAATATTCACAGAGATGGGAAGTAGAATGTATGTTGCCAGAGGATGAGAGAAGGGGTATTGGGAGCCAGTGTTTCAGTTTTGCAAAATGAAAAGAGTTCTGGAGATTGTTGGTGTGGATGACTGCACGACAATGTGAATACAATTCATACCAGTGAACTGTAGGCTTAGAAAGATTAAGAGAGTTTTATGTTACATGTAATTCACCACAATATTTTATTAAAAATAATTACCTAAAACTGCCATATGTTGCAGTCACAGACAACCATCTGAAAGGATATCTCATGGGTATTCCTTGTGTTGGAGATTGGGCTCCCAGTGCAGCGGATCTTCCCTGGTGTGACTCCATGGGCCTCAGGAAACCATCCATTAAAGACAGTGACTGATTTTTGACCAAACTGCAGACTTGTCTACAGACTGAAATAATGAATTGATGTTGACCATCATGAAAATATCAGACATTCTTAATGCCCGTTAATAATGATGGAGATTCCTAAGCTTGCTGTTCCTTATCTCTGATGCTACCCAAAGAGTATGCAGATGTTATATGGTCTTTACATCATATTGTGGAAATTGGGACTCAGAGAACTAGCAAAAAAAAATGGTGATACTCTGGAATTACTTTTAAAATGGAGACGTAGGTAAACACAGTATTCACCACCATGCGCAACCACATCAAAATTACACCTAAACTCAGAACAACCATCATTCAGAACTGTCAGATACTGAGCTGAATGAAAGGCCTACAACTACAGAATTATATAAGAAACCATACAGACTGGTAGGAGGGGCACTGACACAGTATGGCTGGTCCCCCAATGAAGTCTGGCAGGTAAAAAATGGGAGGAATATAACTAGTGTGGGGTCACAGCCTGACATCTGGCCCCCAAGCCAAGGGTTCCAGTGACAGGAATAAATATCTGTATAACTTTTGGCTGCAGAAACCAGCATGGATTGAATCTGAGCAAGACAGAGGGTACTGGACTCTGAGGCATTTCCCCTTAAAGTGCCTGTACAAGGACTTACTGGACTCAATTTCTCTGAATTTCAGTGCAGGTACAGCAGTTTGAAAGGCCACCATAGACATAGGGAAATAAACTACATTTACCGGCATTAGGGTGAGGGCAAAAAGGCAATTTTGTCCTAGACAGAAGTGGTGGAAAAGACCATTGTTTTGGTGACGAGCCTTCATCCACAGAGCCTACAGGCACGTGTGATACCTGAGACACCATCAACCTGGTGCACACAATATTCCCCACTCTGGTGATTCCCTGAGACCTCATCACACCTAACTTTTGGGCCCACTGAAGCTGTTTCCTGGGGCTTTTGCATAGGAAGTCTTGCCTTGACTCATGCTTCATATTTTTCTAAATTCTCTCAAAGAAACTGCATCTAGCTCAGCAAGTTTCATGCCTCTAATTAAATGGCCCCAAGCTCAGCATGAGTAGCAGCCATCTGCAGGCCAATTTATAGCTCATGCCAGGGGGCCATGGGCAGAAGACAGGTGGTGGATGACATTGGTCTCCATGTTGCAGGTGGCCTCAGACCTGGCTCATCTTGGTGGACTGCTTTAGAACACATTTGAACATGGCTTAACCATCTCCACAAATGACACACACTAGGGGCAGACTTAGTGGGCACCTGACCCCTGCTGAAGTAAGTCCTGCTCAGTGAAGTGGGCCTCTGAGCAGCTGATTCTCTATGGTAGTCAAAGGTCTGTGGTCAGTGGTCACAGCTTCTCCTTTCACCTGACTGACCTGGGTAAATCCCTCCCATTGACATGACAACAGCAATCGAGGTTCAAAAATGGGTGGAAGATGAACACAGATTACATGGCGGGTGCACCTCAAGTACCCAGCTAGGGTGATTGGTGAGGCTGTGCTATCAGACCCTGTAAGACAAGTACTATATTAGGCCATACTACCAAGGTTGGGAGAGATAACAGCTCTATTGAATACAGAGAAAGAATCACAAGGAGATCTCCAAAGTGAGGTGATGAAGAAACATGTCCCAAATGAATGAGCAAACAAAACTCCACTAAATAAATAAAATAAACAAACAAACAAATAAATAAATAAAAAGGGAGACAAGCAATCTGCTACATGAAGAGTTCAAAAAACTTGTTACCAAAATTCAAGATTCTCAGTGAATTTTGTGAGGACCACAACAGCATGAAAAGATCAGGTTACAAATTAAGGATACACAAATTGAAATAAGATTAAGTAATACAGAATCAACATAAAAGTGAATGAAGCTGAGAATCAAATCAGTGATTTTGGAATATAATGAAGCAAAAATCACCCTATCAGAACAGCATGAAGAAAAAAAGAATACAGAAAATGACACTCATGTGAGAAATCTTGAAGACAACTTCAAGCATAACTACATTATGCATCATCAGGTGCCAAAAGGCAAAGACAGAGAATAGAATTGAAAATTTTTTTCACAAAGTAATAGCAGAAAACTCTCCTAACATGGTGAAGGAAATAGAAATACAAGTCCAGGAAGCTCAAAATTAAAACAAGATGAATCCAGAAAGGCCCATGCCAAGACACATCATAATTAAAATGCCAAAGGCTAAACACAAGGAGAGTATCCTAAAAACACAAGAAAAAAGCAATTAGTTACTTAGAAGGGAGGTTCCATAAGACTGTCAGCTGATTTCTCAAAAGAAACTTTGGAGGCCAGAAAAATTTGACAAGATATTTTCAAAAAGATGAAATTCAAGGACCTAAAATCAAGATTAGCTTACCCAACAAAGCAATCACTTTCAGTCAAAGGCCAGATAAAAACTTACCACCAAGAAAAAGCTAAAGCCAAACCAATATTATTTGAAATGTTAACACGTCTTCTTTAAGAAGAATAAAATCAAAATTATGAGCAACAAAATGACAACAAATATGTTTCTATCAACATTTGAATCTAAAAAACAAAACAAATGAATATGCAGAAGAGAAGCAGAATCATAGACACAGAGAATGTTTTGAAGGTTGTCAGATGAAGAGGAGGTTTGGAGGATAAGCAAAAATGTGAAGGGATTAAGAAGTACAAATGATTGTTACAGCATAGTCATGGGGATGTATAGTACAGCATGGGAATTATAGTCTCAAATATACTGACAAATATGTATGGTTTCAGATTGGTGTGAGGTTTATCAGGACAATCACTTACAAAGTTATATAATGTCTACTCACTGAGGAGTACACCTGAGACTGATATAATAATGTATGCCAACTTTAAATGAAAATAAAAATGATTAAAAATTATTTAAAAGGTTTAAAAAATGGTGATACTCTGCACAGTTGCTTACACCCACTTTGAAACATATATCATGTAAATATTAACCAAAAACCAGCTGGTGTAACTATAGTGATTTCAGACAAAGTAGAGTTCAGACACGGAATATTATCAGTAATAAGTGAAAAATTAACTAATGATAAAAACATAAAATTTTCAAGAAAAATTTCCAAACACATAACAATACTAAACGAATATAACATAAAAACAGAGCATCAAAGAGGGAAAACATGATAGGTTAGAAAGAAGAAATAGATGATTTTACAAAAATAGTTGGAGAAATCAAGACTTAGCCTTTCAGAAAATACTAAAACAAATAGACAGAAAATCAACAGAAGTATAAACACCTGAATAATCAACCAACTGACTTATTTGACATGTAGGAAACTATTAAGGCAGTAACAGCAGAACACACATTCTTCACAACAGCACTATTGAACACATAGATCATATACTGGGCCATAAAATAAATGGCTAAAAAGTTAAAAGCACAGAAATCATAGAAATTGTGTTTTCACATTATAACAGAATTAAATTAAAAATCTATAACAGAAAAAAATAAGGGGAAAACATATATTTTAAAATTAAATTACCGATGGGTGTAAGATAAATTTTCAACTAAATTCAAAAGTATTTTGAACTGAATGAAGGTTAAACCACAATATATCAAAATTTCTGAGCTACAGGTAAAGCAGATATTGGAGGAAATTTATAGTATTAAATGAAGAAAGAAAACTGATCTAACCTGTTTACCTTATGAAATTAAAAAATACAAATTAAAACCAAAGCAAGCAGAAGGAATTAAATAATAATGATGAGAAAGGAAATTAGTATAGTTAAAAACAGAAAATAACAGAGAAAACCAATAAAATCAAAACCAGATTTTTTAAAAAATTTAATAAATTGGTACTCTTCCAGTGAGTCTAACCATGGAAAAAATAAAGGTCATAATAATATCAGGGATGGAAAATGGCAATTTTACTCTTAACCACAGTGATATTAAAAGGAGGATAGGAGAACAAAATAAACAATATACCCATTAATTCAGCAACTTAGGTGAAGTAAGTCAATTCCCTGAAAGTCATAAATTACTGAAATTCACTGAAGAATGAAGAGAGAACCTAAGGAATACTATATTTTTAAAGAAATTGGGTGTTCTATTTAAGGCTTCTCTATACAGAAAACTCAGGAACAGATTGTGTCCTTGATGATATCTACAGTGTTCAGGAAAAAAATAATAATTCAATCTACAGAACCTCCACCAGAATACAGCAGTAGCAAACACTGTCCAAGTCATTTCATGAGGCCAGAATTAACCTGATATAAAAACTAGACAAGGACATTAAAAGAAAAGGAATTTTCAAACCAATATTCTTTGTGAATATAGATGTAAATTCCTTCAACAAAACATTCAAAATTTGGATCCAGCAATACATTAAAAGAAAGATTATACTTCCTGATCTAGTGGGATTCACCCCAGGAATGCAAGGTTGGTTCAACATTCAAAAATTGATGTAGAATATAAATTGGTGCAGCCCCTGTGGTAAACAGAATGGAGGTTCCTCAAAAGGTTAAAGATAGAACTGCCTTGTGATCCAACTATTCCATTTGAGGGTATTTATATGAAGAAATCAAAACCACAATTTTGAAAAGATAAATACACCTCCATGTCCATTGCAGCATTATTTAGTAGCCAAATATGGAAACAACCTAAATGTTCATTGATGAATATATGGATAAAGAAGGGTGTGTGTGGGGGGGGGTGTGCGTGCGTGTCTGTGCGCGCACATGTGCGTGCGCACACACCACCCCCCCCACACCTATGTATATATTACTCAGCCACAAAAAAAGAAAACCTTGCCATTCGCAATACATGGATTGACATCTATACAGCATAATATTGCTAAAAGCACATGAACATATAATAATGGAAGAGAAAAGAGAGCCCAGGAAGAAAGTCATGCAAATATAGTCAGCTGAGTTTTGGCAAAGGTACAAAAGCAATTTAATAGAGAATTTTTTATCTTTCAAAAAATGTTGATGGAAAAATTCAGGTATTCAAGTGCAAGAAAAATGAAATATATAAACCATGACAGAAACTGCATACCTAACACCAAAAGTAAAATAAATCATTGACCTAATTCATAGTCTAAACCTTAAAAATTCCTGAAGAAACCAAGGAGAACAATCTGTGTGGCCATGGGTGTGGTGATAAATTTTTGGTTGTGATACTCAAAGCATAGGGCATGAAAGAAAAATTGATAAATTGAACATTTAAAAAATTTAAAACTTTAGCTCTCTAAAGAAATTGTAAAGAAAGTGAAAAGATAAGCTGCAGACTTGGGGAAAATTATTTATACATCTTATATCTGATAAAGGATTTGTATTGTTGTTGAATATATAAAGAACTCTTAAACTCAACCATAAGAAAAAAACTGACACTTTGCTTCCTCTCACAACCAAAAGAAAGACAACAACAAATTAAAACATGAAAAATAACAAGAACTGCCAGAAAATTGAACTGTATAGAAGTCCAACAACCAAGGAGCTAAAGAAGAAATATTCATCCAGACCTGTAGGAGGGGAGCAGACAGGCAGCCAGGCCAGAGAGGATGCAAGAAAAGGAGGCAATGGGTGGACTGGGAAGTCCCACATTTGCTTGCATACAGACCATGAGGAACAGCTGGAGAGCGAGATAGACCCTGGAATCCAGGGTTCCAGTGAGGGAAAATAAAACCTCAAAACCCCTGGAGGTAAAATCCTGTGGGGGAGTTGCAGCAGCAGGAGAAACTCCAAGTCTCACAGGAGAGTCCGTTGGAGAGGCCCACAGGGTCTTAGAATGTGCACAAACCCACCCACCTGGGAATCAGCACAAGAAGGGCCCAATTTGCCTGTGGGTAACAGGGGAAGTGACTAAAAGTTAGCCAAGAGCTGAGCATTGTTCCCTCTCAGACCCCTCCCCAACTCTCAGTATTACAACTCAGCAACCTGAGTTGCCCCACCCTGGGGAATATCTAAGGCTTTGCCCCTCTCAGTGTCACAGGCATGCTGAGACAAAGAATAAGGCCCAAATGAAAGAACAGATCAAAGCTCCAAAAATAGAACTAAGCAATGAACAGATAGCTAGCCTATCAGATGCACAGTTCCAAACACTGGTAATCTTGGTGCTTACTGAATTGGTTGAGTATGGTCACAAAAAGGAGAGAAAAGTGAAGGCTACTCAAGGTGAAATAAAGAAAAATATAAAGGAAACCAACAGTAAAGGGAAGGAAACTGGGACTTAAATCAACAATTGGGAGCAGAAGGAAGAGATAAACACTCAACCAGAACAGATGAAGAAACAAGAATTCAAAACAATGAGAGGTTAAGAATCTCTGGGGCAACTTTAAACATTCCAACATATGAATCATAGGTGTGCCAGAAGGAGAAGAGGAAGAGCAAGAGATTGAAAACTTATTTGAAATTATCATGAAAGAGAACTTCCCCAATCTGTCAAGGAAAAAGACTTCCAGGGGATCCAGAAAGCTCAGAGAGTCCCAAACAAGTTGTACCCAAGGAAACACACAGGAAGGCACATCATAATTACATTACCCAAAACTAAAGATAAGGACAGAATCTTGAAAGCAGCAAGAGAAAAGGAGACAGTTGCCTACAATGGAGTTCCCATAAGACTATCAGCTAATTTCTCAAAATAAACCTTGCAGGCAAGAAGTAATGAAAATCATGAAAGACAAGGACCTACCTCCAAGATTTCTCTGTCCAGTAAAGCTATCATTTAGACTGGAAGGTCAGATAAAGTGCTTCCCAGATAAGGTCAAATTAAAGTTCATCATCACCAAGGCTTTATTATATGAAATGTTAAAGGGACCTATGTAAGAAAAAGAAGATCAAAAACTATGAACAGTAAAAGGACAACAAACTCACAACCATCAACAACTGAACCCAAAAACAAAAACAAACTAAGCAAACTACTAGAAAAGGAACAGAATCATAGAAATGGAGATCAGAGAGGAGGGGGTAGAATGGGAGAAAAGGTACAGGAGATAAGCAGCATAAATAGTAGGTACAAAACAGGCAGAGGGAGGCCAAGAATAGTATAGAAAATGAAAAAGCCAAAGAACTAAATGTACGGCCCATGGACATTAAGGCCAGGGAGAATGCTAGGGGGAGGTATGATGCAGGGTGGAGGGGAATAAAGGAGAAAAAGAAATGGGACAATTGTAATCACTTAATCAATAAAATATATATTAAAAAATAAAATAGAGATTAAAAAAACATGGAAGCAATGGAAGTGTCTTTCAATAGATGATTGGATAAATAAGATGTGGTACATATATACAATGAAATACTACTCAGCCATAAGAAAAGATGAAATACTGTCATTTGCAACAACATGAATGGATCATGCTAAATAAATGAATCAGGCAGAAAAAGTCAAGATCAAGATCATGAACAAACAAGACAAACAAAAACCAAAAACTCATAGGCACAACAACAGTTTCCCAGTATGGTGGCTACCAGAGGGAAGGGAATAGGGTCGGTAGTAAAGGGTAAAGGGAGTCAAATACATGGTGATGGAAAAACACTTGAATTCATGTGGTAAACACACAATACAATATACAGACAATGCACAATAGAATTGTACATTTGAAAAAAAATTGTACACTTGAAATCTATATAATTTGATTAATCAATATTACCTCAATAAAGTTAAGAAAAATAAAAATTAAAAAAAGAAAAAACTACCCCATTAAAATAGACAAAATACATAAAAATAATTCTCTAAAAAATATATACTGATGGAAAATAACCATAAGAAAAGATGGCCAACATCAATAATCATTAAGAAAGTAAATAAAAATCACAAATAAGTACCACTACATGCCTAAAATGGCTAAAATTCTAAAACTACCAGTGCCATCTACAAATGATAGAGCCAACTGGAAAACTGTTTAACAACTTTTTGTAACATTAAACATATTTTATCCACAAATCTCACTCCTAACAAATCACTCAAATGAATCACAGACTACGTTCACCTAAAAATCTCATAGTATATATTCGTGACAGCTTTACTCATTATATCCCACACCAGGAAACAATCCAGATATTCTTCAACAGGTGGCTGCAAAAACAAATTATGGTACATCCATGACATATAATCTACAGGTTCCTTGCATAATAGAGAAGAGAAATCTCTGGAAAAAGAGGTGCAGAGCAGGCCCAGAGCACAAGATGTCTACATTGAAAAGAGAAGAAGGAGAATTCTAGGAGAGTAATCTCTGAAGAAGAGATCAAATCAGTAAAATATCTGATGTGTATGATTGTGGTGAGGAGAGGTTTAAACTTATGGAAAAAATCTTGAGAAGTTAAGAATGATAAGAAAAGAGAAAACTAATGAAACAAATAAACAAACAAACAATAATCCCAAAAGCCTGTTATTAACTTCAGGAGGAAAAAAGATTGCAAAACTAGAAATGTGATTTGCAGTATACATAGTTCTTCTGTGAATAATGCTTATATATCCATATGATAATGAAAACACTGACTATTGACCTAATGCAAAGTGGTGGCATTGACTCTATTAAGAGGATGGGGGACGGGAAGGATTCAGAAACAAATCTTATATTTCATTTAGGTAGGAGATAAGTCAGTAACAGAAAACATTTTAACTGAAATATCAAGAAATGAATATATATCATGTCAAACAGAAATAGAGATAAACAACAGAGGAAACTAATTAAAAAGTGAAAAACTAGTTGTCTTAGCAGACTGTGAATTAGAGATGGGGACAGTGGGAAGTGGATGCTTCTTTTATTATAATCTTCTGTGACTCGAGGCTAAATACGTGCAGTACTCTGTGTGATGCCATAAGATCAATATTTAGAAAGAATATATATGCTTAACTATATATAAGTAAAAAATGAAAATTAATAAGCCAAGCATAAAAGAAAAGGATTTAGTAGAAGAACACAGTTGACCCAGAGGAAGTAAAAGAAAATAAATAATGAATAAGAGTGAAATGAGAGAAAATTAAAGAAATAAATAATGGATAGTTAAAAGTAAAAGCTACATTTCTGAAATAAACAAATAAAACAGATTTTACTGTTTCCATTAAAAATAAATCATGAAAGATACCGTTAAACTTCAAGATATCATAAAAATACTCTAAACAACTTCATGCCAATAAACCTAACTTAAATGGAGTGAAAAACATAAATTATGACAATTAACTCAAAAAAATTAAAAGTATGAGTTGACATAAAACATAACAGACATTGAATCAGTCTTAATATCAGAAAATCTACAAGCATAAACTATTTCAAAAGTGAGTTTTACCAGATCTTAAAGGTTTTATTTTTATAATAGCTCACTCAAGAAAATAAAGAGAATGCACACTAAACAGCTCATTTTTTGGCTGAAGTTGTAAATCTTGATTCCAGAAATATGGGGAATGCTGTGAGGAAGAGAGTTCATCAGCCAATCTTTATTTCTAAGTAGGAGTTATAGTAGTAATAGAACTAATTGACAAAATATATTGAGCTCTTTATACTTGTCTAGCACACTATGCAGGTTATTTGTTCTTGTTTTCTAAAGCTTTATTGAGATATAATTGATATACAAAGGATTTCAAATATTTAATGTATGAAATTTGATGAGTTTGGACATATAAAAACAACCATGATAACCATCATTACAAAGTACAGATATATCCAACACCTCTCAGGATTCTTATATTTCTTTGCCTTTTTAAAATATGTGCATGAATGGTAAGAATATTTACCAGGACATCTGCCCTCATAACAAATTTTGAAGTGCACAACACTATGTCATTTAATATAAGCACTATGTTGTACAACAGATCTCTAGAAATTACACAGATAGCAATACTGAAACTTTACCTATAGAATAGGTAAATTAGTCAACATTTCCTCCATTTTAATGGTATTATAACTGCTAACTTAGTCTTGAAAACAGTTTTGTCAAGAAGCTATTATTATGAATCCTATACTGTCAGTCAGGTTTCGAAGGTATAGATAGTTAAGTAAGTTGCCCATGACATAAACCCAGGTCATTCCCCAGAATGCTGTAATGCAGATGATAACTGCATTCAGGAGGAGAAACCTGATTCCAATTGGTTATTTGAAGACAGAGAGCTAAAACAGTGCAGGTGCCTAGCTGCAACTAGGTAAAAATACTAACCAACACAATAACAAGAAAAGGATAGAATTTTGGTGCTGAGAAGAAACAAAATCATATTTATTAACAGGTGATATAAATTATCTGCATAAAAAAATCCAGGAGAACATATGCACAAACTTCTGGAACAAATGGGTTTTTCAGCAAGATTGTCAGAGAAAAAGATAATGATTTACTTTATATATTTGCAAAAATCTATTAGGAAATTCATCTCTCAAAAATCCCATTCAAAGTACAACCAAAATACAAGGTACTTAGAAATAAATAAAAAAAAAGTTTTATATCTATTTTGCCAAAAGTTATATTACTTTTTGAAGTCTTAAATAGAAATATTTAGAAGAAAAGTGTTATGTTTATGGACAGGAAGAAATATCCTTCAAATGTCATTTCCCCAAAATATGTCCATAAATCTAATGCTACCCTAACCATGATACATATTTATTAAAAAAGTTGGTAAGTCCTATTTGGAGAAGTAAGATGCAGCTTTGCCCATTTCTATATTCCACAGGATCAATTCTTCATGCCCGTTGTCATGTAGACTTGGTCTCAGCAGGTCAGACCCAACTCCCTGCTGGCCATGTTTCTTGTCCTTTTGTGCAGGAACTCTGCCCACAGATCCAAATGGCAGTTGATGTATTGGGAATGGAGGCTGTAACAGATGCTGAATTTTAGTGCCCAGTGGTGCCCAGTGGTGAATGGATCTGGGTGCTGCTCCTGCTGGAGAAACAGTGCTGACAACTCTATCACCAGAATTCAGAGCTGTTCAGGGAACTAAGAATAGAAGAGGGATTAAGGGAACTGAAGGAAAACATGAAACACAATAATATCCATACAATAGTGATAACAGAATAAGAAGAGGAGCAAGGGATAGAAAACCTCTTTGAAAAAATAATGATAGAAAACATCCCTAATTTGATGAGAGAAAAGAAACACACATGTCCAGGAAGAACAGAGGGTCCCAATCAAGATGAACCCAAAGAGGACCACTCCAACATACATCATAATTAAAATAACAAAATTCAAAGACAAAGAGAGAATGTTAAAGTCAGCAAGAGAAGAACAGAAAGTAGCATACAAGGGAGCTCTGATAAGGCTAGCAGCTGACTTCTCAACAGAAATACTACAAGCTAGAAGGGAATGGCAAGAAATATTCCAAATAATGAAAAACAAATGCCTGCAACCATGACTACTGTACCCAGCAAGGGCTTTCATTTAAAATGGATGGTGGAATAAGTTTCCCAGACAAAAGAAGGCTAAAATAATACACCTCCACCAAACCAGCATTGCAATATATGCTATAGGGACTGATTTAAGAAGAGGAAGGAAAAGAGTGAGAGAGAGAGGAACAAAGGTACAAAGGGGAAAATGACAATGAATAAGTATCTGTCACTAACCTGCATTTATATTGCAAAAATCACCCTGACTACTATTGCTCAGTGGATTGAGTGCTGGCCTATGAACCAAAGGGTCACTGGTTTGATTCCCAGTCAGGGTACATGCATGCATTGCTGGCCAGGTTCCCAGTTGGGGACATATGGGAGGCAACCACACATTGATATTTCTCTCTCTCTCTTTCTCCCGCCCTCCCCCTCTCTAAAAATAAATAAAAACTAAAAAATAAACTGCTAAAATAATGTCAAAATTATTTGCACACATGAAAATGCACACACACAGTCTTCAGGCAAATATTTAGCTGCTAAAGATTTTCCAGCATGGACACATTCCATTAATGGAAGCCTTATTTTTGAGCAATGAAAGATTTATTTCTCTGGTTATTCTTGGGAGTAGTTACATCAGTAGGGCCACGCACAAGGTCCATCAGACTACTTAGTTCTCTGTAGAACTCTGAATTGTGCTGACAGTTTTGTGGCACTGTACCTCCAACAGTAGCAGCACCCAGACCCATTCACCACTGGGTATGTCATTGAAGTTAAGCAGCTATCACAGTCTCCTTCCCAATCCCTCAGCTGCCCTTCAGACCTGTGGCCTGAGTACCTACCTGAAACACAAGAAACATGGCCTGCAATGTGAAAGGTCAGACTAGAGAAACCAGCTCTATCTGGCAATAGACATGAGGGACTGATCCTTTGGGATACAGACATGTGCAAACTTCCATCTCACTTCTAATGAGTTATAAGACTTGTCAATTTCTTTAAAAAGATGATTAGTATCATAATTACGATATATTAGATTTACAGGTCTATTTTGGGGAAATTATCTTTGCTAAGATATTGAGTTTTCTTGTTCATGAATGTAATATTTTTCTTCTCAATACTTCTAAAAAAGCCTTTACAAAATAACATAATTTTTTTTAATGCAGGTCAGACACATTCTTTATTAGATTTATTCTGAGGTACCTTGTAGTTGTGGTAGTACTTCGAGATTTTTAAAAGATGATGTTCTTAATAAATTTTGCAGATTTCTACAGTAAATCATTATCTTTTATCCATAAATCTTGCTAGGGAACCCATTTGTTCTAGCAGTTTGTCTATACATTCTCTTGGATATTTTATGCAGATAATTTATATCACCTGTTAATAAAAATAATTTTGTTTATGTTTGCTTATTTATGTTTCACCAGGAACCAAATGAGAATGTGTCAGCAGAGATAAACTTCGGGTACCCTCAGGAATTCAAAACACTGTTGTGAAGGGCAATTTTATTTGTCAGAGCTCTTAATCCCATAGTCCATTCTGGCATGTGGTTTAATGAGTCTTTACTCTTTTCCACATACAGTGACAGCTTAATTAGCTTTGTTGGGTTAGCTTGAGAACCCAACAAACTTCTATAACATTTTTCTTATGAAGAAAGTACATTCCAATATTTAATATTTCCTTATTATTTTTTAAACATTAGCTCAGTTTTATTATCTACTGTAGGCAATATTTAAACACCAGTCAAAACAGCAAGGCAGAGAGTGCCTAAGTGTTGTTACAGGCAAATAATTACCCCCCCAAATATGGTGACAACTACTGCAAAAATCATGACCTTTGGTGAGGGTGCACTGCCAAGGATGGGACATTCTTGCGGCCTCAGCCTCCTTTCAAGCTGACATGTAGCGAAAAACAATGGACTGTATTGTCTGCACCACTGTGGAAAGCTGGTTTAGCAAGGAGTTGGAAGAACTTTGCAGGAGTTCAGTCTTCAGCAGTTAGTCAAATAACTAGGTCACTACTAGTCACTGTGAGCTCCCCAAAAAAGGTCTTGTCAAAAGGTTCAACACCTGGCATCAGGTACGGGTAGGCCTCCTTGGCATCCATGTTGAATAAGAAAGGTACAGTGAGGGCAAAGTCCAGAACAGGGCTTCCCAGGGCTCTGCCTGAGGCTGGGGCCTCTCCTGCCTGCTCTTAGTCTAGCAACTCCCCCTGGACTTAGGGGGTTTTCTCAGCTGCATCGCTTTCTGCTCTGGTGCTGCACCAGCCAGCCTTAGCTCCAAAGGGGGCCCCATGGGCCTCTGTTTGATGTGGCACCCTGTCCCACCCTGCCACCCACACTTTTTTCCCACCACAGACCAAGGCTCTCCTGCAAAGCCCTAAAATTTTATTATTTTTAATCAGTATTTGCAAATCATGTAGTAAGTGCACAAGTCTGTCTATACACCCATAGCACCTTGCAAACTTCTCCCACAGAGTATGAACTCAAAAACACTTTACGAATGAATAAATGAGCAGAGTAGTGATTCCTGTGAAGCAATATTTACTAAGGGGGATTTTTGTAGGGTGTCTATTTTATACCCTAGTTTACAACGTCTGTTCTGGGACTTATGGGATTTTCTTATCTATTACGTGATTTTCCAAATGTCTTCAAATATAATGAATTTTGTACATATACATCTAATGATGAAGGTAATCACTCTTCTGTCATTTTACCTTTGAGTAATTATTTTTTATCTGGAAGGAGTTTTTGAAGTAAGCTATTCAATCAAGTCCTGTTACATTGATAAAAATCTGACTTAAATTCAGAGGATTTAAAGAACCTGCTTAGATTTAATAATATGTGATGAGAGAGGGAGGATGAGCATACAGATCTCTTAGTTCCGAGAATGGAGGTCATGTCACTCCTATAGGCTGTCTCTCCATCCCGAGGCACCTGGTATTCTTCACTCTTCACCAAAAACCCGCCTGTCCTTTCCACAGAGTGCAGATCTTGGTTAAGTTCAAGTAAATTGCCCAGGCAACCACACAGCAGGCAGACCAAGTTCTGAAAGAAGGGATTTAACTGGAATTTAAATTGCTAAAATAAGGTCAGAATCATTTGCACACATAAGCACACACACAGAAACCCCAGGCCAATATTTAGCTACTAAAGGATTGCCATCATGGAAACAGTACATAGCGGAAGCCTCACTGTTGAGCAGCGAAAGATTTTTTTTTCTCTGCGTATTCTTGGAACGAATAGTTACAACAGTAAGGCCAAGCGCAGGGAGATTCAGGCTACCTAGAGACAGCTCCCTGGAGAGCTCTGAATTCTGGTGACAGTGTTGTTGGCGCTGTTCCTCTAGTGAGAGTGGCACCCAGACCCATTCACCAGTGGACATGTCACTGAAGTTCAGCAGCTATTACAGTCTCCTTCCTAAACCCTCAATTGCCCTTCAGACTGGTAGACCAAGTACCTCCCTTAGAACGCGTGACACAAGGCCTGCAGTGTGCGGGGACTGACCTGGTAAGATCAAGTTTACATGACAATGGGTCTGAGGAATGGGTGGAGTAGAATAGAGACGTGGGCAAATTTGCATCTTACTTCTTCAAATACGTTATAAGACTTGTCAACTTCATTAAAAAATATGGTTAGTATCATAACATTAGATTTACAGGTCTGTTTTGGGGTAATTACCTTTGTTAGGATATTGAGTTTTCTGCCCATGAATATTATATTTCACTACTTAATACATCTATAGTAGCTTTCGAAAAATAATATAATTTTGTCAATACTGATCTTACACATCTTTTGCTCGATTTATTTCTAGGTACCTTGTAATTTGGTTGTAATTTATTGAGATTTTTAAGAGATGACATTCTTAATAGATTTTTGCAGCTATATAGTAAATCATTATCTTTTATCCAGAAATCCTGCTGAAGAACCCACCTGTTCTAGTAGCTTGTTTATATATTCTCCTGGATTTTTTTAATGCAGATAATTATTCACCGTTTAATAAAAATAATTGTTTTTTTTCAGCACCAAAATTTCTTTCCTCTTCTTGTTTTATTGCTTTCTCTCCCGTAAGTCTCAGCCGCTTTTCGGGCACGGGTTGAGCACGTAAACGCCGATAGGGCGATCGCCGCTATTAAGATTCCCTTGGAAGGATAAGATAGACGTAGGTCGGTACAGGACAGTAGGTCTCCCAGCAGCTGGAAGTCAAAGTCCACCCAATGAGAGGGACACTGTCAAAGCATTCGCAGTCCCAACCCTGCAGCACTTTCCCACCTAGGTTTTAGTTCTCAAGACGAGAAAGCAAGAATCTAGATTGGAGCGAAAAACGCAGGTTTTCCAGACTCTTTCTCTCCTCTCCCTCCACTTTTCAAATAGGAAGTCTCCAGCCATTAAGTAGTTAAGTAGCATGCGTGAAGGAGAGCTTTCCGTCTCTAAGCCAAATAGCTCTGAAGAACAAGAGGCACTTCCTCGGGGTTTGGGCGCTTGCGTGGGTGTCTGCACGTGAGTGGAGGCTTTCAAGGGAGTGTCTGTGATTATTTCGTAAAACGTGCAGTGGCCTCATAGGGAAATCCACTCACAATAAATTAAATTGATGGTAACCAAGGAGTGATACCCTTGGAAACCTTTTCGCACAAGCAGCGCATTTTGTCAGTCCCTAGCATTTAGTACGAAGAGGTTTTTTATAAAAAATGGAGTGGAGTTGAGAGAAGGCGGAGCCGGTAAACGGGAACAAAACACTTCCCAGCTGCGAAAATGGGCTTGAAACTGTCTAAGGAGCAGCAGGTCTACCTCAGACTGCTCCAAGAGCTTCTTAAAGCTGCGGGTTGTCAGCAGACTGTAAAGGAATGCTGTCCGTGGTTCTCTGACAAGGAATCTCTAGATGTTGAGGACTAGAAAAAGGTAAAAAAGAAATTAAATTTGCTTCAGGAATTTTGACCCTCAGAATCTTCTTACTTGGACTGTGATAAGAACTACATTGGCTCCTTTGCATATTAAAGCAACCGCAGGTGGGGACTGGCCAGAAATCTACTGCTTCTAGCCCTGAATGAAAATTACTGGATTTCAAGTTTTTTTCTCCTAACTATACCATTTCTTTACTCAGATTTAAGTTGCATTTTTAAGTTTCCCACTCTTCATTTCATAATATGTATCTTAGGTAAAAGTTAAATAATAAAATGATAATGTTGATAATAAATAATAATTAATAAGTATATATGTGAATATATTTATGTATATGTATATGTTTATATGTGCATATGTCTTATACATGATATGTGTGAAGTATTGACTATAAATATAAAAATAATGAATATACAGGTAACAATATAATGATACAATTATAATAAATAATAAATAAATACAATTTAATTATTTGGATTTTTGCAAACCTAAATAAGTAATAAACTTTATAATAAATCAGTATAATTTAATTATTTAGGTTTTGTGAATCTAAATGAGTAAATAAATAAAGCAACCGAAACTCTTTTATTACAGTTAGCCTACAAGAACACAAATAATAATTATAAAGCTGTTCTCAATTCTATCAAGCTAACAACCCTTTAACATCAAGTCAGCTTGTTAAAGCTTGCCAGAATGAAGGCACTGGCAGCCACTTAAGTTGCTGTGGCCGTTAATGAAAGATTGTAATGGAGGATTGTAAAGAAATAAAAAGAAAAAAAATGTTACATATATATAACATTTCCATGTGTAGCATGGGAAGGAAGGACATTAAAAGTAGAAAATGAATGAATGAAAAATAAGTGTAGAAGTCTTGGAAGCACTGTAAAACTTTCAGACCTGGAACCAACTAGGTCATGAGAACAATAGGGTAATTAATTTGCTAATCCGAATAGCAGCATGCCTGCTTCTACAGGACTGAAGGAAAAAAAGTGGCACTTTTAAACTCAGGAGGTTTTTCAGCTGCGACTGAGGCCTGAGGCCTGCAATCTCAGCCTACTTACAAGACCAATATTAGCCTTGGTTGCATGGCAAAGTCATCTCAAGAATTTTTAAGCAGATGGAAATTCAACATAAAACAGTAATCTCTTATAATCTTACCAGTCAAGCAATTGTGGAGCACACTCATCATACCTTTAAGTCTCTCCTTAACAAAAAAGGGGGAGTCAGGAGTCCTCCACTACAAATTTACTAAAAACTTACCAAAAATTTGATAATGACAGCCATTATACCTACAGTTTTATAATTGTGACAATTCGCTTAATATTCCAATAGAGAAACATTTCCACCAGAGTAAGCTCAATGAAGGGCCTCATCCTTTGGTATTTTATAGGGATCCCCTAGGAATGGAAACTGTGAAGGACCAACAGAATTACTAACCTGAGGGAAGAGGGTATGTTTGTGTTTAAGTCCCAACAGGACCACTGTGTGCAACCAGTCTGAATGAACCGGATGGACGCACCACATCTAATCGGCTATCCCACGTGATCATAACGGAACGACGGCAAAGGATGCAGGCCTGCCACCAGAAGCTGGAGACATCAATAATAACTTCCACCCCCTGAAAATCATTTTTTAGCATATCTTCCTCTGTCTTCTGCCAACCTTGGGAGGAGAGTAACCATTTGCATTATTCTGCTACACTTGGGAGGCTCACAGGTTGCAGCTGATGATCAGTTTATTCATTGGAGTCACATTTTAGATTGGAAACTCCATTGTCCAATAATGACACCAAGTGAACGGGAGATGTTTGGCTCCCCCCGATGGACCTCTGCAAAGGAACAGACATTGGATGATCGTCTCAAATAATACTGTATATGTTTCTGATCATTTGCCAGCGTGTTTTTCCACCTTGTCTGACATGCTGTGCCTGCCCATAACCTTTAAATGGTATGCCTATGCCTTAAAAAGCAGAGAATTCCAAACTAGTATCTCCTTAATTAGAGCAATAGATTTTGACAGAGAATATGATGGAGAAGATGTATATCTCCCAGATATACCTATGTGTGAATTTAAATCCAGGCCTGAAGACCCCATTGTCTGGTCCCCTTGTAGGGATCAAACTCCTTCCTTCATTGACATCCCCAGAACCCCACTAGTAGCTAAAAATTGGGGTGCCAAATGGAGAGTTTTTGGCTATGTTGGGTGGGCAGTAGCCCCTGCTGAACCGGCCAGTGTATTCTGACATAGACTGGTATGGAGAAGGAACAGGAGCACCTGTCATTAGAATTCTTTTTAAGAATCATACTAGTCTTTGGCATACTAACACCTGGAAAATGGGGCTCCCATTTATAGAAAGAGCTTCGAGCCAATTAGAATATCAGAGGTACAGCACTGGAAAGGGATATTATGTTCTCAGAAAAACTAATGACTCCTGGGTTACAGTCCGTACTTCCCATCCTTACTTGTTTCTAGCTATTCCAGAAAAGCCTCAGTTGTCCTTTAACAAGGAGTCCTGGACATATACTTTACAAGTTAGCCCAGGATCTATATATGCCAGTTGCCTCACTCATGCTAATGTGGTCTCCCTTAGGCTTACTTCCATTTTTGTCATATGAAGGCAAAACAGAAATCTGGCTGCCTATGGATGTCACCTGAGTGGCAGGACCCAGGAGGTCTAGCAGCCCTGAATTGGGCCCTTGCCCAGGTCAGGGTAAAACACTTTCTAGGCATGCTTGTTGCTTGCATTGCATCTATTGTTGCTGTTGCGGCCTCTCCTGCAGCAGCCGGCATTGCCCTTGCTGAATCTGTCCAAACTGTTCATGCTGTTGATATTCTTCTCACTAACACTACTCAGGAAATGATTCAACAGATTCGAATTGATCGGGAGATCCTTACCAGGCTTTCAGCTATAGAATCAGCTGTGATATGGCTGGGAGAACGCCAGGATACCATTGCTACCAACTAGCACCTCACCTGTGATCCCAGCTGTGCATCACTCCACTGCAATGGTATTCTAGTCAACACTCTTGGGCAGAAGTGCTATACCGCCCTTAGAGCTTTCTCATCCAATTTGAAAGGCCAGATCGACCAGCTCCAGCTTGAGCTGTGTCAGCAACTTCAGGACATTAAGAGACTCTCTAAGCAGGAAATTGTCCAAACTCTAAATGATAATTTGCAATGGCTCAATCCTAAGACTTGGTTTGAGGGTTTGAACCTCCGTGTATGGATCATGGGTGCTGCAGGATGTTTAATGATTATTGTCTTCTGTGCTTTGCAATGCATTTGTGAGCTGTTCCACAGAGATAGAGGGAAAAACAAGTAGCTGGGTTTTGTCAAACTCGCCTCAACGTCCGCTCTAACAAACAAAAAAGGGGGAGATGTTGGGAAATGCCCTGTCTGGTTTCAGGAACTGTAACCCCACTGACAGGATGGAGGGCCCCAAGGCTGGAAATAATAAGGAGGCCTTGGAGAAACAAGCTCCTGAGGAGGCATAACCTGTCCCCCCTGGCAGGGGCGAAGCTCCTGCCTTCCTGCTTTGCCATGTGATGATCGGCAATCCATGACGGGTAAGTTATCTCGAGCTGGAGATGACAACCTAAGACAGATATCAATCGGGTATTGGCAGCAGACAAGAAATTGGGAGACATGGAGAACGGGCAAAAAGGCTCGTGCGGGCCCTCAGCTCGGCTTGGACATGGCTGGAGTCCTCATTCTATCTGAAAGAAGTCTCCTTGTCTCTTGGTGGCTCCCTCCCTCAGCCTGGCTCAGGGTAGAAGCAATACCAGAGAGAGTCCTAAACCAGATCAGGCGGTTCCCAGGGAAATCAAGCCTCAAAGTAAATTCTTTAAAGTGTGCTTTTTTCTTCCCTCAAGAGCTCTAGCCAGCTCATGCAGAGAAGGAAATTTACATTATTCACAGACCCTAACCCTATACCCTTAGGCACTCATGTTTACTACACTCGCTGGCTCTCAAGTTTAGTCGTCTCTCTTGTTTACTAGTCTCCTCTTGGACCCACTTAAACCAGTGTTTTCCTGCCCTTTGTTTTCTTCAGGACATCACCCATTCTCTGTGAACATTAACATCCTGATGTAATGAGATAACCTGTGCATTCCTGTTACCTAGCCCCTCCTTTTCAATAAAAGCCTTTGAAAAAGAGAGACTGGGGCCTCCCCACTAGAAGGATGTGCCACATCCCCTCTCCTGGTAAACAGAGAAGTGTTGGCGAGGACACGTGTTAATTCCCCTCATTTGTGACACCCCCAGGGACAGGGATTCAGAGCCCTGCTCCCATCTCAGCTGGCCCTGGACGGTCACCCTCAGATCCTGGAGCTCTGCGCTCCCAGCAAGGTGCTCTATCCCACCGCGGCAGTTGCTGCCTGGACCTGGGATGAGCGGGACATTGCCCCACATGTCACACCCCATCAGAGCCCAGTGCTACAGACTGCCTGGGTTTATGTCACAAGCAAATCCCTTAACGACTTATATCTCAGAATTAGAGTGATGTAATAGGCTTAATAATAATATCTTCATAAAATTGTTTTCAAGAGTAACTAAGTACTTATAATACCATTATAGTGGAGGAAATGGGGACTTGTTATTCTATATTCAAAGCCATAATTCCAAGGGTGGCGGGCAAAGGACCCACAACCAAGGGACCCCGGGGAAGGGGAGTGTTTTTTTTGGTAATAGCATCTGGGCATCCTCCCCCGCGGGTCCTTTTGTTTGGTAACATTATGTTTTGTGTCTACTCATATTTTCTATTTCTTTTTGAGTTAATTTTCATAATTTATGTTTTCATTCTAAGTTGTCAAATTTATTGACATAAAATTGTTCAGAATATTCCTTTATAATATTTTAAAAGTTTTACTGTATCTTTTATGACTTAATTTTTTAAAGATTTTTGTAACTGAACAAAAGGACCCGCGGGGGAGGATACCCAGATGCTATTACCGAAAAAACACTCCCCTTCCCCGGGGTCCCTTGGTTGTGGGTCCTTTGCCCACCACCCTTGGAATTATGGCTTTGAATGGCAGAGTTTGGTGAAAAGGAAAGGAACTATTTATTCAAAAGTTTTACAGTTTGATTAATGGCTAAATATCACCCTTAAACCTCAAAATCCCTTCAAAACAATCACCAGCACACACACCATCCTGCCTTTCCCCATTTGCCCAGTTAGGCCAGTCAGGCCAGTCAGGGGTGCCGTCCTTCAGAAGGAAAAGAGCAGAAGTCTGGGGCTCGGTTAGTCAGGCCTCTCCTGGGTCTCAGCACCATCCACTGGGCCATGGCGATCTTCTGCTCTTAATCCATAACCATGTGGCACCTTCTCCTGGCCCACTAGCAAGAGTCCTTTCTCCCCTCTTTCTCTCCTGCGTTGTCCTCACACTGTTCCCCAGAGTCTGTGTCTCTTTGTCTCTTCTGTAGGCCCCTGTCTCCCCAGCTCCCCTCCCAGTTACATTCTGTATTAAGTCTTTTTTATCCTTCCTGATTAGCTTTTGTGATATGCAAAATAATTCTTTTTGCATATAAGGAATGAAGCTATCCTATTATTGACATGCAAAATGACTCTCAATGGCCCTGCTCAAGGCTCCCATCCCCCATGGCCGCCTGCCCTGGGGTGGGGAGAATATATTTTTCTTGGACACCCCAATCTCTGGACCCCGTTACAAATACCCTTTGGGGGGGCCCTGGCTGTGCCTCATTACAATTTTATTTATATTTTTTTAGAGAATGGAAGGGAGAGAGAGAGAGAGGGAGATAAACATCAATGCGTGGTTGCATCTCACATACCCCTCCTGGGGACCTGGCCTGCAACCCAGGCATGTACCCTACACTGAGAATCGAACCAGCAACCCTTTTGTTCACAAGTCGGCCTCAAGCCACTGAGCCACACCAGCTAGTACATATGATTTATTTTTTTAATGGAAAGAGTAAAATTTGTTTTATTTGTTTATTTCAAAGATTTAGTTTTTGCTTTTATCTATCCATTTTTCATTTCCTTAATTTTTTCTTATTTTATCCCTTTTCATTATTTCCTTTTTCTTTCTTTGAGTTAACTGTGTTTGTCTACTAAAACCTTGAGTTGTATGCTTAGCTCATTAATTTCCATTTTTTTCCTAATATATGCACTAGCGCATATATATTTCCTCTAAATCCTGATTTTTGTGTCATCACAAAGTACTACTTGTATTTCACCTAAAGAGTCACTGGGGATTATAATAAAACAAACATTCACTTCCCACTGTCCCCATTTCTATTTTGCAATCCACAAAGACAGTTTTTCACTTTTTAAATAGTTTCCATAATCTAATTGATACCATTCATTTTCATTTCTTGATATTTTAGTTAAACTGTTATCTACTACTGACTTATTTACTACCTACATGAAAGATAAGACTTGCTCCTGAATCCTACCTCTTCTCACATCCTCTTTGTAGACTGAAATGTCACCATTTGCATTATCAATAGTCAGTGTTTGCATTAATACATGGATCTATAGGCATTATTCACAGAAGAGTTATGTTGTATACTGTGAAAACATTTCCTATTTGCAATATTTTTCCTCCTGAAGTTAATAACAGGCTTTGGGTTTCTATTTTTTTGTTTACTTTTGATAAATTTCCATTTCTTATCATTCTTACCCTCTCAAGATTTTTTTCAGAAGTTCAAACCTGTTTTCATTGTGATCATATGCCTCAGGTATTTGATTTTCTCTCTCTGAGAGATTACCCTCCTAGAATTCTCTTTCCTCTTTTCTACAATGTTGACATTTTGTGTTCTAGGCTTGCTCTGGGGCTCTTTCGAGGGATTTTCTTCATTATCATGCAGGGGACCAGTGGCTTGAACACTACAGAAAGGCCAAAGTAACTTCTGCAGAGTTCAGCCACTGGTTTCCCGCTTCCTATATTTTCCCTTCTGTTCTGCTCTTATTTGGTGGACCATATTCTTCAGCAGCTTCTTGAGAATGGGTGCACAGGATTCCTGATCACTTTACTTAATACTTAACAGTTTCTGACACATTTATAACTTTTATGTCTCTATTATTCTGGATATTCACCATAGTGTCACTTGGTGTGGATTTTTCTCCTTTATTGTTCTAGGAACTTAGTTATACCATTCAATTTGGAAACCCATGCTGTTCTGTAGTAGGGAATTTTCTAATTATCGCTTTCATTTTCTCCTTTATGTGTTTATGGGAAAACATTTAATTAGATATTAAAACTCCTCAATTTATCTTTTTTCCCTATATTTCTTATCCTTTATTATCTTATTTGTGTGTGTGTGTATACTTACTTATGTGTACAAATATATATTTATACGTGTGTACACAAATAAGATAGTGAAAGAAATATGTATATTCCTTTCTTCCTGATTTAAACATAAATAATATTTTAAAATAATTTTTTTGGATCCATGAGTTATTTAGAAGTATATTTTGTAGTTTCTCAAGTACATGAGTGTGTATGTTTGCAGGGGATAGAATATTGGCAATCTTTGATTTTCCATATTACTGAATTTTGATCAGTAATCCTTTATACTTTAAAATTAGTATATAATTTTAAAAACATTTATTAAATTTCTTTTTATATGTGACATAATATGTGTTTAAATTTCTTAATATGTTTCTCATGTATGCTTGAAGCAGAGAAATATTTTCTCTTTGGTAGGTATGTGTTTAAATGTACTCCCATTAGATCAAGGCTATTAATGGGGTTGGGAGATCTGGACAGCTATTTGGTGAATACCAAAATTGCTGAAGCTATTTGGGGTCATTTATGGTTCCATATAAATTTTCAAAATGTTTGTTCTAAATCTATGAAATATGTCATTGGTATTTTACTAGACATTGCACTGAATCTATAAATTGCTTTTGGTAGTATGGATATTTTGATGATGTTAATTCTTCCAATCCATGAATATGATACATGCTTCCATTTATTTGTGTATTCCTTAATTTCTTTCTTCACTGTTGTGTAGTTTACTGAGTACAGGTCTTTTACTTCCTTGGTTAAGTTTATCCCTAGGTACTTCATTTTTCTTATTACTATAGCAAATGAGATTCTTTTCCTAATTTCAGTTTCTGATAATTCATTGTTAGTTAAAAAAATGTCTTTGACTTCTGAATATTGACTTTGTACCCTGGTGTTTTACCAAATTCACTTATTAGGTAGAGTTGTTTTTTGGAGGAGTCTATAGGGTTTTCTATGTACACTATCATGTCATCTGTAAACAATGACAGTTTTACTTTCTCCTTTCCAAATTGGATGCCTTGATTTCTTTTTTCAGTCTCACTGCTGTGACTTGAACTTCCAATACTATGTTGAATAGAAATGGTGAAAATTGACATCCTTTTCTTGTTCCCTATCTTAGTGGGAAAGCTCTTAGTTTTTTCCCATTGAGTATGATGTTGGCAATAGGTTTTTCATATATGGCCTTTATTATGTTGAGGATTGTCCCTTTTATTCCCATTTTGCTGAGTGTTTTTTATCACTAATGGGTGCTGTGCCTTATCAAACACTTTTTCTGCATCCATTGATATGATCACATGATTTTTGTCTTTCCTTTTGCTTATGTGATGTATTATATTTATTGATTTGCAAATATTGTACCATCCTTGCATCCCTGGGTCCAAACCAGATTATTAAATCAATATTATTTAAACTTACATTGAAAACTTGTGTCCATGTTTTTGAAAGGTCATCTTAGTCTTAGCTCTCTTGTATCCTTGTAGGAAATACAAATCTGAGTAGCTGGGAAAGCAGCAGCACCTGACATTTGGAGGAGGTAGGGCTCAACTTCAGACAAAGCCGGCCATAGTGGCTGGGCGTTTTGCTAGCTACAGTCCTTTAAGATTATGAGGAAGCTACCTGGCCAGCCTAATGTAGCATTCCCTCTCTCTTTATAGATGTCCACCACTAAATCTAGTATCCCCTAATTTCCAGATCATGAGCAGAAGAAAAGAGAATTTTTATTTATGGATGGAAGAATGTATTTTTTTAAAATGTTTTATTGTTGTTCAAGTACAGTTTTTTCCATTTTCTCCCCACTTCCTCCGCCCCACCCATCCTCACCTCCCACCCTTGATCTTACCCCTTTTGGCTTTGTCCATGTGTCCTTTATACATATTCCTTGATGACCCTTCTCTTTTTTTCCCTGTTAGTAAATGAGTGGATCAAAAAGCTATGGTACATTTACACAATGGAATACTATGCAGCAGAAAGAAAGAAAGAAAGAGCTACTGCCCTTCATAACAGCATGGATGGATCTGGAGAACATTAAGCTAAGTAAAATCAGCCAGGGGGTGAAAGACAAATACCATATGATCTCACCTATGAGTGGAACCTAATCAACAAAACCGACAAGCAAAGTATAACCAGAGAAATTGAAATAAAGAACAAACTGGCAGTAACCAGAGGAGAGAGAGAATACTATTTTAAAGTATTTTAAAAATATTCTCTTTGTGCCATTAAGAATTTTTTTCTTTGCCATTAATCAAATATATGTGATCATTTAGTTAATTCACAATGCTAAACATAAAGGAAGGGCCAGTCTTAATTTAATTGGAGACATTATGAAAAAAAAACGATTTGCTGTGTAGATGAAGAAAGTGATGCAAATACTCAGCTGTCTCACTTTGTTATGACCTACTTCTCAGTAAATGCTTCAAGTGTTTTCTTTTGTCATCAAGGTGTAATAATACTTTTGTACCACAAGGTGGAGCCTTTGAAACAGTTTATCTCAGTGTTTTCACTTCATTGCCTTCACCCTTTGGAAAGTGCAGGCCTGGGTTTGTGTTTGGGAGAGTGGAACAGAATCGTGCAGGGGCAAACGGGCCTTAAGGGCATCTAGACCATTTTTCTTGTCATTGTTATACTGAAAGGACAGCAATCTTGACTCTAGATTAGCTTTGTATCTGCATTTTCCCTGAAGACACGAAAGACATGTTTAATAAGTATGTGGGTGACACAAAGCCAGGGAGGATAATTGGTGCATTTGGATGGCACTGTAAAGATTCTAAAAACTTACAATGAGCTGAAATCTAGGAGATGAAAGGGAACAGGGATAAATGTACAAGTTTGCTTTTAATAGAGTAGTAAAAAAACCTTTGGACAGTGAAAGAGGAGATCTGAATGTTTCCCAGATAATACTAACATGATTGGGATGGCTGTGATGATTATGGCACTATCACCTAGCCCTTTGCTGCTCCGAGTGTGGTCCACAGACCACCAGTTGCTTGTCATTACCTGTGCTCCTGCCAGGGTGTCAGTGAACTTCATCACAAAGCACATTGTTTTGTAGAGCCAAACAAGCAAAACTTTCCTGGTGAAGGAAGCAGGGTATCAACCTACAGACCAGCATGAACACTTCATCTTTTAGAGGTCCCATCCTTTAAGTGGCATTGAATTTTAAAAGCTCCTTGGTGTCAGTACTTAATACCAGTTGCGCTAAGTACTCTAAATGTAGAATCAAATTTATATAGAGTCACAGTGTGCTTAGGGCCAGTGTAGTGGAATATATAAGTAAAGATGCATGGACCAAACCACCTCAGTTTCATTGTCTGATGGGTGGCAACAATAATATCTAACTTAAAGGGTTGTTGTGGTGGATAATGCAGGTAAAGTTCATGTCATGATTCCTGGCACATGGTATGAGCTTAGAACCTGGAAGTATTAGTGTGTTTCTCATTAACACCTCTTTGAGGGAAATGCTGTTGTCACCCCGTTTTGCAGATGAGAAAATGAGCTAAGTTTCAGTCAAGCTTAATGGGATCTTGTGTTCATGCAGTTCCTAAGTGTCAGAGACCAGACTTAAAAGTAGAAATTTGCTCTGTCTGGTGTGGCTCAGTAGATTGAGTGCCAGCCTACGAACGAACCAAAGGGTCACCAGTTCAAATCCAAGTCTAGGGCACATCCCTGGGTTGCGGGTCATGTACCCAGTAGGGGCCACACAAGAAGCACCCACACACCGATGTTTGTCCCCTCTTTTCTCCCTCCCTTCCTTCTTTAAAAATAAATAAATAAAATCTTTAGAAACAAAAAACAAAAAATTAAAAATAAACAAAAAAATCCCAGGAATTTTCTAACTCTAAATTTCAAGCAAATGCTTATCCATTATAGCACACTGCTAGTTTATGGTTGGGCTAGACCAGTGGCTTTTTATTTTTTGACCAAAACTCAATGATGTGATGATCATAACCTAGTAGACATGCAAACACACACATATATAAACTGAAACAAAAATTCCAAGAAGTAATTCTTGCCCTTCATAAATGCAATGCACTCTGATATTTTCTACTCAACTTTATTTTATTTTTAAGGAAAAGCTGGTAGTGACCTATTAAGTTGATTTTATGGTCTATAAATGAGCCGTAACTCACAACTTGAAGACACCATACCAGCAATTTCTATGGACTCTTTAGTTCTCATGTTTGCTGGTTCTCTTAACACACACACACACACACACTCACACACCACACACACACACACTCACACAGACAAAAGCCTTCAAACCCAATTTCATTAGTGCTAAACAGAAGACCTGGATTTAGAGCAGTTCATGTGAAAAAAAAAGTAAGATTCTAACAAAGGTCAGTATTTGGAAACATTGACATATGGGCATAAAAGCTGACCTTTCAGCCCACACTCCCTCAAGAATACTGCATTCCTCCCTGGGTGCCATATTAAGAGAAATCAAGAACCTGAAACACATTCAGAGAAGGACAATCAAGGTGGGGAAAGATCTGAAATTACTTAAGGAGCCAGGAATGTTTAATCTGTTTTTGACAGAAAAGAGTTTCTAAACCATTTTTAAAAAATAAGTATTGCATGATAAGAAGTCTCTAAGGTGTTAGCATTATCCTTCAGGACTGAGTGTCTTTTATGATGCATTATCTTACATAAAGCTTATTTCTATTAGGCTTTTAGATTTTTGTGTCTAAAGGGAGAATCTTGTAAAATGATTGTTCCTCCATTTCCCTCATGTAAAAGGTCAGCAGGAACCCACCCCTCTCAGGGTAAGAAGAGAAGCTCTCAAGCTTGATATTGGCAAGATTTTTGCATAGCTTCAAAGGGATTTTGAAGGGGGGTGAAAATCTCCAGCTCAAGAAAATTCTTTTGTCTTGGAACAAAGAAATGTTCTAAGATACAAACATTCCTTTGCCTGGAGACTGGCCAGGCTTTGCGGGAAAGCCCCTTGTTCTTGGTACACTGGATGGGTAGGAAGCACTTGCCCAGTTGTGTCCCTCCCTTCTGGACTCCAGCTGAGAGGTGGTTCTCCCGTTGGCAGGTCAGGAGGGAGTGAAAAGGCTGACACAGTCCCTGGCCAGGTTTCCACTAGGGCCTCCAATGCCAGTAGCTGGAATTCTCCCTGAAAGGTGGTTACAATAGAGCTCTGTGCTATTGCTTCTTGGCGGGGGGGCATTATATTGCAATAAGAGCAGCAGATTTGTTGGGTGTTTATTAAATTAAGGAATGAAGGGGAAGAGAGGTGTCATGAATCACTCAAAGGTTACATGATTGGGAAAACCGGGAGCAAAACAGGACCACTGAAACAAAGGGGCAAAACTGAAGGCGTATAAATTGTGGGGAGAAAGGATGGATGTTTCTGGTAATACTGTGTGGCTTAGAGTCACAGCCATGTTCATGAAAGTTTGAAATGAAGCTGGAGTGGTTAAAATATATTGATCTTGCCGCTCAACTGTTTACTATCCAGTGTTACATCGAGATACTTAGAGAAAAATTTGATCCTAATTGAGAGTGAAGTTGGTCTTAAGGATGTTGAAATTTCGCTGTAGTCCTGGATAACACATTAATTCATTCATTATCTGTCGACATCTCAGATTGAGTTTAACTTTTAGAATGCATTTAACACATTTATTTTTGGTGGTTCTTTCAGTAGCCTTAAAATAATCAGGTTAATTCTGAAAACGATTGCCTACATTTTCTGATTTCTCAGGTAAGAAGAGTCCAATAGCACCCCAGTTATTCTAGACATCTAGTTGTTTGAAGTGATCTGAAAGGAAGGGCTGCTGAATCAGAGGAAATTCTGTGCATGTGTGCCTCAAGGACAGCGTGGGGAGAGATGAACGGGTACCCATGATGATGGAAAAAAGCAGCAGTTAACATGTATCAGGTGCACCATACACAGGGAGTGAAATTCTTAGCAGCATATATAATTCTCTAATTTGATTTTCAACAGCCCAGTTAAATAATAATTATTATATTTTTAAAATTTCAAATGATTTTAGAGAGAGAGGGTAGGAAAGAGAGTGAGACATCAATTTATTGTTCCATTTATTTATGCATTCACTGGTTGACCTGACCAGAGATGGAAGCCACAACTGTGGTGTATCTGGACTACCCTCTAATCAACTGAGCTACCTGGCTAGGGCCAATAATAATTAAGAATACCTTCTTTATAATAAAAGAAGCTAACGTACAGAGAGGCTAGCAGATTTGCCCAGGTTGCAGACCTGGGCTGGCCTGACCATGGAGGCACCATAAACATTTCCTAGGGAGGTATTGTCTTTGCCTGGCTTGATAAATTGGCAGTAAAGTAGAAGCTGGAGGATCTGTTTCCTAGGACAGTGTTGCTTTGAGTGCCCAAGTGACCCAACATCAGGAAAAGAGACATTCTCTTCCCATTTTCCAAAACCATAGGGAAGCCTGGGCTTCAGCTGGCTCCTGCAGGGAACCCAAAGCCCTTTAAGAAGCTCCACCTAAAGAGCACCAGGAGTCTTTCTCCAGTGTGCAGACGTGGTGAATTTCCAGGAGAAAGCAGGATGGGTGGATTCAGGGCTTTGTGGCCTTACTCTGAACCTTCCTCAGTAAGCTGGAGGGGACTGCAGAGAAGGGCTGTCAGAAGCTAGCTAAGGCTTAAGTTTCTGCAGCAACTCGAATGAGGTTTCATAAGCTAGCAAAGCTCAGGAAAATGCAACTTAATTATACCCGCAGGCAGGTGAGGTCTGGGGATTTGCTGAAGGAAGGAAGACTGATCATTCTAAAGATAAATCTTTATTCACTTCACTTTTACTCTACTATTATTATAAGTTCCTAAAACCTGTTCAGAGAAACAGAGGGGACATTTTCTATCAGAAAAATAAACGCACCTTAGATATCGCATGTTTTGGGAAAGGTTTTTAAATCTGAGGTTCAGTACAAAACAGTCTGAGCATCGCTTTATTTCTACTGACTGTTCTTCCCTAGATAGTATAATTTTGCATCCTTTGATGACATCAGGACCCTTCCCTTGGCAAAGACTGAGGCCAGGTGGCATAATACAGTAATTAGGTAGAGAGACAGGCTGATGGAGTCTTTTCAAACATCTATAGATCTGTTTGGGGGGCTCACCAAATTTGTA
Organism: Pteronotus mesoamericanus; assembly: GCF_021234165.1. Classification (NCBI taxonomy): domain Eukaryota; kingdom Metazoa; phylum Chordata; class Mammalia; order Chiroptera; family Mormoopidae; genus Pteronotus; species Pteronotus mesoamericanus. The sequence continues at coordinate 1,128,650 of NW_026555215.1, read as the reverse complement.
ATCTTCACAATATTTGTATCCAGTCAAATAGGCCCTCAATACATGTTTATTGATTGAAGAAATAAAATGAATAATTTCTTTTGCTCTGTTGCTTGCTTAGACCTTGAACTTAAACCTGATCATGCAGATATAGCAGCTGTCTCCAAGAAGATTAAATAGTCAAAAGGCAAAGATCAGGCTCTATTACTAAAAGGGGCATTTGATCTTAGGAAAATGTTCCATTTCTCTGGGCCAATGTCCAAGTACCTGAGACCAAGTTGACTTTAGCTCTGACCTCAGTCTCACTTCATTTTTCAGCTGACCAGCCCGTCCATGCCGCTGCCTGCCGCCTGCCGGTGCCTTCAGTGCTGGCGCCGTGGTGTGTCTGCACTTGAGGAGGCTGGAGGGAGTGGCACAGCTTTGTATCTGTGTGGTTTCTTTGCTTGATGGGGATGAAGTGTAGACTGGAATGTTTTCATATATATTTCACATTTTATTACTTGTCGTTGTGACACACGATTGAGAATCTGACTTAATTGTCTGGTGATGCTGACTTTTTCAAGTCAGAAGTGATGCCTTATGTAAGAGCACAGTGAAGTATTTTGCTGGAAACTTTTTCAAATATTCACTAAACTACTATCTCTAATTCAATGGCAATCTAGTAGGCATAATCTCCTTATATATTGATGCTTTGTTGCCAGCTTTCAATCATATTGTTTAAGAATCAGAAAAAAAAATCCTGTAGGCAAGAGATTATTAGCTCTGTTAAAATCTGAGATTTAGAAAAATTAAGAGCATTTTCTAAATTCCTGTACTGAGAGACAAATTTCTGGTCCATATATGTTATTCTTTTTAACAAGAGGTAAAATAGGTAAATAGATGAATAAGTAAATACATAAATACAAATATGTTCAGTTCCTAATAGTTACTAAAATATTATTCTCTGAAAGATAGCTCAGAAATATTTTCTTCATTCTATAGCTCATGGGACAGTTTGGACAAGGTAGAAATGAAATCACTTGCCTACCAGTATATTAACAGAAAAACTGTTAATTCTTCTAAATTCTTCTAAATGATGTATTGAGATAGAAGCATATTGTTTCAGACAGACCTAAGTGCTCCAAGTGAAAGGAAATGGGGTGACATGCTATACAGTGGCTAGGGGAGGATGAACAAAATGTTAACCAGACTGGCTGCAGAAGGCCTTTTAGTGACATCAGAGCTGAGACCTAAATGAGGAGGGGGCGCCCTTGTGATATTTAGGGAAAAATTGATCCAGTGTGTGCAAAGTCCTGGAAGGGGCCAGGACTAGTGAAGAAGAGGACAAAAAGAAGGCCAGTGGTTGTTTATTTGTAGCACTTGGCATTGTCTAAAGCAATGTTACTTGTGAAGTTATGAATTGTCTATCACCCCTACAAGAATATAACCTCCAAATTGCCAGGGATTTTGTTTAGCCCTGTTTACTATTCTTTTCCAGCACCTACCACATGTCTGGCAGGTAAGAGGTATATAGTAATATTATTGAATGAAAGAAAAAATATTCTAGGTATACGAAAGTCTATTCAACCCAGTTCCTGACTTCGCAGGCAAATTGACACCCAGCAGAGGTGAAAAGACTTTCAGCAGGAATGGGACCAGGCCTAGGTTTTTGGCTGATGGTCCTCTGATTTTTCCCCTGTACCATCCTACCCTCTGCTGTTTAAATTGCTAAGAGCCAGTTAAGTATTTTAAAAAGCACAGGTTCTTCCAGATAGAATTTCCTGCTTTCTGGATTTCACATTCTAAGGTCATATTCAAAAAATCTTTGCTTCTTGTGTGTTCCAATTAAAAAATAAAAAAAAAGAAAAGAAAGATATTTTCAGCCCCAAAGAAAAAACCAGATTGTGCCTTTTCTGTAAGCATTAAAACCAATTTGAGACTATAACTCAAAGCAAAACAAAACAAAACAAAACCTGATTTTAAAATGGGCAAAAGATTTAAATAGATATTTCTCCAAAGAAAATAAACAAATGGTCAATAAGTATAAGAAAAGATGTTCAACATCATTAAGTATGGAGAAATGCAAATCAAACTACAATACAATGAGACATTACCTCACACCTGTTAGGATGGCTATTATTTTTTTAAAAAGCTAACTGTTGGTGAGGTTGTGGGGAAATTGAAGCCTTTGTACACTTTTAGCATGAATGTAAAATAGTGCAGCAGCCATGGAAAACAATGTGGAGATTCTTTAAAAAATTAAAAATAAAACTACCATATGATCTAGCAATCCCACTTCTGGGTATATACCGAAAATAATTGAAATCAGGATCTTGAAGAGATATCTGTACTCCTATGTTTACTGCAGCATTGTTAAATAGCCAAGATATAAAAATATCCCAGATGTTCATTAACAGATGACTGGATACAAAAGATGAGCCACATACATACAATGGAACAATGCATACAATTCATACATACATACATACATACAATTCAGCTTTAAAAAAAGAAGGAAATTTTGCCACTTGTTACAACACGGATAAACCTAGAGGATGTAATGCTAAGGGAAGGAAGTGGATCATTGAAGGACAAATAATGTTTGATTCTATTTTTACATGGTATCTAAAAATAGTCAAAATCAGAGAAGCAAAGAATATAATACTAGTTACCAAGGGCTGAAGGAGGGAGGGGAAAAAGGAGAGTTGTTGCTCAATGGGTATAAATTGCTGTTATGCTAGATGAATAAGTTTTAAAGATCTGTTGAACAACATAGTGTGTATGGTAACAATGTGGTATTTTTCACTTCAAAATTTGTTTCAAGGGTAGATCTCATCTTACATGTTCTTGCCACAAACAAGTCCCTCTTCCCCCAAAACAACAAAAACAAAAGAATACGAAGAAATTCTGGGAGGTAATGGATATGTTTGTTCCCTTGATTGTGGTGATGGTATCATGAATGCTTGCATATGTCCAAATTCATCAAATTGTACACATTAAATAGGTGTAGTTCCTTATATATCAATTATACCTCAATAAAGCTGTTAAATAAAAAACCAATATAAAACGTTCAACTTGGAGTTCTGGTGACTAACATGAAGGTATGATGATGAAAAATGATTTCATACATTTATCACCCTCTGGGACCCCCACCTCCCTGGGCTGCTGGCAGTGCTCAGAGCCTATCTCAGCCTGGCCTGAAAGTATCCAGCCATGTACTATGAAAAACAGAGACATCTATTGAAGAAGATACGAGATACCAGAAACATTGTACGTAGGACAATGATGCCTTGATCCCCTTCAAGTGGCACCTTGGGACCTCACACAGCTCTCCTATACTCTCTTCCACTGTTCAAAACAATCTGCAAAATCCTTTGTTAGAATCACTCTAACTGCCCTGTTGTATTTTCCTGAATCTCATCAATGTTCTGAAATACCTTCCCTTTCAAAGGCAATTTTAGTTTTGGGAAAAGTCAGAAGTCACAGAGTGCCTAATCTGGGCTTTAGCGGGGCTGAGTCACCTGGGAGATTGGATGTTTTGCCAAAAAACTCTGCACTAGGCACTATGCATGAATAGGCAGACATGTTGTCTGATGAAGTTGCCAATCCCCAGCTGCACATAGCTGCGGCCATTTTCATCATATTGCATCTCTCAACTGACAAAGAACATGCAGATACTGTTCCTTATTAATTGTTTGGCCTAGAGAGCATACTCATGATGAACAACACCTTCCCAATCAAAACACACAGTTAACATGACCTTGTTTTTGCTGCAACTTTGCCACACCTGTTTCAGCCATTGAGAACGAGGCAACTTCCATTGGGAAGACTGAGCCTTCGTCTCCGGTTATGCCCTTCTTGAGGAAATCTGGTTCATTGGTAGCAGTTTGAATCAAGTTATTAGCAACTGGAGCACAATGTTACTTCTCCTCCGGTAGCTTAAGCCACAGAATGAATTTTGCCACAACACTTTTCATGCCAAGATCTTGCATCAAAATCTTGGACACAATAGTTTTTGCAATCTCCAGATCAGCTTCTAGTTCTCACACTGTCATTTGCCACTTTTTGTTGATTGCAGCCCATACACATTCAACATTCTCAGGTGTTCTGCTTGTTGCAGGCCTTCCAGAACACGGATCACTTTCAACAGATTCTCGACCATCTTTGAAGTGTTTGTTCCACACTTACTTGCGCTGCTCTCATTGCGTCCTCCCCGAAAACCTTCTGAATCATCCAAATAATTTCCATGGAGGAATGTTCAAGCTTAATGCAAAATTCAATGCAGATTCATTGCTATACTTGCTCAGTCATTTTGAATGTGACAGCCACACAATACACATGTTCATTCAGCAGAGCCTACCACCTCCACTGACTAATACAATGAAGTTGTCATTGTTCACCCACACACATTCCAGTCCACTCTCTTTGGATGTCAGGTCACATCAATGTCATGCAAACCATTCTCATTATATTAAAAATGGCTGGACTTTGTTCCCAAGAGACCTCATATATGATTGTTGAGAGGATAAGTGAAAAGTAGAGAAAATATGTGCATGACGATAGGTATCTAGTATGAAAGATATTTGGCTTGTGAACTCATGGCAGGCCTGTGTTTAAATTTAACAGACTCTAAAGAAATATTTGTTGAGTTTAACCAATTTACTTGTTACAGGGACTTGAACTCCACCTCATGGCGTCTAACAAAACTAAAGTATATTTTTCAAGATAAATATTCAAAATAAAGTAAAAAGCTCATCTGTTCGTGTGTCACATATTTATGTGCTACAAAGGATCTATTAATTAGAGTAAAAGAAGATGGGATGTTTTTTGTCCACTAATAAAATTTAATTATACTTAGAATAGGTTATTGGATATTATAAGGGAACTGGAGAGATAAGGAAACACAGTTATATGTGCTGTAGTATGTAAAGTTCCTTATCACAATAAAAGGAATCCACTCACCATTACATAATAACAGTCATGAACATCAGACTAGCTGTGTTCTCTGCCAGTGGGTGGTTTGGGAGTTATGTGAAGTGTTTGTTGTTACTACAGGTAATAAAAGTGACAACACAAACATCACTTTTCCTTTTGACCAGCGCAAACAGAAACCAGCGTCTGCATCTGAGCAACATGCTCCCAGCGATGCCAGATCTTTTGCTCTGATATTCCAAACTTTAGCTCTCTTGATTAAGCCTTTCTGGAAGAATTTGAGGAATTTCTGTATACATTTTAGAAATTACAGGTAAATTATATGCTTTTATTTCTCCTTGCCTTTTTTGTAGGCAGTGGTGATTAAAATTTTAAGTTTTATAATTAGGTTTTTAAATGAGAGAATATTTAACTTTTATTTAAATGTGGAAGATTGCTTAATGGTGTAGAAAGCATGCCAAAAATGGTAAAGAAAGCAGAAAAAGCCTGAACTAAATAATTTTTATCTTGGTTACTATGGGGAAGGTAAGTGAACTTGTTTTTCTTGCACAGGCATTTCTGCAGATGTTTCTAAGATATTCTAGGTTTGAGAGGTTGTTTAGAAAATTATCTTCAAGTTCTGTAGCTTGTGGGCCATAATCAGACCTGGGACTTGATCCTTAAAGCCCTGGGGGACCACTGGAGGGTGTTAGGCAGAGGGTTAGTATGATCAATCTTAGATTTTAGAAATAATAACAGACATTTCTTAACTATGGAGGCCAAAAGGAGAGTGGCTCACAGTGGGGCAGGACCAGAGGGAGGCCTGAACATCATTTGGGAGGCTACTGAGACAGTCCGATATGAGACAACTATTAAGACTAAGAAGGGCCAGATCAAAAAGTATGAAAAAATATTCAGAGCATGAGATGACCTGGAGCTATGTTTAGCGACTCAGTTCCCAAATGGAATAAGGAGGAGTTTAATATGGCTCTGTGGTTTCTAACTTGGATGACAATTTTTCATGTTCTTTTGATTGCAATTTTTGACATTCGGTTAGTAACATTCAAGCTGCAAACACATTTCCTAGTCTGCAGAACGGATAAATTCAGAGGATAAGATTCAAGGCATCATAGCAAGAACACAGGATGTGCCTGGGCCTGGTGGGCTCTGTTGGTTGGAACACCAGCCTATACACCAAAAGGTGCAGGTTTGACTCCCAGTCAGGTCACATACCTAGGTTGTGGGTTTGATCCCTGTTCAGCACATATGGGAGGGAACTGATTGGTGTTTACATTGATGTTCTTTCTTTCCCTCTTTAAAAACCAATGAACATATCCTTGGGTGAGGATTAAAAAAAACAAACAAACAAACAACACCTCCGACAGGATGTAGAGTCAAGAGGGTGTAGTGTGGGTCTGAGCTAGAACCCAGTTCCTTCTGAGTGTGTTCTTCAGAGCTCCCCACGCTGGATATACTAGTGCTACGTGAATGTTAGTTGTTATCTTGGATTTTTTTTCTTACCAGTTTAAGTGTAAAGTTTTTTTTTCATTTCTGTTAAGTCACTAGATATTCTGACTGCTGTGGAGCTGGATGGAGCATTAGGGATCCACTGAATCCTGGCTCCTTTCAGACATAAGACAGGCCAGATGTCTTAGAGTAGGTGCCAGAAGAGTACAGGTGAGGAGACTCTGTCCTAACTCACTCAGTGCTGTGTTCACTGTGCACACTCCCCAAGTGAGCAGAATGCTTCTGGTCTCTAAGGTTTCTGACTGGAGGCAGAATTGCTTGGTGGCTCAGAAAGCCTGCTCCAAGTCCTTCACCAGTGAGAGTTCTTTCATCTCTCCCTTTCTGTTTCCAAAATCTGTACATTGGGAATGATAAAGGTAGGGCTGTGTAAGGCTATCATATACAGTGCTTAGCATTTTGTGAGCACTTGACATATAAACCAACAGATATTATTTGTTTGGGATTTGACATGCTGACATTGTCCAGTCAGGGAGACCTACATGGTTTCTTGCACATGTGCTGACCTCCCTATGTGGGTAGCATTCAATGGGTGTATGTGGAACTACAAGTGGAGCTTCCAGTTCTATAGGAAATATAGGCTTCCAGTGGAGATATAGGCATGTGGCTGCTCTCGTAGTCCCCTCAGCATTGATAGCAGGGCCATTGGCAGCCTCAGGAAGCATTGATACAGTATTTGGATGCAAGAGAGATGACACCTGATTGGTGGACGGCATCACTGAATGAACCATGTTACCCCAGGAGATGTGGCTCCTCACAAAAAGGTCTGTCCATATGGCCCCACAGACTGAAAACCAAATTGAGTGAAAGCTTCTGCTACTGCAGTTTCTTAACAACTCTACAATGTCCTTATTTCATTTGAGAATTTGAAATTATTGGCATAATACTATCACAAAAATATACTATGAAATCACTTTCTTTCTGTTGGCCAACCAGAACTTCTACAATTAAAATTTTTAGCATAGATTCCGAGTAAATTCAAACTGATTGTTTAAATTACTTGTCATCAGCACTATAGCAACAGGTATTTAGTTTCTGTTTGTATTTACTTTATTTAGTACCTTACAGTTATTTAATAGCAACATAACACAAAAGCCAGGCAGCACCCTTGGAAACCTGTTGACACGATGAAGACCTGAGTGTTACCATAGGTGTAGGGTTCCTTCAGTGTAAGGAAATGCTAGAGAAATTTGGCAGGCATAACTTAGCTGATCAAGTCACATAGAAAACATAGTTGTTCAGCTTTTACAAAAATAAATTGTGCCATGTAAATTCTGATCATTGGATTATTTTATTTCAGGTTCAATTACTTAGTTACAAAAATTTTTTAGTAACAAAAAAAAAATCAATAGCAAATATCATTGCTAGAACATTCTACTTTCTATATCTGCTTGATGAATGTGATATTCCAACTGAATATATATCTTGATAATATAAGAACTAATATCAAACTATCATAATATAATAACTATACTCAAATAACAGAAATCTACTCAAGTACATAAAAATAATTTTTGAGAAGATATTTCAAATTTTTATAGCATTTCAGGGACATTAATATAAGTATCACTTATCAAAACAAACTACTGTAGCTACAGAAAATATATGAGATTCACATCAAGTGACTTCATGGTCCCCTAACTTGTCTAGAGAAATATGAGATGCTAATAATTAATATTAAGTAATTCAAAACAAATCTTCCTAAAAACTCAGTGATGTGTCTATGACTCAAATGATTCAAAGCTCAGAATTTCAAATTTATTGTTTTAGATATATTCATCTGTGAAACTGGTGAATAAGGATATAACATAATATCTTAAGAAAATTAAAGCCAATTGATAATTGCTTTTTTAAAAAGAATGCATGATTCACATCTAAAGTTACCTGATATTCCAGAGAAGGCATTCCTCAAGAGTGTATTGAAATGATTACATTTTTTAATGATCTATAAACAAGTCTCTGAAATAAGTTAAAAGAAATATTCTTAGTAATATTAGGCTTTGAGAAGTATTACTGTAAATTTATAATTATCTTCTAAGATTTCAATATTAATTGATCAGAACAGTGTTTTCATTGATACTTTTTAAGGTGACATCTTCTTCAAAACTAAATAGGAAAGCAGTTTTCCAAAAGTCTTTGAATGTCCCTAAGGAAGTTCTGACAAAGAGAGGAGGCCAGCCAAACACCTCCTAATTCTACAGACTGACCTGAATGTATGATGCGTTGCTGGTCAACCAAATGGGCCATATGAAAGGACCTTTTATTGAGGCCCCTGAGAAGCCCAAGTCCTACAACATTCAATGTGTCCCAGTAATAATTGTGGTCTCTTTCCCTTAAGTCTACAAGCTGTCACTCTATGACCTGCTTCTAAGTCTTACCACTCTGATAGGGAGGAAATTGAATCTAAAGAAAGAAGGAAAGAGGAAAATGTAATTAGTTTTTCTGTAAGGCCCATAACAGAAGGGTTAGTGCTCTAGCTTGTCTCTGGCTGTTATGTGGCTTCCTAAGAAGATCTGAGATTGGAACTAGGCTGCCAGGGAGGAAGTCCAGGGCCACTTGTCCTCTCAGTCATAATGGATAGCTGGATTCCTGAGACATGCTCCTCTCAAAGAGAATGGCAATGCAGGGGAGTGTCCTTTCCCTCCCTGGGTCTCCATTTCCATGTATGTGATGGAGATAAAATATATTTCTTTTAGGATTCTTTGATTTTGAAGAGTCCAGTATATTTTAAATATCTCATGAGCATTAACTATTATGATGATGATGATGATGATGATGATTTTTGATGCCTAAATCTTCTCACCTTGGCCCCAAGGCCCATACATTTGTCTAACAAATGGAAATAGCAAGAAGGAACTAATCTATAAGCAGTAATATCAGTTATTCCAGTAGAACTGTGAGTAAACTTATCCCAGGAAGAACTATTTCAAGTTAGGTTGATGTGATAGACTTGGTGGTCTATGGCTTTCCTTACAGAAATGATGACTCCCTATAAAATTTCAGTCCAGGTCTCCTGTTGGTGGGACTTGCAGCCTCATCCCTGTCCTGTTATTTGTGATGCTGGGAATGTCAGGGATGGTCAGTGCAAGGAAGAGGTATTGTTTGAGAGAATCAAAGCAGTGGTTCTCAACCTCTGGAGGACTGTTTTGTTACTGTAGGCTATATTTATGGAAAGATTTCTCCCATTTAGTCATTACAAGGTCTGATGATGACACTCAAATGAATGCCACTATTTATAGTGCTCCTGGTACCTGGCACATTTTATGACACAGGGAGGGGCATGGCCTCTAGGGCCAGGGTCTGGCTTGAATTTGAAACATGGATCCACCACTTCATAGTACAAACATGCGTGAGTTACCTAAGATCCCTAAGCCACCATTTCCTTCTTGGTAAAACAGGGAGAGTAGGAACATTGACCTCAGAAAAAAGGAGTGTTCTGTAAATGTTAATTGTCACTGCCATCTCATGTCACCTTCATGACATCTTGCCTGGTCATTGTTCTAGCCCCGGGTCACAGAATGTGAAACTAGGCTCAGAGACTTAGCTAAACTTGGTGTGTTCACTTTAAGCCTGTGTTTCAGCATCAAAGGAAGATTTCAGCCACTTCTACTTTGAACTTCAGAATTCTGATTATCCCTCATTACCAACAGCATAAGTTTTTAAAAAATTTTCCCAACTTTTATTAATATATAATTGACATATAACATTGTGTAAGTTTAAGGTGGACAATGTGATAATTTAACCTTTCAAAAATTTATAGTAAACATTGAGTTACATAAACCCAGTAACATAGTCTGGGAATGTACAGTATAAAGTGAAAATAAACAGAAGGCATGGAAAAATCTATAATTATAGTATAATAATTTAACACTTTTTCTGTAAAAGCAGTTTTAGTGGAAGGGAAGAAAAAGAAAATGAACAACAAAAGAAGAGGGTATTTGATCTAATAGGTTCATACAGCTTTTGATTGTTTTAAAAAATCATACTATTTATACATTCTAAAGCTGTCAATTCACCCCCCTGAAAATGTCTACAATGTGACAAAGATTCTGAAGGAAGTGCCAAAAGAATACTCCCAAAATGCTTGAGTAATAGCAGCATCTCAGGAATAAATGTGTAACTTCTCCAGACTTTCCCTTTATGGGAAAACAACAGCATCCATTTTGGAAGATTTGATCTGACCTGAAGCCCAGCACTGCTGACCAATTACCTGTGATGGGAACTGCTGAGCACCTTCCAGTCCGGCCTCCTTCAGGGTGGGAAGAGCTCTGTGAGAAGTCAGCAGAGCTCACAAGGTTGTTGATTCTTCTAATGTGACAGCAATCATCTGCAGAATGAGCAGGAAGGGGACGTGGGGAAGTCTCCAGCTTCTTGGGAGGAAGATGTTAACAGACATGAGTGCATTAGCTAGATGGGATTTGCAGGTGGCAGAGGATTTCTATGGGGAATGAGCTCTTGGATGTGTGTTGAACAGAAGAGTGCTTACTGTGATCCATTCAGTATGCAAGGTACTAGGGCAGACTGCAGTATACAAAGTAGAGGGGCCCATTCATGGAGCTGACCTAAAAGCAGCTAAAGCCTTAGCAGGCCCAAAGCCCTTGTCCAGCAGGTCCTCAAATAACATCATTTTGTGCATCTTCTTTTCATTATGACATTGGTGACATGCCAGAGGAACCTAACTTTGTTTATATCAATTAGCCTAAGGTTGAAATTGGTTTTGTTATATGACATTTTTCTTTCAGTTGCATAACCTATTGATGATGTTAAGTGAGAACTTACCTCATCGGATTCTACCCAGACATGAGGGATACCTCATTCTTTATTATATGCACATGATAAGAGAGAATTCGCAAAGTCCATCAACAGAAGACAAGTCATTAAGGGTCTGAAACGCTGCCCTTGGTCATTATTTTCTGGGGGTGAGGAGCTGAGCATGGAGGGCCCTGAGCTCTTGACAGGCCTGATTGCTCAGGGATGTTCAGGGCCTTGTGTTTTGTTAGGGGGAGACCTTCTGTACTATTGTCCTAGGGCTGCTGTAACAAGGCACCACAGACTGCGTGGTTTAAGCAACAGAAATTTAATGACTCATAGTTCTAGAAGCCAGAAGCCTAAGATCACGGTGTTAACGGAGTTGCTTCCTTCTGAGGGTTGTGAGGGAGTACATGTTCCATGCCTGGTGTTTTTTAGCAATACTTGGTGTTCCTTGGCATCATCTTATATGACATTCTTCCTATGTGAATGTATGTGTCTGCATCCAAATTTCCCCTTTTTATAAGGACAATGGTCATATTGGATCAGGGGTCCACCTTACAGCAGTTGACCTCATCCTAATTATTTTTATTTATGTATGTGTGTGTGTGTATATATATAAATCTGCAACAACTTTTTTATTTCAATATGGTCACATTTTGAGGAACTATGAGTTAGGCTTTAACATATGGTTTTTGGGACAAAGATACAGTTCAACCCAATACACACATCTTCCCTTCTCCTGATAATAACCTTTGACTCCTCTTAACATAAATTTAATTGATGTTTTTCTCCCCATAAAAGAGGGAAATGAGGAGACTTGAATGCCATCAGATTCAGTGGAGGAGGCACTGAGCTTCCCCCAAGCTTTCCTAGAGGTAGATCAGGATGCTAAAATTTAATAAGCAAGTCCTCTGAGTTCCTCATTCCAAATCACTCAAAGGATAGGTCACTTTTTTTCTTTTTTTTTTTTTTGCTGTGTTCCGGGAGATGAATGATGCCTTTCCCAAGTCAAAGCCCCACCTTCTCCTCTTGGGAGGAGGACTGGACAGAGCAGGTGCTTGTCAGACCAAAGCAATTCAACTTGAGAATCTCCACCTGTGGCTGCTTTAGGTCAGCCTTTCTTCTTCACAGCTGTTTGAGCACAGTTCCTTTTCTTTGTCTGAGTTGTGATTTTTGTAGCCTCAGGTGGGCCCACAAGGGCTGCGGGGATGTGGTATAAAGAACCATGGCTGAGTTCACAGCCACTTCTGTCTCCCCAGATCCTGGGCCTCCCCAGTCCCACTGTTCCAAAGAAATAAAGGGATTATATAAGAAATTTAATGCTGATAAACTATTTGCAAAGGGCTCAAACCAGCAATTACTATAAGCTATAGGGACAAGACAAACTTACAAGGTCAGGTAAAGTGTACCAAATTAACTAACAGAATGAGAAGGTTCTCAGGTTCTCAGTCACCATGTGGAGTGTCAGCTGAGGTACATGGTGGATGTAAACCGCTCAGAGGCTCACCCTGGTCCAACCCTAGTGTGAGGCAGGGAATGACCGATTTACCTGCATATGGTGGCCATAGCTCTAGACACATCTTAGCTCTGGGTTTTCCTTCATTTTCTTACAGTTGATTTGAATACTAAATTCTTGTAGCTCAAAAGACAATCTGGCTTTGCTTCTCCAAAGACAAATCTTTAAGGAAAAGTCTCTTTAAAATACGCAATTATTTTGTCTTTTTACAGCTAAATGCCTTATTTGATATATTTTGTCAAACTTTCCTTTAGTCACAGAATGCACTATTGTTATTCATCAGTTAAGGCGTTTGGACTTGCAGAGGGGTGCCCATACTTCCATTGCATTCTGGTAAAATGGCCAGTTTAATATGAACATCAATATCTCAGCAATTTTTTTTACATGCTCAGATTGAAATACCTTTCAGGAAACTACAAAAGATTTTATTTTTATAGCATAATTCAAAGCTTATCCAGGTCACAGACATTTCACTTATTATCAAGAGGCTTCCTGAGGGAAGGTAAAATAAAAATATAGACATGCATTCTTTCATAACTTAACTTTTTAATAGGTGGGACGGAAAAGGAAAAATGTTCCTACTGGTTTTGAGATAATTATTTTTAGTGTAATGGTCTTTGAATGTGATATAAGCAATGGTAAGCTAGACCTCATTTTATAGATTCAGGAAAAAATACCACCCTGTGTGGGGAAAAAAATCAATTATAAAATCATGGATTTGAGAATGTTTCATAAAATTTTGTTGTCCTCTACAGCATTTCTGTAAAATCTTTAAAAGAAATATTTGTAGTTTGTATGATCCCCCTGTGATGGTTTCATTATATCAGACGAATGCCTACACTATTTATTTTCTTGCCTGTATGTGTGTATTTGGGGTGGGAGAGGTGAAGAGATTTCTTTCTAGCTGAATGTAGGTGCCACTCTTAGATAATTTTGGCTGAATATAACTGAACCATGAAAACATAGGCTTAACTATATTTCTTTTGTATTAAAAAAAGGTGAGCGTATAGTCCAGGGCTGTTACGATGCATCTATAATACTGAGACCTAGGATCCTTTGATCTTTTCACTCTGCTGTGAATGGGTACCATTCTCAAGGTCCCCTTGTGGTTCAAGATGGTTGCAGGAGCCTCAGCCATTGAACCACATTTTAGGACAGAAAAGTGGAAGAAAGGAAAGAAAGGAGCCCTTCCCTATTCAGGAGGTTTTTAGAAAGAACCATCCAACAATACTGCTTCCAACTCAGTGGCTAAAATGGTAGCATGGTCACAGGTGGCTGCAACAGAGACTGGGAAATGTGCTTGGCTTGGAAAGAAAACAAAAAAAGACAGAATACTTCCATAAAAAGAAGGAAAGAATGGATTTTAAAATAAAGCTATCAAACCCTTGTATATGGCCCAAAAGCTACTTGGTGAATTGAAATTGTATCAATTGGCCAAAACTGGTATACATGTGATGTTTTGTTGATTTCTCTTCTCTCTCGGGTAGGAAGCTTCTTTACCTCAGAGTGATTCACATGAACCTAGGAGAGAGAACACTAGTCATGAACAAATGTTGAGCTCACCTTGACTTACCGTGGGCAAGGACATTAAAACTCTTGTGCTCTTTTATAGTTTAGGGAGTTGAGAGTGAAGATGAATAGTGTGAGAAAAATACTTTCAAGTTCCTAAAGATGAAAGTCAAGTGCTCTCTTATCATGAATGAGAACAAGCTGAGGACCTCTCCAGTTTCCTTTGTATAGTCAATACATGGGGTGAAACCTAGGGAAGACTCCTGTTTCCTCATTAATTTGGAAATCATGGACATTATCAGTAGCTCCACCATTTTGTGTCTGCGTGACTGAGGATAAGTTATTGAACAGTACTAAGTCTCAGTTCCCTCATCTTTAAAGTAGGAATAAACATTCCTACTTTCTGGACTGTTATGAGGATTAAGAAAAAAATCAAGGTAAAGAGCCTTGCTTAGTGCCTGGCACATACTAAGTACTCAGTAAATATTAATTGTAATTATTAATAATGCCAAGAGCAGAATCAAAGTCTTAGTAGTCATGTGGAACATTCAGTGACCCAAATACCTTTATTGCTGGGTTGTCTTGAAGGAGAGATGATGAAAGCCAGTACATATCACAATATTAATCCTCACAAAATGTTGCCATCATTTTTCAGAAACCAATTTACTAAGTATTCAGTGTTCTGTGTACCTTTTGTTTTGTATAGTTTGGAGTATTTGTCAAACTCTTCTTAACTATTTTCAAACAAATAAGCAAACACACAGAACATACATTCTCACAGAAACCCAATGGCCAAAATATGTTGTAAACTAGCTTTGCAATCCAGATTAAATAATAAAAGCTACTCACAAACTCTGTTTCCGGCTTGTTAGACATGATTTTAAATAGAAAACAGAAAGAATGCCCCACAGAAATCTCTATATAACTGAAGTTTGGAAGTGACTCATGAAGTGAGTCTTGAAGGAAAGATTCCTTTTAAACATGTGTTATTGCCACTGCTGAAATGTGACCTCCTCGCCTCCTGTGGCCTTGACCGGTTGTGACCTGGGAGCTGTCTCTGTATCCTAAAGGATGTTTGCTGCTCTGTCTGCCAGTCCTCCAACCTCCCCTTTCTGCCTGTTGAGGCTGTTCCTTCCCTTACAGAAAGGTCAGGCTTCGAGAGCTCTGTGGTGGCCCTGCCCAGAACATGCACACCGCCTCCTTCCACCTACCTTTCTCTGTTAAATGCTAATTCCTCACCCTCATGCTTATCTCTCTGTAAGCCTCTTTTGCTAGTCTAATTGTCCCAGGGCAGTCTCTTAATTTCGCAGCACACATCACACTTGTAATTACTTGTTAGAGCTCATCTTCCCGGGGAGACTTAAATTCTGGGTCACAGGGATTGTCTTCCTGTTTATGGCTGTGTCCCATGTCCAGCCTGATGCTGGATACATAATAATTGTTTTATAAATATTTGTTTGTTGTCTAAGAGATGCAGCCCCTTTCCTCTCATTGCCATAGAAAGGTTCCCGGGACTTGGTGCCTCTGAACAGTCCATATCCCCATGGAACCACTGGTGTTAGGCTGGTGACATCAATTAGTTCATCCCATCCTTTTTAAGGTAAGGTAACAGTACTAGTTAGCTGGGTCTGCCAAGCAGAGTGCCACAAACTGGGTGGTTTAGACAATAGAAATGTATTGTCTCACAGTTCTGGAGACTAGAAGTCCCAGATCAAGGTGTCAGTAGGGCTGGTTCCTTCTGAGAGCTGTGAGGGAGGGATCCTGCCTGTCCTCTAGCTTCTGGTGTTTGCTCACAATCTTTCACTCCTCAGCTTAAAGAAGCATTACCTCATCTTTGCTTTTCATCTTCCTATGACTTTCTCACTGAGGAATTTGACAGTGTCCAAATTTTCCCTTTTTTACAAGGACACCAGTCATGTTGGGTTAGGGCTGACTGAAAGGACTTCATTTTTAACTTGCTCATTTGCCAAGATCTCACTTCTAAGTAAGGTCACATTCACAAATACTGGAGGTTAGGATTTCAGCATTTTGAGGGGGCTGGACGCAATTTAGCCCATAACAATGACTAAGTTTATATCACATTGTCCTTTCTACAGAAAGATGATGCTAATTACCCAACATTTTTAGAAAATAAGGGTTGCGTTATTTTCACAGGTCTAGTCTTCTTTGTTATCTTTTGTAAGCAAGAACCGTAAGACAGAGGGAAATCTGGGTTACAAATTAAGATGTTGGTTTGCTTAGGTAATGAAGCTTGTTTGCTAAATTTGGAAAATCATCTCCACATGATGTTTTCCACTGACTGACATTAGACCCACTTGGCTGCATATCCTCCAAGAAGCATAGTCACAGGAGTTCATTTATTTTCATAAATCAATAAACAATTGTTCAGAGAAAGTGACTTTGTCAACCATTTAATTAAAGTCATCCAATATTTGAAATTAGAAATAATTCACATTTTGCCACATATTAGCTGTGTGGCTCTAGGCAAGTCACTTAATCGTCTGGACATCACTGCGCTATCTGTAAAGTTCTGGCACTGAATTAGGTAACCTCTAAGGATCCTCCTTAGAGGTTATATGGCTGGAACCTTTTTGGGATTATGTGGTTCTTTCAGTGTTGAAACAGAAAAATCCTCTAAGGAATTGGGCTGTGCAAATATAAAAAGGAATCAATTACTGAAGCACTTTTCCTATTCCTTCTCATCAGTAAGTATGAGGTGGTTTTAGCCTCAGCACAGAAGAAGGATTCTTGATCACTGCCTTCATCAGCTTTTATGTGGTCAGTGTCTACTCCTTGCAAGCAACGGTCCAGCATGCAGCACTCTCGGCTAACAGGGCCGTATTCCCCTGGCTCACCACAGTGGTCACACTCTGCTGGGTTTGCGGTATCAGAATTCAAATGGGTTGAATGTGTCATTTTCATGCTGAAAATAACTAATTTTCCAAATAGCTATTTCCGTGAGTGTCTGATAACATACTTAAGAACCAAATAAGAGTTTTAGTTACTTGTTACTTGTAATACCCTTTATAATTTTGGCACCAAAACTCCTACTAATAATAGCATCTTTACTATAAATAGAGACTTTTAGATGCCCTCTCCTTCTATTGTACTGCCTCTTACAATACTCAATGTATCTCAAATCTTTTTCCTTATTTTTTCATAATACTGTGACCCTTGATTGTGGGAGGATACGAAATAAACCAGATGTCTTAACCATGTTTGGATAATCAGTCATCACCTTCTTTATTTCCAAGAAAAACAATGCAGAGTGGTTTGACTGAGGTGTAGACTATCCTTTCCATTCAGTCTTTCCAAAGCAAACAGAAAAAAAACAAAACATTGAAATGTCTGCTAACTGTGCTGTGTCAGTTGTGTGGTATTTGGTTTTAAGGATGCAACCATCATTATTATGAAAAGAGAGGTAAAATTGTCAGTGTTTTGTCTCATTTAATATTGAGACCAAAGACAACCTCAGGAGAAAGGAATTGATAATAAACTTTAGTTTTATTATTTAGTTTAATTTGGAATCTAATGTTCGAGAGGAATATAAATTTGATGTGAAGTTAATGGGACAGCTCTCAATGTTATAGCCTTTCCCTCCAACTTAATACTTAGATTTACATTTACATAATATGTATTTCAGAACTTTGCTTTTTTCAAAAAAAAAACCCTTCACTCTACAACATTATAATGAGTGGATTTACAGCAACGTCACAACAGAGTCAGTCATTAAATTAATTTATCCCAATATTTTATAGTCTGTGTTTTGTATCAGTCACTAGATTAGGTGTTGGGCATACATGGCATCTTTTAAAGCAAAATAACCTTATGAGATTGGAACAATGTTAACTTTTAGATGAAAAGAGGATAATATATAGGGGTTAAATAACATGCTCAAATTCATCCAATTAGGAAATCATATACTTGGGATACCATCATGGAGCAGGACCATTTTATTCAAACTATGAGCTTTTTCCAAAAGTCTGGTGTTTTGTTAGTAGGGGCCTCATTTGTGCAAATGCTGCTGTCACACAGCTTTCCAGGTGAGAGATTCTGGTGAATACAAAGGCCTTTTCTGACATTGATTCCTGGGGCATCATTAATCTAAACCAGGTCTGTACTGGTGGAGTTAGGAGAAGGATTGGAAATAGGCACTAAGGGGCATGCTGAGATAGAGGAAATGTTCCTCAGAGTGCTTTTTAGAGGATCCTGAAAGTGCACACCATCATTATGATAAAAGGGAGAATAAAAGCACCATCAACAAACTATAAATAACGCTATTGGGAGCCTAAGGAGGGAGAGTTCCTGGTATGCAAAAGCTGTTCTGAACTCAGATCTAAATGACTACTGAGGGTGGTGGGCTGTATCACTGGGTGAGAGGATAAGGAAAGACCTATTAGAGGAAGGAGCACATGCGATGGGGCTGAAGGATGACTAAGGTTTTGGTAAGAAGAAATTTGGGTGGGAGATGGCATTCCAACAGGAAATGAAAAGAGAGGGACATAAAAGTAGAACCCCTTCCGTAGAGTAGTTTTGGGAACAAATATTGGGAAACGCAGCCTTAAATTTGTATGGTTGGGGCCTGGGAGCTGATTTCAATACTCTTCGAGAAGCCTAGGAATGGGCTTGGGTTCATCTATGAAGATTTATTTGAAACTTTGAGTGTATGCCCTTGTTTGTTTTCAATTGCTGCACAAGAAACCAACCAAAGCTAATTAAAAAGCTGACTTAAAACAACAACAACAGTTTATTATTTCTCATGGTTTTGGAATCTTAGCTGGCTCATCCAGAAGTTAGAAATTTGCCAGGACTCCAGTTGGGGGCCTTATTGCTTATTTTCAGGCCTTCTTCATGTTTAATGATTACCTTCTTGCCCCGAGTTTGAGATAATGGCTAATCCCATCAAGGGGTTCCCCATCAAAGGCTACCTTTGGAGACATTTCCACAATTCACTTTGAAACTCCTTTTGCTGTCCAGTATAGAAAGCATACAAAAGAGTAGACATCTTGAGGACCAGTCCCACTCAACGTAAGGAAGAACTTGCTTATATCTGGAGCTAACTACTGGTTTTGTCCTAAGCCAAGAAGTCCTCCACTTTTAGATCAATTGGAGTAGTGGATGCATAACATTGACTCAGAGATTCTGCAAAAGCAAATCCTTCATTCAAAGACTATTACACTACATGGTGGTCTTATGATGACTTGAAATTTAAAGGCCTTGAATTTATTCCTTAATATAACAGAGTTATTGAAATGGAAAAAGGCCAATGAGGGATCTGAAAAGCAGTGCACTTGATAACTGGATGCATAGAAAATTCTCATTTCCATAGCACCATGATTAGCTGGGGAGGGAGGAGTTCTTCCTCATCTGAGAGTATGTGCACCACTTTTTAAATCACTCTTAGCTGCTTTAGAAAGTTTCCAGCCTATGTGCTATTTACATGTTCTAAGGAGGAAAAGAATGAATGAATATATCACTCTTACTGTTGATTAATGACGCTGGTCATCAGCCTTACAACAGCTACTTGCTTAACAACTTCATTAGCAGCTATGGAGGGTGTGTTTCTACTTCTGCATTACTTAATGGTAACCTAATTTTCACTGGGTTTCCTCTCATGCTTTAAAACATTCTTCAAAGGTATGTTAGATATCAGAAGAGTCACTGCCAGCTTTATTAAAAAAAATGATGTCACATCAATCACAATGAAGAGATCCTGGAATACCTACAGGTTCCCATTTTCATTTGGGATCAGAGTACAGTTGATCATTTTTGTTACAGATACGTAACAGTTATTCCTATTCAAAACTGCAGGAAAAATGTTAGAAGCCTGGAAGTGAAAACACTGGGAAGTGATATATTTCAGGGCAAGAGCTAATCTCTTTCCATTTTCAGTCTGGAAATTCACGGGCTCTGTTTCCTAGATAAGACTCCCTGCAGCACTAGCCAACAGGGATGTGGTGGTGAGGCAATCCTAGGTGTGGATGGTGTTATCTATAGCCAAAGGTTAAATTTGATGGGCATTGATTGATCAAGTATGTTTTAAATTTCTCTGTAATGCTGTTATTTCTAGTTTCTCCATCTACTATTCTACAATTTTAAATATGAAATGATAAGATCTATAAGAGAAAGGTATCTAAGACAAAAGCTTGTCTGCTCACCTTTGGTAAGAAGTGTCATCCTGGCTGGTGTGGCTCAGCTGGTTGGAGTGCCATCCCGTACACCAAAGTGCCATGAGTTCTATTCCTGGTCAGGGCACATACCTGGATTTCAGGTTTGATCCCCAGTTGGAGAGCCTGCGAGAGGCAACCAATCGATGTTTCCCTCTCTCTCTTTCTTCTCCTCCTTCTGTTTCTAAAAAATGTCCTCAGGTGAGGATTAAAAAAAAGAGAAATAAATGCAAATTACTTATATATGACTTCCATGGAAGGAAGAAAATGATAAATACTAGAAATAATGAACCCATATTCAGAGTTTATAGTTTACATGGTTTTCCTTATATAAATAAGTGAATTTTGCTAGTGTAATTTTGAAAATATTGTTTAAATTCACATTCCTTTCTTACACAGTATGTTATGAATCATATGTTTAAATTGCTTATGATTAATAATATGGCTAATATGATTTAATACTATGTTATCCTACTTTATTTTATTTACTCCTCAAAATAATATTATCAGATAAATGCTATGGTAACCTCTCCATTGTGTAGATGAGCAAATAGAGACTTAGGGTGCATAATTACTCAGATCATACAGCCAGAAAGTGTTCACATGGCACCAAACCCAGGTGTGTCCATTGCCACATCAGACCTTAACCAGCCTGCTCCACTGGCTTTTCACATGGTTCCTTAAGAACTTCAGACTTGGCTAAATTATTGAGGAGAATCTCAGTAGACATATTCAGAAAAGAGAAGATAGAAATATTAGAAATATTGTCTAAATACAGAGTAAGAAATGGCTCAGAGGAATCAATTCATTTTTTGAGAATATTAGTTAACAAAAATTAGTTGAAATTTTACAAAAGCAATTCCCTATTTCCTTTCTTTTACTTCTGATTTTTGCTCTGAGAATCAAATACTTCAGTATTTCTAAGAAAGATCCTAGGATGATGTGGTACCTTCCAAATAAAAATATTTTATATTATGGTTTCACAAAATGAGCTGTTGTATTCTTTTGGGTAGTTAATCAAAAGGAAGGACGCCAGCATTTGTTAAGCACAAAACACTGCAAAGCAAGTTACTTGATTTAATTTTCACAAGCTCTGTGTCATCTGGGAATTAGTGTAGTCATTTTTCAGCTGAGCAAACAGTCCCAGGAGAGCTAAGCGCCTTAAGAGAAGTTATACATATTGTATAAGCCAAAGGGCTGGGATTCCAACTCATGTCTGCCTCATGCCCTTCTTAGAAATAGATTTATTGTCCTTTGAAAAGTGATGGAAATAAAATCATTTCCCCAAATAAGCAGATTCTTAATTACCCTTACAATTCTTTGTTCCAGTGCTCTATATGTACAGTTGGATATATAGTCAATATGAGTTCCAACTCAAGTTTGATAAAGCTGCACCAGTGTGTTGCTTTAAGAACTGCCAATCTAAAAATAAATAAATAAAATCTTTGAAACAGAAAAGAAAAAGCCTTGGCTGGTGTGATTGAGCACTGGCCTGTGAACCAAAGGACCACTGGATCGATTCTCAGTCAGGGCACATGCCTGGGTTGTGGGCCATGTCCCCAGTGGGGAATGCATGAGAGGCAACCACACATTGATGTTTCTCTCCCTCTCTTTCTCCTTCCCTTCCCCTCTCTCTAAAAATAAATAAATAAAGTTTAAAAAAACCCTGCCAATCTAATCAACAGAGCTTTTGTCTAGGAAGCTGAAATCAGGGGTCTGAAGTGTCCAGACTTCCACTTTGTGTTATCTCGGTAGACACACAGCTGCAAATCAGTAGCTGCAGACAGGCTCCTTTGATGATTCTCAACATTTTCCTCCAAATGAGACAGAAAAAAACTAAGCAAACTGATGATGTTTTACCCATAAATATTCAAGAAGCTGAAATGTAGGATCAATTCTGAAGGCTGAAAGGCAAGGAGGTATTAATGACTCACCTTCCTGAGCAGGTCTGCTCCTCACTTGTCACTTTGGCTAAGGGAAGCTTTCGTGTATGGTGGCATTTTGTTGCCTTTTTTTTAGTATGAGGGCATTTGCGATGGCTGAATTGGCTGCAGGAATGAGTTCTGATATTCCTCACAGGGTCTGGGTCTAAAAGAAGTTCCTAGTCAGGTTCCTTAAAACCCCTGGTCCCATAAGTACATCCAGACCCTCATTCAAAGCTTTGGATGGATCCAGGGTCCCTAAAATCACAGTGGAATGGTCAACGATCTAAATGTAGTTGACAAATGTTAGGAGCTGCTGCTCTTTTGTCCTGTTCACTCCCCTACTCCCTGGTATTCCCTAACCTCAGACTCTAGGTTTCTCATTCCTGCAAATTAACTCTGTTCATCGGACTCTTCCTCAAAATCCTGCATACACAGACCTGCAATTCCCCTATGCTTCTCTCTGAGCTTGCCTGCAGAACACGTAGAGGCAGTTCATCTTCTGAGAAGTGTGCTGCTCTGCTCCGTCCACCTCCTCACATTCCACCTGGGTCAGGAGACACCGTCTGCTTGGACATAGAGAGTCTGGAGCCAGGTGCTCACACTCTCTGACAAAGGTGCTGCAGAAATGGCACAGTGCAGCAGGAAAAGCAATGGTTTCAGCCAGACAGACTTTACTGCAATATTGGCTCCAACACACAATTCTCAGTTTCTTCATATGCAGAATGAAGTGACTGACTACTGTGCAGGGTGGCTGTAAGGTCAGAGTCAATGTATATAAAACATCAGGTATAAGGCTTGACAGGTATTAACTGTTTCATAACTGGTAGCATTTATTGTCTTTCAATGAACTATTTGGACTTTGGAAAGAAAAATATAACTAGACATTATAAAGCCTCTGTATACTTTGTAATATGAAAACAAACCAGGACTTGAGTTCTCCTGTATCAGCCCAGTGAAGTTGGGAGAATGCCTCTCTTGGTTTCGATGAGATCTCACTTCTCTTAGGTATTTTATAGACAGATCTGACAAAAAATAGAAAACTCTCCCTCTAGTACTGTATCTGGACGTTGCAGCCAGAGAAGGCCAAGGAAACCTTTGGAATCTATTGGAAGATTGAAAATTTAAGCTGAAGAGTTGGAAGGATGACAACTTATGAAGGTTCATTAGACAGCAGAATGGTTTTACAAATGAAGTGTCTAAAGTCAAGACTCTCAGGTCATCTAAAATTAGACTGGACAAACACTTAAGAATGAGCTATGTAGGCAGGGAAATGTACAGGGTGGCCTAAGGACTTTTTCCATTTCTAATTTGTGAGTGTATGGAAAGGAGACTCTCTCTCTCTCTCTCTCTCTCTCTCTTTCTCTCTGGCCCTCTATCTTTGGATTTTCTAATATATTTTTTAGCCTTATTGGAACTTTTAGGTATATTTATAGATTCTACCTACAAAGCTTAAAATTACAACAAAAATGCCATTTCATGTACTGATTAATCCGTTTTAAATCCTGTCTTGCAAATTTCTTCTATAAAGCAAAGCTGTCCAATCATGTCACCTTATGTCTGTTGCTATTTTTGAATTACATTTGCAATAGAGTTAATCCATCTTTGATAAGGGATTCAATATTCATTGGGAGATCAACTTGTGACTTTATGCTGTGAATAGAGCTTCAAGTTTTGGAACATTTTTCAATTTAAGTTATCCCCTGGGATAGAAAGCCAGTCCAAATGCAGAGTCCTTTGTGCTATAAAGATTGAAGAGGCAGTCTTACAGAAACAATGCTTCAATGGTGCATAACGCTTTCAGGATGGAATGTTATGGAAGAGTGCAATTTGCTTTGAACATATAGAAGGGAGTTGGGTGTGAAACAGCAAAAGTGGGATTGGAGAGGCCATAGGAGAGACCAGTAGGGGATTAAGAGGGACCCAGAGAAATTTAATCATGACCCTGAGGTTAAGGATTAAGCTCAGAATCTGGACTGGTACCGGAAACGTGCTTTGAAGATTATAGCAAGCAGTTGGGCTGGAATTTAGGAAAATAGCTATCGTGTTTGGATCTCAGCCCAGTAGGAAGCAGGACCCAAAAGAAGAAACTGGATCACAGGTGTTGGTAACAGAAAAGGCTTTGGACACTAAACTGACATTTCAGTTTAGCCTGAAGCTTTATAATTGTCAGGTTAGGTGAGAAGCTAGAGTCAGTAGCCTGAAGGTGCTGGTGTAGCTAAGTGAGAATATTCAGGGAAAATGTTATTAAGTAAGATTTACAAGATGAAAAACCGTCACTACTTGACTACATATCCAGATGTAGGTCTACCTTGATTTCAGAATCCCTTGATTTTCAGCTTTTATTCAGATACTGGGTCTTCTATCAGGAAAGTAAAACGAAAGGAAATTAAACAAACACTTCTAGAATGTTGACCATTTCAAAAGTACTTAGCTAGGCACTTTGCACATGCTACTCACGGAACTGTTATTGCAGCCTATGAGACAGGTATTTTTGTCTCTCTTTTGCAGATGTGGAGACTTGAATAGATAAGTAACTCACCGTGGTACACTCAGTTACCTAGCGGTGGCCTTTAGACTTACTTCCAGGTCTTCATGTCCCCATTCTTTTGTGGGGAAGGAAAGTCCCCACTCTTTTCACTCTCCTGTGCTGCTTCCTGTAGATGTCCAGTGACTCCAGGGGCTGGGCCTGGCACACAGAGCTTTCAGCAGATACTGTTGACTTCCTCCCTCCCTGCATCTCTCTGTCTCTCTCTTTCTCCTGCTAATCTCTTAAAAATCCATTTTCCCCAATTAAAAAAAAAAATTTTTTTAAAAGCAGTTTTATGTTCACAGTAAAATTGAGCAGAGATTTCCTATTACTACTATAGTTAACTACCAAACAGGGCTCAGCCTCTCCTCCTGCTGTTCCAATATCCATTCATCTCACGACAGGTGGGTGACCTCTCTGAAATGTAAATCAGATTACTTCACCAGAATAAAATCCCAAATCCTTACTGTGGTTTAGAGAGCCCTAAACAGTCTGTTCTCTTCCTGTTTCTCTGATGTTATCTTTTGTCACCCTCTACTTTGTAATTCTCACCCAAGGATATGCTCATTGATTTTAGAGAGAGAGAAAGGGAGAGAGAGAGAGAGAGAAACATCAATCAGTTGCTTCCTGCACAGGCCAGGACTGCGACTGAATTTGCAACCCGTTGGTGAATGGGATGATGCTCCAACCAACTGAGCCACACACCAGGGCAGCTTTGTTCATATTTTTAAGCCACACTGGCTACATTCCTGTCTTGGGGCCTTGCTAATCCTGTTTCTTTTGTTTAGAATACATTTCTTCTATGTGTTTAAACGGTTTTTTATGCTACAAATTTAAGTCTCACCTTAAATATCCTAGAGAGAATTTGCCTGAGAAATTGAGTGGTCCTCAGCACTTTCTACTAAATTACACCGCTTTATTTTTTTTAAATCACTTTTTTCAAGTCTGAAATTATCTTATTCACTTATTTTCTTTATTTATCTTGTCTGTAATTTTATCAATTAGTTTTTACAGCATAAATAATCACCCCAAACTTAGTGAAACAACCGTTTATTGAGCTCACACTTATTTGGACGAGCCAAGTGGACTGGGCTCAGATGAATGATTTTCTGGGTTAGACTGGTTTTACTTCTGTCTCTGTGATCAGGCAGGTGGCTCTGTTTCTGAAAGTTGGCTAGTTGTTAGCTCTGGTGACTGAAGTACCTGGAGTAAGCTTCTCTTATCATCCTGCAGGTCAGCCCAGGCTTATTCACCTGGTGGACCATTGAGGATCCTTAGGAGAGCAGAGAATACCCATCCTTTTAGGTTTAGTTTTGTTGCTGGCATAGTGTTCCTTCTGCCTCATTATACTGATCAAAGCATACAAAATTGAGGGGTGGGGGAGAAACGGACATCACTTCCTGATGGAAGGAGCCACAGATTACATTGAAAAGGGGTTTGTAGTGAACTGCAATCATTTTGCAAATTACCCACCATAACAGTGTGTATTTGCAATTCATTTTAGCATCTGAATCCCTTTTTGAGTTTAAGAGATTACTCACCTTCTGAATCTTTGCAGGGCAAAGGCTTTCTTATAGAAGCTGAACAAGCTACATAGTTTCTTTCCTTTTCTTTCTTTCTTTCTTTCTTTTTTTTTCCCCATTAAGGGAACAGGTACTTGTGCAGGTTGGAAGTGAGCAAGGTGGAATAGTGGCTCCCCATGAAATTAATTTTCTGGTTAGAGTAACAGCAAAGGTGACTATGCTAATTTGGTCTTACCTGATGTGTGATCATGTTCCTGGTAGAAAAGTGGCAAGGGTGCAAGCTTCTCCACCTTGGGCTCTGTAGCTTGCCTCATCAGGCCAGTTCTGTGTAAGATTTTGTATGTTGTTCCTGAAATCTTAAGTTTGAGCTTTATTCTTTGGACCTTCCAAAGATTCTGTGAGCCACTCAATGTTCTCTTAATAGAGTCCTTTTCTATGTAACCCTCCCAGGGTCAAATATGGTTGCTTGCCACAGAGAGTTCTATCCCAGCAGTTAGTAACAGGAATGGGGTTACTTTTCCTCTAGAGGAGTTAGGTGGTTGCCGGACTAGTCCAGCTGCTCACACAGTGATCAGGACTCTCCTTCTATCTTTCTACTTGGCCACTCTTAGTGCATTAACATTTTATCTTCACACATGTTGACTCTTGGTAGTTTCATGTATTACTTCCGTATTCTAGGCACGAAGAGGGAAAATGGGGTGGCACACCAAATATGTCTGTTACTTGTATCAAGAAGCAAAAGTTCCTAGAAGTGCTCCTTCAGATCTTTCTTACATTGTCGTGTCCTAAACAGGATCACCTAGACCACTGACAAGAGATTGGGAGGTGAGCATCTGGATTTCTAACCTCTTTGAGGGAGGCATAAAGAAAGTAAGCTTGAGAGCAGTGCCTATTGCATTAATACTTTCCCCCCAAAAATGGATGGTTCCTGGAGGGCAGAGCCTGTGCTTCGTTTCTTCCCATCTCTGGTACCTGGAAGAGTGCTTGGCAAGTGTCTTTTGCTTTCATTACAGAAACACTATTTCACTGCAGGCCATTTTTTAAAGATTTGTTTTCATGCAACACTTGTTTCCTCAGTATTTTCCATCCCCTGTGTACCTTAAACCCTTATCATCTTAAATACCATGTTTGTATTCCTTTTTCTTTTTCCAAAATCTGTATTAGTTCCATTCTGGTAAATCTCAGTTTCTTAGCCTGGGATTCAATTCCTTGCATTAGCTGTCTGTTACCTCCCTCACATCAGCAACTTGATTGTTAATCACTCACAAATTCAGCTAATCTCTTGGCCATCTGTGTATGCTGCCACATCCAGTATATGCCAAGTGACAGGCTGCAGGGCTCACTGGGACAAAGGCAGAGGCTGCAACGTGAAGAGAGTAAGACAGACCAGATATAAGGAAGACCTCAGCATAGGACAGGTTGTTGTGTTGAAAGGATGGAGCAGTCATTGACTATGAATTTGAGCTTAGTCTGCAGTTTCATCGATAAAACTCACATCAGTTGGGGGTTCTGACTACGTTAAAGCAGAAATAGGCTAGCTCCGTGTAATCAGCAGGGTGCACATAGCAGTTTTGTGTTCATAGCCCCAGGGAAGTAGAGTGTGAACTGGGATGAAGAACAGCAGGTTGAAGCAATGACTGGATCACAAGGGGAAGGCTGAAGTTTGGGGACATGCAGTTTTACAGGGGCTCACTGTCCAGCTGAGCAGAAACTCAGCCATTCTTAGACCTCTAGAGAGGATGGGATCATGAACAGTCAGCCTTGGCTCTCATTGGTCTGAGACTGGGGAGGCCAAGTCCATATGTTGTAGGACCTCAATGTTGGCAGTGGATCACGTTGCATCCTGCAGGGACTGGCAGCGTCATCTACTTGCTTTGTTTTCTTTACCTTTACAAGTGTCCTACTTAAAAAGAATTGGAGCAGCCATTGTGGAAAACAGTATGCGATTTCCTCAAAAAATTAAAAATTGATCTGCCTTTTGATCCAGGGATCCCGCTTTTGGGAATACATACTAAGATTCTTGAAAAACAAATTTAAAAAAATATATGAAACACTACATTGATAGCAGCATTATTTATAATAGCCAAGATCTGGAAACAGCTGAAGTGCCCATCTATAGAGGAGTGGATAAAAAAGCTGTGGTACATTTAAACAATGGAATACTATGCAGCTGTAAAAATGAAGAAACTCTTACCTTTTGTGACAGCATGGATGGACCTGGAGATTATTATGCTGAACGAAATAAGCCAGTTGGGGAAAGACAAATACCATATTATCTTGCTTTTATGTGGAATCTAATAAGCAAAATAAACTGACAAACAAAATAGAAACACAGGCATAGAAACATTAAAAAGATCAACAGGTGTCAGAGAGAAGGTGGGTGGGGGACAAGACGGGAGAAGCCAAAAAGCATATGTGCATAACTCAGAGACACAGCCAACAGTGTGGTGATGGCCAAGGGGAAGGGGGGTGAGGGTAAGGGGAGGTGGACAAAGAGAAGGGAAATGGGGACATATGTAACAGTGTAAATAATAAAAATAAAGCAAAAAATAAAATAAAAACAAAAAAAGATTTTCTTTGCCGATATGCTTAAAGGAAGATTTTGAAAAGCCATGGGAAATGATTATGATAAATCTCCACTTATTTGATTAAAAGTAATTTAAATAATTTTTATAATAAAGCAGCATAGATAGATAAAACTGGCATGCTTTTTTCAGGCAAAATTAAGACAAATTTCAAATTGATTAAAACTTCAGCCTATGATTATGTATTCATTCTCTTTTATTAAGGATACTAGGATGAAAAAAAGTTGAGAAACACAGAATTAATTCTAAGACACATAAACAGCCACTAGAAACACTGTAATTACTATGGAAGTTGTTCCTTAAAGATACATGTACTAAAAATTTAAACTAAAGTTTAGAAATTTTCATTTTTAGGATGAATTAAAAGAAGAATATATGAGATTTTAAAAAATATTCTTTAACATCAAAGAAAAGTTCTTGATTTTAGCCTTTGGTTGTAAAAGTTAGCATCATAAAATAGCTATTTGGATAGAATATCCAAATGTCTTCTTTTTTAAGGTAAAAATGTCAGTCTAAAAGAACTTCAAAGAGTTTTTCTCACTTAAAAATAACCACGTCTATCTTAAAATAAATAAATCTTTCTGCATAGTGCACTTTTATTTAAGAATGTCTATTTCCTCTAAGCATTAAAGATCCTCCAAACATTTTAAACTAACAGCTCAGTCTAATCGTGTGGATGGAACAACACTTCCCAGTGTCATTTCTCATAGCAAATTGGAATCTTTGAGTGTCTAAATATTTGCCCTTAGCAGTGAGTGAAGAACACACCAGGTGAGATTTACCCCCAAGTCACTTGTTCTACTGGCTGCTTCCAGTGATGGATTTGAAACCCCAAAGGCTGTTTATCAGTTGAGAGTGTAAACCTAGGGTCTACTTACTTGACTACTCAAAGCAAAAATTTTACTTTATTGCTCTGCGAAGATATTTCAGAGTAATTTTGTGGACTGACTTGTCTCTTAAACTTAGCTTGGTCATATATATTTTGAGGATAGCTTTATTTATTTTTACTAATAGTGACTTTTTTTTTATGGTAAAGTAAAATATACTCCTTTACAGTGTTCTAAACACTCTTAAAGATTTTATGGAAGAGGCAATTTATCCCGGAAAGGCAATATTTTTAGAGAGACTAATTTTTTATTCTTTCATTTAGTAAATACTTATGAAATTCTGACCAATGTTTATAACTCAATAATTTGTGCTGAATTAAAAATAAGTATTAGTCTTACAACAGAAATAATAAATTTTATTTTATTTTTTAAAGTCTGTTTTATTGGTTTACAGTTGTCCAATTTTTTTTCTCCCCTTAATACCCTTCTTCCCTGGTATAGCTTAAGAAATTCCTGGGACATATAGAATTCTATTTCTATAATATTATTTCTCCATAAGACTATAATAGACAATAAGATGTTTTAATCAGAATCATTTTTAATTTTAATTTAGAGTACATTTATATCAGTTTCATCTGATAAGCTACTGATGGAAATGGGAAATTCCATTGTGATTTTGGGGCCTTTTTGTTATTTCATTATAATCTAGACTATCTTGTCCATTATAGGCTCTGTTCCTATTACACCTATAAATATATAATTTCTAGAGTTTCCTCATTTTATTACATGAGTAATATTCACCTCTTTTACAATTCTTTATCACAGTAACCCCAGACACAAATTACATATTTTACTTGAATGCCTCTAAAATTTCTCTCATTCTGATCTCTGTCCCAATCTTAAGTATCATATTAATAACTGCTTTTAGGATATCACCACCTGGTTGTCTCTATGTGACCTCAAAGTAAGGATGTTAAAAATGGAATGGACTTACACAATTCCTAACTAAATATACGATGAAGTATGTCCAGAAAGTATCCAGCCACATACTATGAAAAATGGCAGTATTTATTGAAGAAGATACAAGATACAAAAAACATTGTACATAGGACAACGATGCCTCAGTCCCCTTCAAAATAGGCACCTTGGGATCTCACACAGTTCTCTCAATCACCATTAGCTGCTCTGTTATATTTTCCTGAATCTTACCGGTAGTCTGAAATCTCTTCTTTTTCAAAGGTGATTTTAGTTTTGGGAAAAGCCAGAAGTCTCGGACTCCAAGTCTGGTCTATAGTGGGTGCTGAATCACCTGGGTGACCTGATGTTTCACAAAAAAACTGCATGAGATGTGATGCATAAGTGGACGTGTTATCATTATGAAGCTACCAATCATTAGTTGCCCATAGCTGTGACGTTCTGATTTATTCAAATAATTTCTGCAGATGAACATTCAAGGCTAATGCAAAATTTGAAGCAGATTCATTGCTCTACTCAGTCATTTTGAATGTGACAGCCACACAGTACATATGCTCACTCAATTGCATCTACTGCTCTCATTGACTGGTACAGTGAAGTTGTCACTGTTCATACATATGCATTCTCGTCCACTCTCCTTGGCTGCCAGGTAACATTGATGCTGTGTAAACCATGCTCATTATATTGGGGATGGTTGGACTTTTCCCAGATAGAATTTATATTCTTGTCTTATGTAGTCTACTTTTGTTAATAACACTACAATTTCTCCTGGCTTGAAAAACTTGAAATGCACATTCAAAAAAGGACATAGCAAGTACTCAAAGAAAAAGAAAAGCCAACTCTTACCCAGGTGATCACTTTGTAAGTTATAATGATGTCCAACCATTATACTGTATACCTGAAACTAATACAATATTAAATGTCAATATTAAATGTAATTGAAAAAATTTTAAAAACCATTTCTTAATGTTGCTATCATCTTTGTTCTGCCTGCTTCATGCAACTTTTGCTGAACTATATTCTCTGTGCTGGATTCTTTAGTTGCAATAGATTACTCATTTAAATGATTAAATAAATTACCTCTCTCCTTATTTTCCACAATCAACTTATTGTTATGTTATTTTGGGTCTATGTCTACATTTTTTAGGGAATAATTTCCTTCCTATCTATTCCTATTCTCATTACTCTGAATCAGAACCTCAGGAACTCTTCATTTAACTCATTTAACTATTTTTAGAGCCAGCTCACTGGTTTCTGTCACCAGTCTCCTCCCTCCAAATTATCTGACATAGAAATGTCAGGGGAATGTTCAGTTCTGATGATGTCAATTCCCTGCTCAAAAATCTTTATTGCATTTTCATATGCTATAGAACAGAATCAAACCTCTTAGCCTGGTCTTTTTGAATCTCCAAAATATGGTCTCAACATACACACATGCTTTAACATTACATAGTTAAGAGGCTTCATTCTTTAATGAGTGTGTGTTCTTTGGTAAATTACTATTCCTTCCTCAACCCCACTATTCCCACATGGAAAATAGCAATAATAAGGGTACACACCTCATAGAATTGTTGTGAGGATTAAATGAAATAATTTGTTTAAAGAATTAAGCACGGTACATGGTGCAAAGTAAGTAATCAATACATTTTTGTTGTTGTTGTCATTGTTGTTATAGCACAGCTAGATGAGTATATACATAGACGTTAATTCATGGAACTTAGTATCAGTTTAGTTCTACTCTAATAGTTTTAGAAACGGGAACATGAGTCTGCTATAGCACAGGGAATTATGGCTCTCTCACCTTTTAGTTACCATGTATTTCTCATTACTAATTATTTCCAAATGAAGGGTTATGCCTGCTATGGTTATGGAGCACATTACAAACCATCATAATTGCTTGTCTAACAGGATTAGTCATAAAATTCAAATGTCTATCCAGTTGGTGAATGAGCAAACAAAATATGGTTTATTCATGTGCCAGAATACCATGCAGCAATATAAAAGAATGATGTACTGATATATGCCAAAACATAGTTGAAACTCAAAAACATGAAGCTAAATAAACAAAGCCAGATACAAAAGACTCAATATTTTATGATTCCATTTATTTGAAATGTCTAGAATAGGCAAATTTATAAAGACAGAAAGTAGATTAGTGGCTACTTTGGGTTCTGGGTGGAATGAGACAAATGACTGCAGGGGGAGGAGAGAGAGGGAAACATTGATTGGCTGCTTCCTGTACACGTGCCCTGATGAGGATGGAACCAACCAGCCCAGCATGTGCCCTGACCAGGAATTGAACCCAGAAACTTTTGGTGCATAGGATGGCACTCCAACAAACTGAGTCACCTGGCTGGGGACTGGTATTTTGGTTTTTTTTTTTACTTCTCTGATTTCACTCTCATGTGTTCCTGTGGGATATTTGAGCAGTTTTCAGCATTCTATTTTGATTTATCTTCATTGTTTCGGATTGGTATCTCTTTGTGTATGTTAGTGTTTGCTCTAAGCATTCCTTATAGGTATACAATTGTCACTTTACTAATACAGTTATTTACCAGTATAAGTGAGAAAACTTTAAACTCCCCCATTTATAATGTTTTAATATTTCCTCTACACACATTGAGAACCATGTAAGACAATACTATACATTTTGTTTCAACTGTCAAACATAATTTAGAAAATTCAAGAGGAGAAAAGTCTATTGTATTGATTGATATTTTTGGTCTTTCTGTTGCTCTTTTTCTGATATCCTAATATTCTTTTTAAAAAATAATTTCTTTTATCAATTCTTCTATAGTAAGTCTATTGGTGACACATTTTCTTTCATTTGAGCATGTCTTGGTTAGTTCTTTATTCTGTAAGGATATTTTCTAGTTGACAGATCTCTTATTTTAGCTCTTGAAAAATGGTTGCAACTATTTTTGGACTCTGTGGTTTCTCATGAGAAATCTTCTGTCATTTGAATTGGTTTCCTCTTAGAGGTGTTAAAGAGAAAATCACAGGCCCAAAAATAGGATCCCTAGTGCTAAAGCCCGTGATACAAAACCTAGATTTAACAACAAATTTAATTGTAGTTTCAACCTCTTCCTTTCTGGGGGTGGGGAAGTGTTTAGATTTTTGGTAATCTTAATCAGTCATTCTGGAATTTTCTGGTCAGCACTAATGAGGTAATCTGTCCCATGGGCTCTCTCTACCCTAGAGAGGAAGGAGAGGCAATCTGCATGAAAGAGTTTTTGTCTTTCCCGTCCCCCACAAAAGATGCCCTGGGCTAAATTATTTATTTATTTATTTTTTGCACTAAATAACTTCCTTGCCCAATTTCCCTTCCTTTAAAAATCTTTAATGTTGTACATCTCCTCAGATTGCCCTTCTAGTGCTAGATGGGATAATGTCTGATTCAGAAACCATTTAATAAAGCCAATTAGATTTTCAAATTTACTTCATGAAATTTTGTTTTTAACATTAGTAATGTGTCGTTTCTCCCTGTTTTCAAACTATTGTCTTTGTGTTTATTTTCTGAAGTTTGAATATGATGCATCGGTGTGAATTTCTTGGTGTTTATTTTCTTTGTGATTCAATTACCTTGAATCTGTAGTTTCTCTTTTGCAAAATTTGGGAAATTTTCAGCCATAATTTCTGGGAATACTTTTTAAGCACCACCTACTTTCTCCTTTCTTTCTGAACTCTGATGACCCAAAAGTCAGCTCTTTTGATACAGAGATCCCTGAGGCTCCATTTATTTTATTTTTTTAATCTATTTTTTTTTTGTCTGTTAATTAGATTGGGTAATTTCTATTCTTCTATCTAAAGTTCACTGATTCTTTCTTCTGTCTTCATTAATATGCTATTGAGACCATCTACTGGCTTCCTAAAATTCTGTTATATATTTTCAGTTCAAAGATTTCCATTTGGTTCTTCTTTATATCTTCTATTTCTTTGCTGAGGCTTTCTATTTTCATTTGTTTCAAGTGTGTTTGCAATAGCTTATTGAAGTATTTTTAGATGGCTGTTTAAATTCATTGTCAGATAATTCCAACCTCTGTGTCATGGTAGTGTTAGCTTTTTTTTTGTCTTTTTTCAGTCAGGAAAAAGATTTTCCTGGTTCTTGTTATGATGGATAAATTTTTTTTAAATTGAATCTTGGGTACTTTGGGTATTATGTTCTGAGCCTCTGGATCCTGTTTCACACTTGCATTTTAGCAGATCTTCTTTGAATCTATGCTTGTAAGGGAAAGGAAGTATCTCTTTACTGGCAGGTGTGGAAGGAAGTCCTGGTTCCCCACAATGCCTCATTTGACACACTGGGGAAGGGGAATCTCGTTATTTCTGGGTGGAGGTGAAACTGCTGGTGTAATTTTGGTCTCACTGACCCAGAGGATAGGATGGCCTTATTACTGCAGAATAGTGGTGAAATATCTAGCTTTCTTTTGGGTCTACTCTGTTACTAGTAGGGAGGGAGTAGTGACTTCATTACTGTTAGTTGAATTGGTTTCAACTAACCAATTCAAAGTACTGATCCCCTATACAGTTTTCACTGACAGTATCCCAGCATGGGGAAGAGAGAGATGCTATATTACAGCTGAGAAAGAGTAGAAGTTAAGACTTTCAAAGGCAGATGGGGTGGGTTGGAGCTGGAGTTTTTTCTATGTGTTTGTCTCGGGTAAGCAGCTATTGTTTATACCTTGCTAAATTGCCACTTTCTTAGTCCTTTAACTAGAAACAGCTGGCTTCTGTGAGGCATTTTTTTATCTATCCCACTGGTGTTTCTGTGTTGCTAGCATCTCCAGTACTCAGTTTGGGACATATTAGGCAAAAAGACAACCTAGGAAATGTATTACTGTATCATTCCTAGGTTCTGAAATCCAGATCCCTTCTGTTTCCATCTCTGTATCTTTAGAGTATTTGTTTTACTAATTATGCTCAAGGTTTTAGTCCTACTTAGCAAGGGGAATATGAAGTGGTCTACTCCATCCTGATCTGGAACATAAATTCTTATCAACTAATCTGACCATTTTGTTTTGCTATTGATTTTCACACCTTTAAGTAACTTGAATAATGACAAAACAGGTAAGTAATGGGGATTATTAAAAATACATCATCTTTACAATAAAAAAATTAAGTTTTGAAATTCTACCATAAGTAAGCAAGGTAGAAAGAAAGAAAATGAAAAGTATTTTCAACATGTAGATGTGTAATTTTTTTCTTTTAAAAAGAAATGATACTGCCAAAGACTTATATATGAATGTCCATAAAAGTATTACTCATAAGAACAAAAAACTGGAAACAAAACAAATGTCCTTCAACTGGTGAATAAATAAACAAAACAAAATAAAAGTTAAAAGTCCATAAAATGGATTCATATTTGGCAATAAGAGGGAATGAAGTACTGATACGTGGTACAACATGGATGAAGCTCAAAAATGATGCTAAGTGAAAGAAGGTAGTAACAAAAGACCACATATTGCATGATTCCATTTATATGAAATGTCCAGAACAGGCAAATCCATAGAGATAGAAAACAGATTCCTGATTGTTTGGGCTCATGTGAGGGTGGTGGAAAGGGTATGAAGCTTCTGGGGTGTTTTAAATTAGAGCGTTCTAAATGTTTTAAAATTATATTATGGTGATAGTTGTAAAATTCTATAAGTATTTCATTGAATCATCACTTTAATCTGGTTAATTTTATGGCATGTAAATTATATCTTAATAAAGCCATAGATGATCATGGTAGGATGTTAAATGTACACAAACATGTAGGAATCCTTTGTGCTTTCTGTTTTCATTCTAGACAATTATTTGTGCCTGGATAATTAAAGATTAAATAATTTGAAAGTATAGCACAAGATGGTATTGAATATATACTGACCAGGATTCCATTTATATCAAATGTCCAAAATAAGCAAATCCTATTAAAATGCTTAAAAAAAATAGGCAGAAGGTAGTGAAAATTAGAACAGTCTTAAAAATAGTTAGTATCCTAATAAAAAATACCACAACTACAACAATCTGTGGAAAATAAAATCTTTTCTACTTATCACTTCCTTCCAAGTATCATTTTGTACCATACCATTCTGATTAGTAAAGTATATTTGGGCTGAGTTTGTCTCCCTGTTAGGCCCTATGCACCATGAGGACAGAAGCTGGGTCAGCCTTGTCCATCACCATATTTGCAGGTTCTAGCACAGGGTGGAGATCAGGCTCTTTTGTTTGGCTTCACAGGACAATAGAATGCAGACAGGCATGCTGAGGCATGGGGAAGCTCTGCATATGGGGCTGGGAACACCCAGGTTCAGCAGTTCTGGTTCAGGCAGTAAGCTATGATGGGTATATGTCAGGGAAAATCAAGGTTACAGACCAATGAATGGTCGCATCATATCAGATCATAGCAGACCAGTGTAGTGCAGTGTGAGTCAGCCTAAATTGCAGGCAATGTTCAGTCTATATATTTACAATATAGGCTTGGTGTCAATTTATATCTCTGACCCCAAACCTGCAACAGGTCTTCAGTGCATCCTGCAAGCCCACAATACCTCGTTGTCCAGTCACTCTTCCACTTCGCTGGGTACCTATTCCATACCTTATCCTCTTTTCTCAGATTCACAGTACTTCCTCCTCCTTACTTGCTCCCCTAGTGGATGGCTTTTAATCTGAGGTTGCTGAGAACAGAAAAGTACTCAGAATGGAAGGTTAACTCCACCTTCCTATCTACACCCTTCTCTGTTACTATGGATGACCTTCTACGTAACCCCTTCTAGGATTTGTACCTCCACTGTGCATTAGATCCCATGTCCCTGGGACACTGATCCAGCAATGTTTTCATCTCTTGATTGAAGCATCAAATTTCCCCTTTTGACTGAATTATTCTTATCAGCATATATACATATATTTTACTATATCTAATATTAAATAGAAAAACCAAACACAGCAAAACTGCCAAAAAATTACCTCTCATTTTCACTCTAATCCCTTTCTTCCCAGTTTTCTTTTTCTCTTACCCCAGTGAGGTTTTTAACCTTATTGTCTCACTAGAATGGCTTTTGTCAAGGTTACTGATAAACAACACTGCTAAAGTGCATGCTTCTTACCTGACACAGCTCTTCACTACCTCCTTTTTGAAACACTTGCTTCTTTTGGTCCAGGTCACCACTCTGTTGAAACAACTTTTCCCCACATACTCCTTTGCAGGTTCCTCCTTATCTCTGTGCTTGTTATACTTTGGAACGCTGTAGGCCCTTACTTTGGACCTTTCTTTTCTCTGTTTACCTGCACTTCTTAGAAATTCCCA
Organism: Pteronotus mesoamericanus; assembly: GCF_021234165.1. NCBI lineage: Eukaryota > Metazoa > Chordata > Mammalia > Chiroptera > Mormoopidae > Pteronotus > Pteronotus mesoamericanus. The sequence continues at coordinate 1,090,666 of NW_026555215.1, read as the reverse complement.
TCCAGACTCACTCAAGCTTTAAATATGATCAGCGTGCCAATGACTCGCAAATTTATACCTTCAGCTACATCCAATCCATATGTAATCTGTTAGCAAATGCTGCCAGGGCTACAGTGGAAATATCTATAATATGACTGTTCCCACCACCTCCACAGCAGCCATCTTGGCCTGAGTCACCCTCAACTCTTGTTGAGGTTATAACAATACTTTCCTAATCTCTCTATCTGTATTTCTTTTTTTTATTGTTGTTCAGTTACAGTTGTCCCATTTTCCCCCTGTTGCTGTCCCCTTGTATTTCTTTTTAGCAATCTAATTTGAATTTATATCAACTTAATTTCAATAGCATACCAAATCTTTCTGTTCTTATACAGTTCCGTTTTCCCCTTTTCCTGTTATTAATATCACAGATTAAGGCTTTATACATTGTGTGCAGTGACATTAATACTTTTTATGAATTTTTAAGTCACGTAAAAAATAAAAACTGGGGTTGCAAACAAAAATTATAATACTAGTTTTTATAAATTGCCCATTTACCTTTACCTGAAGGTATTATCTTCACCAGAGATCTTTATTTCTTCATACTGATTACTTCATTTAATTGGGTAGTGTCTCATATTCTTTCATTTCCATGCTAAGGACTCCTTTTAAAATTTCTTACAGAGCAGGTCTAGTGGTAATGAATTACCTGAATTTTTGTTTAACTGGTAATGTCCTAATTTCATCATCATTTTCTTAAGGGCAGTTTGCTTGATATAGAAGTCTTGATTGAGATTTCTTTTTGCTTTCAGCACTTTGACTTATCACCCTGCCTTCTGGCCTCCAAGGTTTCTGATGAGAAATCAGATGGCAATCTTATTAAGAATACTTGTATGTGAAAAATTGCCTCTCAGTTATTGCTTTCAAGATTCTCTTTTCCTTCTGACACTCTGATTACAATATGTCTTGGTGTGGGTCTCCCTCAGTTTACCTTACATGAAGCTTGTTGAGCATCTTGAATTTGTAGATTCACGTGTCTCATCTAAGGAAGTGTTCAGCCATTATTTCTTCAAATAATTTTCCCTTTCTCTCTCACTCACGCACTCTCTCTCTCTCCCCTCCCGTGTCTCAACAATGCATATATCTGTAGCTTGATATCCCACATATCCCTTAGGTTCCGTTCAGTTTTCTTCATTTTTTTTCTGTTCCTCAGACCCAATATTTTCAATTGCTCTGTCTTTAAGTTCTACTGACTCTTTTTTTTTTGCCTGCTCAAATCTGTTTATGAACCACTCTAGTGAATTTTTCATGTCAGTTATTTTGTTTTTCAACTCCAGAATTTCTTTTTAGTTCTAAATATTTTCTATCTTTTTATTGATATTCTCATTTTTTCATACATTGATTTACTGTGCTTATTAATGTGTTCCTTTAGCTCTTTGAACATCTTTAATATAGTTGTTTTAAAGCCTTTGTCCAATATCTGGCTTCTGCAGATATAGCTTCTGTTGATGTATTTTGTTCTTTTGAGTGAGAAATACTTTCTTGTTTCTTTGTGTGCCTTGTGATTTTTTTTGAAAATTGGACCTTTGAGTCTTATTTTATAACATCTGGGTATCAAATTATCTACCTTCTCTAGGGTTTGTGGGTTTTCTTTTAAATTGTTTTACATTGTCTCTGCCAAAGATCAAACTGGGTGAAAACTTAAGATCTTTTTAGGTTTTGCTGGGCATGTGTCTTTCTTCAGGCATGCAAAGTGACTTTCTAAATTATCTGACATGCACAGTTGTTTTGGAATATTCTAGTCTTTAAATGGATGCTCCCAAAAAGGAAAAAAGAAAAGATAAGAAAAGAAAAAAATAGTTGTTGTCCCTTTAAATCCCACTATCCACTTCAGCTTGTGGAAGTTGCAACAATGGCTGTCCTCCTCTATATGCACCTTCATGATCAGAAGAAGTAATCAGCAATCATATCTCAGAACCCCAGTATTTAAAGAGCAAGGTTGTTACTGCCCACCTTGGCTCCCACAAGCTGTCCCAGGAATTCAGGCCATTGTCCCCAAGGCTACCTGCCACAGAGCTGGGGGATGAGAGATGGGTAGACACCATCATTCTAATGGCTAAACATTAACTATAATTTAACAGCCAAGCCTTTTTGTGGAAGCTGAAAGCATTCCAATAGACTCCAGAGTTCCAAAAATAGTCACTTTACACAGTTTCCACCAGGGCAATTATTGTCCAAGTGTCCAGATTCCCAGCACTTTCCACTATACCATTTTCTTTTGTCTACTCATTTTTAACTTTTATAACACAATATCCAACACATCTTACTTTCAAAGTAAGTCAGTTCACTACTTATCTTCTCAAAAACCTCCTTTGGCTTTTCATCTCACTGAAAATCAAAGTCTTTAACAAGTGGTATAAAGCCCTACATCATGTGGTACCTTGCCACTCTAGCCAGACTGGCCTCCAAAACTTTTAACATTTGTGCTTCATTTTGAAGCTGATTATGACGGTATTCATGCCTACTGCTACCTGTAAACATAAATTTCTTTGTTGACTCAATAGCCATGTCTTTGTGTACATAGTGATGATTATAAATGGAGGGTTGTGTCGAAGTTAAACACTACTGTTTCTCTTATCTACCACTCTCTTACTCCTTCCTTCTGTCTTTTTCCCTTCCTTCTGTCTCTCTCTCTCTCCTCATTCCTTCCTACCTTCCCTCCTTTCCTTCCTTCCTTACTGTTTTTTTGTTTGTTTGTTTTTTACTTTTCAATAGGTGACTTGTTGAAAAGTCAGTATTTGTGAGGCAAAGTGTGCAATTTCATAATCATTTTTTTGTGTGTGTGTGTCATCTGTTTGAAGACATTTGGGAACACACATTCAAACCTGATCCTTCTTTTCTGAAGGGCCCCTCGCCTTGTTTTTGTGGTTCAGAGCTGAGGCAGGAAGCCTAGTAAGAAATCTGATTAGGTGAGGTATCTTCAAATCAGATTAGATTACAGGTAGCCATTATAGACAGTAGGTGTCATCTGGGGACTTCATGTGTGGAAAGTCCTGACAATGTTCAAATCTCATGATGATTAAACAAAGCAGTGGAAAGGTGCTGTGCATGCTGAAACATTAAATTACTTCATTTCCTTGTGTGGCGCCTCTCCATGTGTCTGGTGTTATGCTGAGCAGCCAAATTGTTTACACTTACAGCCATTTTCATTAGAACTCCACTGATGAGATAATAGGGAGTGCTTAAATCAAAAAACAAAAAAGGCAGAGGTCCTTTTCTTTTGTAATGACTACTATGAGCAAATATTGACTCAGAATTACTTATCATAGAATGAAGAAATGTCAAACTATTTCATCCGTGGCAGCATAACTATTTTTCCTCCTTAACGTAAGTAAGTGAGGACTTAAGGCTGTTTTGGAAATGTTTATGAATTTGCAAAATGTTTTCTCCTCTGGAAAACACGAGTTAAGCCAGATAATATAAGGGAAACTCCAATTAGGCAGATTTCAGAACTGTGGAGCATGCATGCTATAGGAACTGATTTATTTCTGGCTGTGGTCTCCTTTAAGATGAATCCTGTCTGGTGATTAGCATCACCTTGAATTAAATTAATTGGCTGCACTTAATCCCTGAGTGGACACACTAATGATAATTCCAGAGACATTAGTTTCTTTGCACAAAATGAGCAAGTTACATATCCAGTAACCTTCACGTGAATTATCCAAATAACTTAAATCATTTTTTTAATAAGGAAGTTTCAGGTCTGGTAAGTACAAAATTATTTAAAATATTTGTTTTTTAAATAATCAATGTTCAGTTAGTTATACTTTATTTTCCATTTTATGTCTAGAATACATATTTGCATTCTATCTTTAATCATTAGAAAAAGAAGAAATAGTTCTAATTATTATCTCTTACTAATATATGTCACAAACCTTCACAATATTTTTATATTATAGTAGAAGGAAACATCAGTGTCAGAAGATGAAGAAATTCTGGTGTATTCAAATATAAGTAAAGTTTTTTTTCTGATTATAAGGGCACTATTTATTGATTAGAGAAATCTGTGCAATACATTAAAGAAGGAAGTTGCTTGTAATTCAATAATGCTGTGACTATTGCAGACGATAATTGGTATTTCTTTTCTGAACCTCCACCCTGCAGTCTCACCTCATAGTTATAATAATCTGTAAGATGAACTAATTTTTATTGTAACATTAAATCTCTGAACTGCCACAGAACTAACACTATGAATATACCATTTTTCCTATTTTGTTTTCTGTCATTCTTCTTTCTGAATTTCCCAATTCTTATTTCATGGTAGAAAATTACATTTAAAATACAATTAGTGAAATGATGTTCGACTATACTGTAAGTTTGTAATTTGTTGTGTCAAATGAGTAGTGGAAAGAAGATAAATCTCTCTTGGTAGAGGCAACTACTGTGTTCAACTCAGAGCAGCACAGATAAGCATAACCATGGTTAAATGTAGGGAACCAAAGGTTTTTTTTTTTTTTTTTTTTTTTAAAAAAAACCCTGCTTAATCTTAAGAAGAAATACAAGTATTCGTGTGTTCCATGGTCTGACTTTAAGCACTGAAGGAAATGCAGAGAAGAGGAGATGATGTTGGTAGCAAGCTGTCAAATCATTAGAAGCAGATTTCAATATAATTTGCGCTGTAGCCAAGAGAGTTTGTTAACTAGGTCTTTTGCTACTTCTAGGTAAGTCAGTGGTGAGGAAAATGACAAGCTTTCAGATTCTACAGTTTCCTTGTTACCTCTTTCCACCACCACTTCTCTTTTAGCCTAACTTGCTGTGAGAATTAGACTGGTTTAGGCTCCCGAGATTTTATTTTTCCCTAGATAGCCCCTAAATATAATACTACCATATCCTAAAGTCAGAGGGGATAGAATAACCTTATTATTTAAAACATATGTAAAGAAACATTTTTAAATTGCCATCCAAATTCTGATTAGTTTTTAAGGCTGATTGAGAAAGGTGCACAAACTAAGTTAGGGTAATAAAACATTGTGGAACGATGGTAGCTCTGTTTCATGAGAGGGAAAAATACTGTCTAGACTTACTAACTATGTCTTTGGCCTTGCTCCTGTGCACCGGCAGATTCTCCACTCACTCCTGCCTCCTTCCTGGAGGGCAACACCACCACTCTTTGCCTCTGGCACCATAGCTTCACATAGGCTTCCCTTTGTATACTGCCATTTCTTCCTGCCTTGAGCCCCAATCCCTTAGGCTGGGCTACACATCTCTCCTTGATATTCACATGGTACTCTGACTCTTCCTCAATTGTGTTATTGTATTACTCTGTGAGTTTCCTTCCCATGGTCCCTGTAAAAGATACCTACAATCAAGGCAAAACCTGAAACACTTTCTCTGGAAGGAAACTGGCTTGCACTCCCTTCCGCATTGATGGTATTGTGCACTGTATGCACATAGATCTTTTTTTTAAAAAAGACTTTATTTATTTATTTTTAGAGAGAGGGGAAGGGAGGGAGAAAGAGAGGGAAAGAAACATCAATGTGTGGTTGCCTCCCACACACCCCCAACTGGAAACCTGACCTGCAACCTAGGCATGTGCCCTTACTGGGAGTCGAATTGGCAACCCTTTGGTTCACAGGCTGGTACTCAATCCCCTGAACCATGTTAGCCAGGGCAGATCTTTTTATTCAATGATAATATTGAATCTTCATCATGTCTATACTATACACACAATGCCCCCCTTACCATAGTCTCTTAAACCTCATCTGCATGTATGCAAAAATCTCAATATTATCTAAAACTTCTTCCAGTGACTCGAAGAGTTCTGAGAGATCCTCTTACATGCAATGAGGACCATATAAACTTGGATTTTTATTGTTTTTGCTACTGCCGCCTCATCAAGGTGCTGGCAACTACCCTGTTGCAGGTAGTTTCTCTGCAAATGCTCCTTCACTGCTAAGCATCTGGCATCTTCCCAAGGAATGGTAACTTCAGCTTCTTCCCTTCATACATGAGGTTCGAAACCAGTGCTCAGCATTGGGCTGCAGTGAGCAGCAGTGGGATGGGGACAATGAGGGCTGCCCCTTCTCCCCAATCATCCTTATCTTCCCTGTACTCCTTCCTGGTCTCAGCACAAAATCTCCTTTCTCTATTTTAGCCATCCCCATGAACAAACGAACAAACAAACAAACAAACAAGCAAGCAAACCAAAACCCTTAGCCTATCAGCTCACATAACTGTCTTCCCAACATGCGCATCAGGTCAACAGCTCTCCAAATAGTGTGATCCAGGCAGAAAACTATTGAAATTAAAAGCCTCGCTATGCATTTACACAAAGAGAAATACGATTTTCCAAAATCAGGTATAAAACGTATCACAAGCACTATTCATGAAAAATATTTCTAAACAAATATATAAGTAAACAAACTTAAAAAGTAATTGGAGGCAAGGAGTTCTGAAGTCTTTTATTTAAATACTAAAGGAATTCATCCCTCTTGCAGTTGGAGAGGTCACAAAGATTAAATAGTGTGCTGCTCAAGGTCAGAACACTGTTTATCAAGAGGATGAGAAGAGGTTCCAGTTTTGCTGACTCCGTTGCAAAGCTGGATTCCCCAGCTCCTCATGCACACGCTCACTACAGCTGACTTTATTGTCTTAAGCACTATAATTACTTTAAATCCCTTGGGGAGGGAGAAGAGGAGACATCTAATTTCTAGGCTGATCTTTGAATTCATTTTCCTAAATTACCTATAAGTAAGATTTACAAATTATACTAGAGATATATGAAGAAGCTCAGATAACAGCTTGGAAACAGTTAGGTAGGTGATTTGAGCCAGACTCATTATAGCTAATTTATAATGACAAATATGTCATTTTCATCTCTATAAAACTGATTACATTTATTTATGGTGTTCAGTTTGTCTTCAAGGCTGCTGAGCATTCTTACTATGTCAAAAGATACTAATAATTACATTGATTTAAAATAATAGAAAATAACCATAATACGTTGCAAGTGAAACAAGCCCAGAAATAAATAAACCCTTCCACAGAAAGCTCACTTATCAGTCAGACTTTTGGTTCACTGGGAAGTGGAAGAGAAAAATCTCAGCAACTGGCTGAAAATAGCTTTGAAATTCCCTCCTGAAATTCTCATTTTTGAACCACTAGTGGGAGCAATATTCAGACTGCACCACTTTTAGCAGCACATAACAGTGCTGTCAGTCCTTCAAAACATGGTTGTTTAGTGCAGTTTCTCCAAGTAGGATTAGTGGTGTGTTAGGTAATTTACCTGCATTTTCTATAATCTGTAATGGAAAGATCTTACACAATCTTAATATGGACATTATTTAAGGATCTATGTGATACATTTCTTCTAGAATTTAATGTCAGAAAAACATTTTCCTCCAGATGAACTCATTTGGTTCCATCCAATAGAAAATTTGAAGTTTATACACTTTTTTTTATTTCCCCTCTTTTTCCTTGACTGTCGGGACAAGCAGAACTAATTTTCTCATTGGATGGTTTCTGATTTGTATCTCTTTTGTTTCCTTAATTGTTCAATAATACCTGTTAATTTAAAAGATTCATAATATTTAGCTATGTATTAAAAAAACATAAATATCCCTAGCTCTGCCATTCATAAATAATTGCCATTAATATTGAGCTGTACATACTTTTCATCTTTTTCCACTAGTATGATACATACAGGGGTGTGGGCAAAAGTAGATTTACAGTTGTAAGTATGGGAAGCACAGTTTATCCTTGTATTATTTAATTATTAATTATTGTAATATTTATTATTATCCTACTTTTGCCCACCTCTGTATGCACAAGTCAGACCCCAGTAGCCATGGGGGGATTGGTTCCAGAAACACCACTAATATGAACATCTATGGATGCTCAAACCCCTTATATAAAATGTCACAGTATTTGTATATAACCTGTATGCATCCTCCCATATACTTTAAGTTATGTTGAGATGATTATACCTGACACAATGTAAATGCTATATAAATAATTGGTAAACTGCATTGTTTAGGGATAATGACAGGGAAAAAGTCTGTACATATTCAGTACAGATGAAACCATCGTAGGCCTAACTACATAGCACATGTTAGCAAAAGGTAAAATTTTTTTCCTGAATATTTTCCATCTGTAGTTGGTTGGACTACAGATGTGAATTCCATGGATACAGAGGGCCGATAGAATACATTGGCAAGGGCATAGCATATGTATTTTACAAACTGCTTTTTCACTTAGTAATAGGTCATGATCATTTTTTTATGGCAATAAATACAAATCTAGAGAGCCACGTTTAAAGGTAGCATAGTTTTCCATTGGATGAGTGTTTATATGTCACTATTTTTTTACCTTGTTGCTTATTAGTGTTTGGGGGTATCTTTAAATTAGAAATACTGTTACTTAGCTGTTTCATTAATTTTTTTTTGTAATTCCCTTACAATAATATTTCAAAACAGGCAGGTATAATGAATGAATAAGTGAATGAATGAAATCCTAGGAATGATCTGGATATCTACATCTATAATTAGCTTGCATTATCATTATCATGTACTCTTTATGGTGCCATTATTCTGGAGATGAATAATTTTCTTCCTTTTCTAGGCCTTGGCCAAAATGAGTGAAACGCCTTCCACCGGTTTTTCCATGATTCATCCAACTTCTTCTGAAGGTCAATTTCCTTCCTCTCGCCATATAAGCGTCATTCATCCTGTTGTGGCCAAAAGGATCAGCTTCTACAAGAGCGGAGATCCGCAATTTGGAGGGGTGAGGGTTGTGGTCAACCCTCGTTCCTTTAAGACTTTTGATGCTTTGCTGGATAGCTTGTCAAGAAAGGTGCCTCTACCTTTTGGGGTGAGGAACATCAGCACCCCTCGCGGAAGGCACAGCATCACATCCCTGGAGCAGCTGGAGGACGGTGAATCCTACCTGTGCTCCCATAGCAGGAAGGTGCAGCCGGTGGATCTGGACAAGGCCCGACAGCGCCCAAGGCCCTGGCAGAGCAGCCGAGCCATCAGTGCGCATGCGCATCACTCCCCTGAGGCTGCCACCTCAGGCCTGCTGCACTCTCCGCGGAAGCTTGTGGTTTTCAGGAATGGCTGCCCGAAAACCCGGCGCATAGTTCTTCTGAACAGGAAGGTCACCCAGAGCTTTGATGCCTTTCTGCAGCACCTAAGGGAGGTCATGCAGTGCTCTGTGACCAAGCTCTACTCCACGGACGGAAGGAAGGTGAGCGCTCTGGAAGCGCCTGGTATCTCATCACATGTCCTGTGCGACCTCAGTCCCAGGGAAGGAAGCTTCGCGAGCAGCAGCCTGGGTGTGCTTATGTGTTTTCACCCTCACAGGAGGTCGCTGACTCACCTGGGCGGGTGCTCCCTTTGTTCTCCAGTCAGTTTTCTCTCCCTTGCTCCCTCCTCTTTTCTGCCTTCCCTGAGCACTGAGTTATATAATGTGTTGGTGTAAATTCTGATCTCTTTAAGGCAAGACAGTATTTCTTGAAAAGGGGTAGCTGAAAGTCATAATCTGTTAGATAGAGAAAGTGGTTTCTTGGGATCCCTCTTACGGGGGCAGAGGAGAGTTTCCCCTGCAGGTGCCAGTGTGTCCACAAGAGCTCACCTTCCTGGCCCTGGTGTGTCCACTAGGTCCTTTGTCATCTGGTTCATCGACCCTTGGCTACAGCTGGATGCTTAGGTGGGGATGGCAGAGGCAGTACTGCAGACCTTTTAAAGATTTCTTCAGTTTGACGGAAGACTAGTCTGTCTCTTTCCAGCTATTAAGTAGGCTCAATAAAGGTGTTGGTATAATCCCTATCTCCCACACTTGGGTATTTTGTTAGTTTGTATACTCATAGGTGCCTAACAAATACTTGGTGATTATCTCTTTGAAGCCCAGGAGTTTGTTGAATTGATTCAATCGGTTGTAAAATTATCTTATGGAAAGAACAAAAACTTTATGCTGCTTATGTAAGGACCATAACCCTTTGGTTTCCTCTAGGTTCCCAGTCTCCAAGCTGTGATGCTGAGCCCTGGAGCTGTGGTGGCCGCAGGAAAAGAGCCGTTTAAACCAGGGTATTATGACATCCAGAAGTACTTGCTTCCTGGTAGATTACCAGGGATCTCTCGCTGTGTGTACCCCAAAGGATATACTAGGTCAGAAAGCAGAAAGGGTAAGTCACTTCATATGTCACTTCATTTGTCATTTAGTTATTTTATGGATATACTAAATAGGTAATTATTAATGTTTCTGTTTTGTATGCATTAGCTGCTGAATATTTGTTATGCATATAGTAGTACTATTTCACCTTGGTCATTTTACTAAGCTTATTTTAGTATTTTGTGTTTGATATGCATTGTTGAGTATGATTGTTGATGGTTTCAAGAATCTGAGGGTTTCCTTAATTTTTACCTCAGAGAGTTATGAGTGAAACATTTTCATTTACAATTTTGGCAAAAGTACAGAGGGATAAGAGAAAATATTTTTAGGTCTATATTTTGAAAAGGTAAAAGTATTGATGGCAAGTATATGAAAATCTATACAAATCACTAATAGGAATTAGATTGGATATAAGAAGCATGAGTGCCAAGATTATCTTTAGAGATACACATTATAAAGATAATGAGATATCTGGGCTTTATGTTTAGCTCTCTTCTGTGCCCTATCTTAAATCATATGCACTGATTATACAAAGTGAAAGCTAACTTAATAATTACTTCATTGTAATCTTTAAATAAATTATAAAATTGCTTTAGCTTTCATAATGCTATAGATGCTTCTCTTGGATGTGTGCAAATAGGAAAATAAACCCCACTGTAAATTATTACTTGCTTTGTTTGAATAAGTGAGCAGTATGTGGTTAGACTCCAATTTCAATACTGATAAAGAAAACAACAACAAAAATAAACACCACACAAATCTATTTTTGATAGATTCATTAGCAATTTCTGCTCTATACTTTTTTTATTAAAATGGCCTTATTCCACTGAGAATTAAAATTCTGTAAATCTCCTCATTTAATTAGAATTGTAAGTTCTTTTTTGAAGAAAAATTTGTAGAAATGTACCAGATATTATAGTGAACTCAAAAAACTAATGAATACATAGAGGTGAGAAACATAAATGTCATCATACTATGAAATTTAGAAAATAATGGTATTTTTCATACTAATTATTTGATTTTTTTCTTCTTTCTTTGCTGCCTCTTCTGTTGGATATATGTATACATAACTTCTCTGTCATCCACATTATATTTTGATGTGGAGTATCTTTTACTCATAAAATCTTGAAAGTGAGCAAACATGTGCCTTCAAATCCAAGGTCCCAGATTTATTCTACTTCTTCTGACAAAATGCGTAATAATGATCACTACTCAGACCATTCCTTTGCTCTTGAAAATGACTTAGCCTTAGAAAAAAAGGATTCTCAGAATTTATTGATCTATCCTTCTGAAGATGATATTGAGAAATCAATTATTTTTAATCAAGATGGCACTGTGACAGTTGAGATGAAAGTTAGATTCAAGATAAAAGAAGAGGAAACCATAAAATGGACAACCAGTGTCAGTAAAGCTGGTCTTTCTAATAATGATGAAAAGAGTGACATAAGCAGTTTTCCAGGAAGAACAGATCTTTCATCTGCTATAAAGATTGAAGCATGTTCATTTTCTGCAGATGTCTCACCTCTGCAGAAATACAGTAATCAAGAGGACAGTTTGGCAGAGGAGAAGAACACTCAAATGACTGATCAAGAGGCTGAAGCTTCTTCTAGTAGGGAGAATGTTGCTATGGACACAAGTGCCATCAAGAGAACTCAGGGTCAAGTAGAGCATCACTTTTATAGGCTCCCCACATCTGGACCAAGGAGAGGGAGACAAAAGAAATCCATGATAGGGAGTGTGACCTTACTATCTGAAACTGAAGTTCAGGAGAAAATGATTGGACAGTTTACCTATGGTGAACAAATGAGAGATGGGGAAAACAAATCTGAGTATCACACATTTACACATTCTTGCAGTAAAATGTCATCAGTATCTAACAAACCAGGACTTGTTCAGATAGATAACAATGAGCAGATGGAGTCATCTTTAGAAAGCAAAAAGGAAAGCAGACAACTTAAGTCAAGTGCAATAAGTGCTGGTGTTGAAGAAATTATAAGTCAGAAGGTGTTAGAGATGTCCCATAATAATGGCTTGCCACACACTATACCAGAAAACGTAAATGTGGAAAAAGGTGTAGTTGATAGTGTAACACCAGACAACAAAACTAGTATCAAGAACTTAAGAACTTGTAACACCAATGATAGGTTCCATCCCATTTCAGCAGATGCAACTCATTCTTCAAGTAACTCTGTAACTGACAAAAATATTTCTGAGACCCCAGCTTCAGCAGGATCATCTACTGTCATCAGAAGAATTGATGGATTAATTAATGAATATGTTCAGTGCAGTTTGACAAAACTTCCAGAAATCAAAAAGCAGATTCCATCATCTGTTGCTAGAAAAAAGAAGAGGAAATCTCAGCAGCAAGTGATAAATTATAGGCATCAGGATAGAGAAATTACAACTAAACAAATCCCTTGTAAGAGTAAGAGAATAAATGCAAAGAGTAGAATCGCACAGAAAATCATGTTGCAAGGTTCACACAGTCCAGTTAAAGGAATGTTACTTTGTGAGGAAGATCTCCATGCAAGTAATATGGTAATTGAAACAAATTATTTTTGTTCAAAAAGTAACCTCAGTCCTGAGAATTTCAAAAATTTCCAAAGAAATAAATTAAATACTGTTCCGAATTCTAATATTCAAGGACTTTTAACGAAAAGAAGATCCAGACCATTAAACAAAGTAAACTTAGGAGGCCCTGTAAAAAAAGAAATTGATCAAGGAGATAAAACATGTCCCTCTAATGAATTCAGATATTGCAAAAATACTTTTCAAAATCAAAATCAAAATCAAAATTTATTTCATGTGTTTAACTTTCTTGATCAAAACCCCAGTGCTTTCTGTAGACCTCATGCTCAAGCAAAACTAGCATCTTGGTATTTGAGAAGAATGGAAAAGAAGAGTTCAGTTTCAAAATTTAGTAATGCACACATAACTTTAAAAAGCCAGAAAAAACATATAGAGGATAAGTTAAAATCAGGAACTAGTTTTAGTACTACAACAAGGTCAAATCCCTTACCTTCTTTGAAAAAAGAAGATGTTTTTCCTGAGGATGTTACCTATTATTCAGATGAAAATTATATACAGAGATGGTTGCAGGATATAAATCCACATTCAGCTTTGCAACCTAAAAAATCAACACCAATATGCAAAAAGACAAGGAGTGTGGTAAATTGTAACAATAGTTTTCCAGGAAATAATAACCATGTAAATTCTGAAAAAGGAAGTAATTTTGTCATGGAAAGTAATAAGCACATAACTAAAAATGCCAGTTTGACAGGAGATAGTCTAGGTAAAGAGGCAGGTAAATCTTTCGACAAAGATAACAGTGAAGAACTTACCAAAGATTTCCATGAGAGCCCGGTTGAATCTCTGAGTGATGCTTGCTTGCTTCCCCTGCATGAATGTTGTACTTTGTCACAGTTAGCTATTGATGATCATGACACTAAAAGTCAAGTATCTGTTGAAAAGTCAGGACCTTGTTTACCAAGCTTTGTTTACCAAGAAATAAACCTATCTACAAAAGGGCAAAGTGTAGAGGCTGCCATCCAAGTAGATCCAATTGAAGGGGCCACTCCAGAAGACCTCTTACTAGTCCTGTTGCATCACCAAATGCAAGTTTTAGTTCCCAGTATTGACAAGACTCAGAATGGTGTTGTTCAAGTGCCAGGCTCACTTGTAGATGTCCCTTTTCATTCCCAAGTATATGATTCATCCACTAGTGTCCTTCTAGCTTGGCTCCTGGTGCTAAACCTTAAGGGAAGGATGAATAGCTTTTGTCAAGGTGATGATCACAAGACTACCAACAGAACTTCAGAAGTACTTGCACTGTTGGAGGTTCTAAAGCACATTGCCATTACAGAGAAAGCTGATGACTTGCAGGTTGCTGTTGCCAGTTTAATGGAGTCAACTACAAATCCCCTCACACTCACTGAAAAAGGACAAGACATTGTTCCAACAGGTCTTTCTACAAATTGTTCTACACCCAACATTCAGAGAGTTACTAAGTGCATTGAAAATGAAAAAACACAGAAAATCTTTTCTTTAAGTGCCAGTGAGGACTGTGCTTCTGAAGACTGTGTTTCAGAGGTGATTTGCTCTCTATGTGAGATGTGCACTGTGAGTAAGATTTATCCTCCAAAAGAAACTTGTAACCTCAATAATATTTTTCCCCACAGTGATGGCTGTACCATAGATCAGACCTCTATGGATCAGGCTTGTTTCATAGGAGAGGTCTGTTCACTTACTGATGCTGTGTATTCCCATAAGGCTTGTCCTCATGAGGAAAACTGTACTAATGACACAGCTTGCCCAATGGATGCAGCTTCCATTCCCATCAAGGTTTGCAATACCAATGACTTTTCAAATTCCAACAAAATCACATATACTGATAATTTGGAATGGACTGAAGGGTTAGAAGTAGTTGATGATATTCAGAAAGACCTAAATATTTTGGCAGATCCTGGATATAAACATGGCTGTGATATATTGATGTCACACCAGAATAGCAATTTAAGCCACTGTGGCTTTTTCCTAAATGCATCTGAATCAGAATTTGATAAGAAACATAGTGCTCTAGATGAACTTAAAAATTGTTCATTAAAGAAATTTCAGGATAAAAATGCATATACATCCTTTGATCAAGAATCAAAGAGTTCTGAAGAACCAGGCTCAATAACCAACAGCACAACATCAAATGAAAGACACATTTCAGAATTGGAATCTTTTGAGGAATTAGCAAAGCAAGACAGTGATATCTTTAATACAAAGCTAAATGTAGGAGAGAAAGCCACTGAAGAATTGATCCAAAAAGAATTAGAGGCTGGCAAAAATTTGGAATTGATAGAAGTCTCTAGCAGGAACATTACAGAAAAAGAAAGAAAGAATGGTGTAATTTGTGAGACAGTTGGTCAGAGGCTGGCAACACCACCATCTTTATTGTTTTGCGGTGATTCTAAGCAAAATACCAAAAAGGAGCTCAAAGTAGGAGAGACTAAAATGAGAGTAAAAATGAAGGTGAAAAACATAGAAACTGGAAGTTGTTCAGAGTCCTCTCTTGATTCTAAAAACTGTTTCAAAAGGCCAGTGACTTCTGATTATTCAGACTATAGACATGGCAGTGAGAATGATCAGCCATATAAAATGTCCAGTGATGGCCCTAATGACAGTGGTGCGAAGACTGCTCAAGAGAAAGAATACAATAAAGGATTTATTAAGAGAACAATAGAAAAACTTTATGGTAAAGTAGAGATTGCTAAACCACCTTTTCACCCTTGTTCTTCAAACAGATCTCAGGTTTACCCTTACAATTCTATGGAATTTCAGTGTGCTACAAAAGTAGGTCTTTATGATTCTGAAGGTCAGTCATTTGGCTCTTCTAAACATGTATCCAGTGGTTCATCTAAGTTGCAGAAATTTCAGGAGGAAAGACAAGATAAATGTGACTTTAATGACATGAAGGTTAATTATCATGGGAGAGACATTATAGAACACAGGACAAAACAAAATGATCATAACAGAATCCTCAGGGACATAGATGAAGGAGTACTGATTGACAAGGGCAAGTGGCTCTTGAAAGAAAAT
This sequence comes from Pteronotus mesoamericanus, assembly GCF_021234165.1. Classification (NCBI taxonomy): domain Eukaryota; kingdom Metazoa; phylum Chordata; class Mammalia; order Chiroptera; family Mormoopidae; genus Pteronotus; species Pteronotus mesoamericanus. The sequence continues at coordinate 1,074,940 of NW_026555215.1, read as the reverse complement.
CATATGCTAAGAGTATCATCTCCTGAACACCCTGGCAAATGTGGCAATGCAGATACTACATCAGTGGATACTTTACTTGATAATAATAGTAATGAGGTACCATATTCACATTTTGGGAATTTAGCCTCAGGTCCAAATATGGCTGAACTATCCTCTTCAGAATTGGAGGAACTGACTCAACCCCTTGAACTGAAATGCAATTATTTTAACATGCCTCATTGTAGAGACTCTGAGCCTTTTCATGAGGATTTGTTAGATGTTCAAAATAAAACTTGTTCCAAGGAGAGAATACCAAATCATCATACAGAGGATAGGAATAATCATAGGTCAGAAAGGGTATGCACATCTGTCACTCATGTTTTTACAGCTGCTGCCAACAAAGTCCATCCTGTCTCTGATGATACTATTAAAAACCAGCCATTGCCTGGAAATAATAATAATCATGGTGCACTTCAGGAAGGAGACTCTTTGGATAAACTCTATGCTATTTGTGGTCAACACTGCCCAATACTAACAGTTATTATGCAACCTATAAATGAGGAAGACCGAGGATTTGCATATCGCAAAGATTCTGATATTGAAAATTCTTTGGATATCTATTTATGGATGCAAATACACCCCTATTTACTAGAGTCAAACAAAAATATGTTCATAGATGAGAATAAAGAAAGTAGTCGAAAGACATTTATTGATAATGCCATTGGTGATGTATGTGATCAACTTTATTTTAATAGCATACTTGACTTGATGGGTAAAAGAAAAAAATCAAAAAGAACTAACTTCTTGGACTTAGAGAAAGAAAATAATGTAAAGAAACTTCAATTATATTTAAAGACAAAGTTTTGTGCAAATTTCTTGCAAACATCATTGTTAGGTGATGTGAACTCAAATACTCAAGACCCCAGAAATCAGACAAATGAAATGTTTGAAGTAGTTGATAAGAATAACAACTTATTAAACAACATCTTCCAGAGCTCAAGGACCAATCTGAACCAAGTAATGAGAGAAAATGTCAACTATTACTTCTCATTTGAAATGCTTGGTCAAGGCTGCCTGGTTTGCCAAGTTGAGGCACCCTTAAGTGTCAGCAACAGAAATGTAGTAAAAATATTTTATGTATCTGAGGATGAGATTCTTTTCATTTGGGAAGAGGAAAACCAATTAAATTTAACTGATTTTGAAAGCAGTGATGAAAAGGAAGATATTATAATTTCAATATCACCACAACTTTTCTTCATCATGCATTTTTTTCTTTATAATCAGACGAAACACATAGGATGGATATGAACTATATAACCTCTGAGAATTTCCTACTTTTTTCAAAATGAGTTACCTAGAAATCTTGCCCTTTGATAATCCAGTGTGACTTTCATCATTCCTCTGTTCTTCATTTTCCCAAAATTTACAGACTCAGTTTTCTATTCCATTATTTTGGAAGTTTCTGTGCATTTTTTCTGATAATGTATAATTTCCTGTGTCTGTATTTTTTCTCATAGGACACCATAAATGCCCTAAATACAGGAATTATATATATTTTTTTTAATTTTGTCAACTCATTGCAAAATGTATATTGTATGTGTTGGTGATTAAATGGATTAGACATACCCTCACAGCACTTCAATTATTAACTTTAGTGATTTGATAAAGGTTTAATCTCCACAATAGTCTCTTAAGTTTTTTGTGCCAAATGTGTTGAATTTAGTTTTCCTCAGAACAGCATTTCTGTGGGACAAGATTTGCCATTTTTCTTCACAATTAGAAAAAAGATGCTGTACTACTAAACTGCCTTTCCAGTACTTTGCCTGGAAGTTAAAATCTTTTTAATATTAGTAAAATGACAAGAAATCCAAATAGTTCATAAAAATGCAAAAATTTAAGGCATACTCTGTGAAGAAAAATGAAAGGAGCTGGAATTATTTAACTTGGAAAAGAGGTAACTTTAAATTTTTCAGAATTGAAAAAGTGCTACTGTGAAGAGCAACTTGACAAATTTCCTTATATGTTAACCTACATTAATACAACATTAATTATACATAAATAAAAACATGCTACCCAGGAGAATAAATTCAATTAGACTTACACCATAAATAGTCTTTTTGAATACTGTGGTATTTTGCCTGGGACTTAACCAGGGAACCTTTTAATGGAGGTGCTAAAATAACAAATTTGGTATTGAGGAACTAAAAGGTACTTAATTTTATAAAGAATACCTTTGGTTTTAGTTTAGCATAAATCATAAATCCATAAAAAATTATGAGTTATGCCCTGACCATTGTGGCTTGGTTGAGTGCCCCACAAAGCGAAAGGTCGCTGGTTCAGTTCTTGATCAAGGGGCATGCGTGGGTTGCGGGTTCTGTCCCAGTTGGGATTCATACAAGAGGCAACAGATCGATAGGCAATGGATTGCTGTTTCTCTCTCACATCGATGTTCCTATTCTGTTTCTGAAAATAAATAAATAAACTTAAAAAATTATGAGTTTCTATTTCACCAGATGAAGACCACCTCTTCATAGAGTATGATTTTTCTACATTAAGCGAAAAATTCTTCTAATTGAAATATGAAAGTGGTAATGTTATGTAAGCTTCTGTAATGAGCAATGAGTACTTTTGGTGAAATAAAAGGGCTAAAATTGTGGAGAAATAATAGAAAGGGGAGAAGAGTTAACATCAATTTTGTGTCTACTATGGCAGTCTTACAGATTTATTATATATAATATTTCCTTATAAATACACGGTTGGTTTTGTTACCACCTTTTTGCAGATGGGACAACGTAGAGCAGAGAGCCAGAGTAATTTTCTTAGGATGGACAGTAGACATCATCATGTCAGGGTTAGAACCCAATTATTCTTTCTTAAAAGTCAGTGCTATTTTTACTATGTCTTTATTCTTTACATGAAGAAGGGATAAAATGGTTAAAAAATTATGTAGCATTCTTCCTAGGGCAGAGAGACAAGGAAATTACTTTTGTTTTTTATATAAAAGAATATTATATGTAGATGTAGCAAGAAGATTGAGGAAGTCACTCATAACAATGAGGAGCTTTTAGAAAATTTGACATGATGGCATGCAATTTTTAGTAATACTACATCAACCAAAGCCCTAGGTGGTCCAGTTGGGAAAAAGAAATTGGGAGTAATGACTATAATGTACTTTTTGTTTAAAACAAACAATGTTCATATGTATTGAATTCCAACCATATCTTAAGGTTATGTCTGAGATCTAACATGTTTCTTGGGACATGGTAAGTGGTTAGTAAATGTGTGTTGAATGGACAAGAAGTCATTTTGAATGCTTTTTCTTTATGTTTTATTAACTTTGGATCCCAATGTATAGAAGAATATGCAAAGATGCTTATAGATTTAGTTTCTTGTTTTTTTTATGAACAATATTTTAATCACCTTTAAAATGTCTGTGGAAGAGATTTTTTTTTCTTTTAAGCATTCAAAAGTTTTTTATTTTTACAATGATCACATTAAAAATCTTGTAATACTGAAATTTAGAAAGCTAAATAAAACATTAGAGGAAATTTAAGAATGTTAGATCTGGCTTTGCTTTAGAGATGAAGTGCCTGAAGGCTGAGAAAGGGAGTCTCGTCTATTTGTTGTGTTCAGGAGAATAAACTCAATTTCAGGGTCTTGGATCCTAAAGTGAAGTGGTGCAATTATTGTGCATGCCCACCAGATGTCAGCTGTGCTATGTGCTGCCTTCAGAAGCACACGCGCCCTCAGATGGAGGCTGGCATGACTGAAGGGAGTGTCTCAAGTGTTGGGACAGTCTCTGGGCTGCTAGCGTCTGCTTCAGAGAAGGCTGAGGACCTAATTGTGTAGACATCCTTAAATCTTAAACCCAGAATGTATAGTGTATTAAGAATGAAAGGAAATTAAACTTGAAGAGAATTTTTGTGAGTTTATTTGAGCCAAACTGATGACAATTGCCAGGAAGCAAAATCTCAACGGACTGAGAAATACTCCGGAGAATGGAATTTTAGCACCTTGTTTTATACATTACAATCAAAAGGAGGGGCATATGTAAGGGGGGTTACAAGACATCCACTGGTTATAGAACAGGGAGGCAGAAGAAGCAAAGTGGGCTGAGGTGGGGGACTCTGGGATTGGATAAAAAGTAATATGATAGGTACTTTTACACAGGTGAGTACAGATAGTTAACAGTCAATGATTAAAGTGATAACAATAACGGTGAAGGGATCTGTGGTCTCCCCCTGGTTCAGTGCCTGTGCTTTGAGGGATATGGAGAAAGGAAATTTGACATTACAAAAGTATGTTATCATAGATTCAAAAAGAAAACAGAGGGACTCAGTTAAGGTAAAGATTGACATTTGTTAGGGAAAAATACCGGCCTAGGGCATGACTGCTTGCCACGAACTGCTTTTAGTTAGAAAGTTTTAATTTGAGACCATCCTATGTGGTTACATTAGGTCTCTTGAGATTGTAAAGCTGCCACACATGCCTCCCCTGAGCTTGTCTGGTTTAGTATGCAGCCCCTATTCTTCCACAGAAATAAGTTGTTAATAGCAAGGAGTTAGAGTTCAAAAGTAGAGGGAATACAAAGAAAAATGCCAGCTATTAAGAATCATCAGAATTGATCCCAAGGAAAGCTGAATTTGGGAACAGTCAGAGCAACCATGAATCCTAATTTAAGTTGAAATGAAGTTAATGAGTCATTGGCTCAGTGGGTAGGATTTATTTTTACAGGAAACGTTGAGGTATTTTACCTTCTTAACATTTCAGTGACACAAAATGCTCCATTTTTAAGGTTTAAATTGAGGTTCAACCCTACTTCATGTTTGTATTACTCACTTTTTTTAGTTTATTCATCTATAAAGTAGGGCCACCACTTTCAAAGTTTTTATGAGAACCTACCTTTATAAGATTCTTGTAGGAGTTTCACTTGAGCGAATGATTACAAAGCTCTTAGCACAGAGCTTGCCATGCAGTGCTGAATATATTTTAGCTACTTTTTTAAAAAAGGCATTAGTGGGCCTTGGCTGGGTTGCACAATTTTTTGGATCATTGTCTCAATATTCCAAGTTTGCGGGTTCAATCCCCAGTCAGCACAAATGCAAGAATCAATCAACAAATGCATAAATTGTATATGGTATATGGAACATGGGCCTCTTCCCAAGCTCCAGCTCCCCATCCATCCCTGTGGGAATATAGTGGAGGCTATCTGTAAGCAGACTGTAAGACCTTGGGAGTCTGGCCAGTGCCTCAGTCAAGGGAGAAACTGCTTGTAGATATGAGCCTGGACTGGAAACAACTGCAGGGATACAACTTGTGTTTTGATCTGACAGCTAGTGCAAGCATGTCCGACCATCCCGTCCCCCACCCCATGCCTTGTTTGCTTTGTTTTCTGTATTCTGTATAACCTTGTACTGGGAAAGTTTGGGTTGTGGAAACTTGACCGGCCAGCCTCCCTTTCCCACCCATGGCAGTAATTTTAACATTCGGCCACCCCCAGTATGGCTTGTCTGCAACCCAGATGGGACTTGGCAGAAAATTTCACCAGCTGGCCTGCAGCCACTAGTGCAGCATAAACTTCACAGCCGGTCTTTCACAGCCAGTTCTTAGGCTTAATTTCTTTGGAATTGACAACCAATATGCTGAGGTTTTCTTGGACTTCCCTAGGCTCTTTGCATAACAAGTGGAACAACAAATCTGCTTTTCTCTCTCTCTCTCAAATCAGTACAGTAAGAAAAAAGAATTAAATAAGCCATTAGTGCTAATGTCTTTGATATGCTTTTTAAAAAGTTGGTACTTACCTAGTCAAGAATTATTTAGCTCTCATGGGTGCTAAGATATAAAAAGAAATATAAGTTAAACATTTATTCCTGTGACCCTTTATAAAGGTAAAGGTGACTAATATTTTGAGTCTTTCCTGTACTAAAATTATGCGAGGTGCCACACATATATATGTATATATACTGTCCTAGTCCTCACAATAAGCCCCTCAGATGCGTAATAGTATCTTTAATATAGTTGGAGGATACTGAGACTCATGGGAGCCAAGAAAGAAGTACTTTCACTTCCTTGTCTGTACAGGCATACCTCATTTTATTATGCTTCAAGGATACATTTTATACTAATTGAACGTTTGTCTAACAGTGCCATTTTTCTGACAGGCTCAGATGACGGGTTAGTCTTTTTTAGCAATAAGGTATTTTCTAATTAAGGTAAGTATATTGTTTTCTCTTTTAAAGACAATATTATTACATACTTCATAGACTACAGTGTAGCATAAACATAACTGTTACATGCGCTGGGAAACCAAACAATTTTTGTGACTCTCTTCATTATAATTCATTTTATTGGGTTAGTCTGCACCTGAACCTGCAAAATCTCCTGTATTTCATCCTGACAAATAGCCTTGAGTTTTGTGGATGTGCTGTATACAAATCTACCTTGAAAATATAAAAAGACTTTATATTCTCTGTTTATTGAGGCTACGTGGGATTTTGTAACTGCCAATGGTAGTCTAGTAAATCAAAATTATTTTAATCCAAAGTAGAATACGTTTTCCATACAGGATATTAATATTTTGCAATGTATAATGGGCAATTTTGAACCCAAATTTTTGAGGGAAGAATAAGGATGTGCATTATTACATGGGTAGTACTAATTCTGTATTGGTATAAATGTTTTTAATTATTTATGTTTATGTGTTATAAGTGTAATTCTAGAAAGCACTAATGATATTTGTATGCAAAATAATATCCTGGAATACAGTAATTGATTTTGTTTCTAAATATAAATAAATAAATACATGGAATTAAAACATTGGTGGAGAGAAGATGGCGGAGGAGTGAATGGGAGTCACGCTGACCTCCTCCCAAGGCCAAACTGGAATTGCAACTAAATAGTGGAGTAATCACCTGGAAAGCAGTGGAGCGATAGTGGGAGAGCAGCCTTGGTGCCTCGGACAGTGGATTCTACTCTCACACATCCCAACGGGTGAGAAGTGCGGTGGAGGCTCGAGAGGGTGGGCTGGGTGCCCACGGGCACTGGCACCAGAGGGACATTGAAATGGCCAGTTAGCTTCCCCCGAGAAGAACGGGGTCTGAATCATAAACAGGAACTCCTAAACTACAGCAGCTAAAGCCAAGAAAATACAGACAAAACGCAACCCCGAAAAGCTTAGGGGCACTCTCTGCCAGAGACAGGTGGCTGGGGATGCAAAGAGACATTTAAAGGGCCAACACAAAAGTTGCAGTGGCAGCCACCCTCCTTGATCACTGGGTAGAGGCGGCAGCAGGGTGGGCTGGTGCCTGGGAAAAGACTGGTGAGGAAAACTTTGTGAAGAAAACTGACATGGCGGCCAGTGGAGCCCCGTGATAATACACCTCCCACTCTGCAGCTACCATCTCGCTCAGCCATAAGGGAATCAATTAACCTGCCTTTTGTGTGCTCTGCACACAGCTTGTACGCGTGTGAGCTGCGGGGCTGAGTGCAGACAGGCTGGGAGAGCCTTGAGGAGAGACTGGAGACAGAGGCCTTGGGGAAAGAACGGGAGGAGGAACCCGGGAGTCCCAACTCCCTCCCCGTTCTGTAGTCCCCATTGTGGGCTGGAAAGGCGCGACCCCAAAGAGGCAGAAGCGGGGCGCGCATGAACCAGACCACCTGCGATAGAAACGCAGTCCGCACAGGGGGTGGATCCTTGGCCGAAGGGGTCACAGAACTGCCCAGAGGCCCCTGAGGAGAATCTGGAAATGGAGCCATTGGGGAAAGAACGGGAGGAGGAACCGGGGAGCCCTGACTCCTTCTCCTTGCCATAGTCTACATTGCGTGGGAAGAGGCCACACCCCCAAAGAGCCAAAAGCCAAAAAGCACACATAAACACCCCCAAAACACCCAGTGCAGGCGCGCACACTTGCGCTGAATGACCGGCAAGGGTTGGACAGCGTGTGTGTGACCCACGCAGGCTGGTGAACGCTTGCACCTGCCGGCAAGGCCTCCCACAGATTGGCACCCATACAGCTTGCGAGGGAGTGCACAGAGCGGCAAGGGCAGGCATAAATTGACCCGCCCGCCCAGGATTGTGGAGCGTCCCACGAAATTAGTAGAGCTGCCCAGAATCCCTGGAGGAGAGACTGGAGACAGGATAAACGGGAGAGTCCTGGAGCTGACTTCCTCCCATTTCTGTAGTCCCCATTTGGCGAGGGCAAGCAACGCACCCAAAGAGCCAAAAGCGGGGAAAACACACAATAGAAGTCCCTAAACTGACCAGAGCCAGGGAGCTCACCGGCCAGCGGGGCCAGATGAGTATGCTAGGTCACAAATAAGAACCCTGGTCTGGGGCAAGCACATGCGAGCCCAGGCAGGTGGGGGATCCTGCTGCGTCAGGAGCGTGCTCAAGGAGTCAGCTTGAGAGCACAGAAGATCCCAAAAAATAGCCCAGCCCTGACCGAAAGGGCCACAGAGCTGCCCCAAGCAGGAGTCAGACAGTAGACTCCTGGAAGGCTCAAACAAACAACCCAAGGTCCTATAGGGTCAGGAACTGACATCATCAGAGGCAGGCCCAGAAAGAAAAGTAAAGGACAAAAGTACTTAACAGACTCTCACAAAAATGGGAAGAAAAAGAAGTTCCCCCCAAATGAGTGGAAAAGGGGACTCCCCACAGAGAAAGCTAAATGAAATAGAGGCAAGGGAACTATCAGATACTGAATTCAAAACAATGGTTCTAAGGAAGCTCAATGAGCTCAGCCAGCTCAAAGAGAACTATGAGAAACTCAGAGACACTATCAGGATCTTACAGCAAACTATATCAGCCTGGACAAGGACAGAGAAACTATCAAGAAGACACAAGAAGATATGAAGAATACCATTTCTGAATTGAAGAACACAGTAGAAGGAATCCAAAGCAGGCAGGATGAAGCCGAGGATCGAATCAGTGAGATGGAGGATAAGGTAGAAGAAAGCTCCCAGAAAGAACAAGAAATAGAAAAAAGACTCCAAAAGAATGAAGAGGCATTTAGGGAAATGCAGGACAACCTAAAACGCAATAATACCCGTATAATAGGGATACCAGAAGGAGAAGAAGAGGAGCAAGGGAGAGAGAACCTCTTCGAAAAAGTAATCATGGAAAATTTCCCTAATTTGAGGAGAGAAAGGCTCTCATGGATCCAGGAGGCACAGAGGACCCCACTCAACAGGGACTCAAGGAGGTCCACTCCAAGACACATCATCATTAAAAAGGCAAATGTCAAAGACAAAGAGAGAATCCTCAAGGCAGCAAGGGAGAAGGAGAAAGTAACATACAAGGGGGCCCCAATACACCTAGGAGCTGACTTCTCAACAAAAACACTACAAGCCAGAAGGGAATGGCAACAAATATTCCAAGTCATGAAAAGCAAGGGCCTACAGCCAAGGCTGCTCTACCCAGCTAGGCTCTCCATTAAAAGAGAAGGGGAAATATGGAGTTTCCCAGACAAGAGAAGACTAAAAGAATACATCTCTACCAAACCGGCACTCCAAGATATGCTAAGGGGACTGGTTTAAGCAGATGAAGGAAAAGAATGAGAGAGAGAGAAACACAGGTACAAAGAGAAAAGATGAGTAACTTTCTATCAATAATATCTCTCAATGTGAATGGACTAAATGCCCCAATCAAAAGACACAGGGTAGCTGAATGGATAAGAAAACATAACCCACACATATGCTGCCTACAAGAGACCCACCTCAGAGCAAGAGACCTACACAGACTGAAAGTAAAGGGATGGAAAAATATATTCCAAGCAAATAGGCAAGAGAAAAAGGCCAGGGTTGCCATACTTGTATCAGACAAAGTAGATTTCAAAACAAAGGCCATAAAAAGAGACCCAGAGGGGCACTTTATAATACTTAAAGGAAGAATCTATCAAGAACACATCAACATTGTAAACTTGTATGCAACCATAGAGGAGTCCCCAAGTTTATAAGGAAATTGTTGGATGACTTCAAAAAAGATATAGACAGCAACACACTGATAGTAGGGGATTTCAACACCCCACTGTCAAAAATGGACAGATCTTCCAAACAAAACCTTAATAAACATATTGTGGCGCTGAATGACACACTGAATCAAGGAGTCTTAACTGACATATATAGAACCTTACATCCCAAAGAAGAAAAATACACATTCTTTTCAAATACTTATGGCAGTTTTCCAAAGATAGACCACATGATAGGACACAAAGCAAACCTCAGCAAATTCAGGAAAATTGAAATCATACCAAACTTTTTCTCAGACCACAAGGCCTTGAAACTCGAAAGCAACCTCAAAGAGAAACTTCAAAAACTTGCAAATTCATGGAGACTGAACAGGAGACTATTAAACAATGAATGGGCCAATAATGAAATAAGAGAAGAAATCAAAAAATTTCTGGAAACCAATGAAAATGAACAGACAATAGTCCAAAACCTATGGGACACAGCAAAGGCGGTCCTGAGAGGGAAGTTCATAGCAATACAGGCTTACCTCAAAAAGATAGAAACTTTTCAAATAAAATACCTAACACTACAACTTCAAGAACTGGAGAAACAACAACAAATAAATCCCAGAGCAAGGAGAAGGAAGGAAATAGTCAAGATCAGAGCAGAAATGAATGACATAGAGACGAAAAGAACAATTCAGAGGATCAACCAATCCAGAAGCTGGTTCTTTGAAAAGATAAATAAAATTGACAAGCCTTTAAGCAGACTCATCAAGAATAGAAGGGAGAGGACCCAAATTAATAATATCAGAAACGAAAGAGGAGAAATAACAAGTGATACCACAGAAATTCAAATGATCGTCAGAAACTACTATGGACAGTTATATGCCAAAAAATTTGAAAATCTTGATGAAATGGACACATTTTTAGAAAAGTATAATCTTCCAACACTGAAGGAGGAAGAAACAGAAAGCTTGAACAGACCGATAACAGCTGGGGAAATTGAAGCAGTAATCAAGAAACTCCTAACACACGAAAGCCCAGGGCTGGATGGTTTCACAGGAGAATTTTACAAATCATTTAAGGAAGAGCTAACCCCTGTCCTTCTCAGACTATTCCAATAAATCCAAGAGGAGGGAAGATTCCCAGACTCTTTCTATGAGGCCTGCATCACCCTGATCCCAAAACCAGATAAAGACCCTACAAAGAAAGAAAACTTCAGGCCAATTTTGCTCATGAACATAGATGCTAAAATCCTCAACAAAATATTGGCAAACCGTTTCCAGCAATACATTCAAACGATTATCCACCACAATCAAGTGGGATTCATCCCAGGCATGCAGGGATGGTTCAATATACACAAATCAGTAAATGTGATACATCACATAAATAAAAGAAAAGACAAAAACCACATGATCATCTGGATAGATGCAGAAAAAGCATTTGATAAGGTACAGCACCCATTTATCATCAAAACACTCAGCAAAATGGGAATAAATGGGGCATTCCTCAATGTAATAAAGGCCATATATAAAACACCTACAGCCACTATCATACTCAACGGGCAAAAACTGAAAGCTTTCCCACTAAGATCGGCAACACAACAAGGATGTCTGCTCTCACAGCTTCTTTTCAACATCATATTGGAAGTCCTAGCCACAGCGGTCAGACAAGAGAAAGAGATAAAAGGCATCCAAATAGGAAAGGAGGAAGTAAAACTATCATTGTTTGCAGATGACATGATAGTGTACATAGAGAACCCTGTAGACTCTACCAAAAAACTCCTCAACCCAATAAGTGAATTTGGCAAAACAGCAGGATACAAAGTCAATATTCAGAAATCAAAAGCATTTTTGTACACCAGCAATGCAATAGAAGAAGAAGAAATCAGAAAAAAAAAATACCATTCGATATAGGAAGAAGAAAAATAAAGTGCCTAGGCACAAATTTAACCAAAGACGTACAAGACCTGTATGCAGAAAACTATACAACATTGAGAAAAGAAATTAAGGAAGACACAAATAAATGGAAGCATATACCGTGCTCATGGATTGGAAGAATTAATATCATCAAAATGTCCATACTACCCGAAGCAATATACAGATTCAACGCAATCCCTATTGAGATACCAATGACGTATTTCACAGAAATAGAACAGACATTTCAAAAATTTATATGTAACCATAAACGACCCCGAATAGCCTCAGCAATTTTGAGAATGAAACACAAAGTAGGAGGGATCACAATATCGGACATCAAACTCTATTACAAAGCCACTATACTCAAAACAATCTGGTACTGGCACAAGAACAGACCCATAGACCAGTGGAACAGAATAGAAAGCCCAGAAATAAGCCCAGGTCTCTATGGGCACCTAATATTTGACAAAGGGGGCAGAAGCATAAAATGGAGCAATAATAGCCTCTTCAACAAATGGTGTTAGGAGAGCTGGATGGCTACATGCAAAAAATTGAAATTGGATCATCAGCTGACACCATACACAAAAATAAACTCAAGATGGATAAAAGACTTAAATGTAAGTTGCAACACCATAAAAGTCCTAGAGGAGAACATTGGCAGGAAAATCTGAGATATCCCATGCACCAATTTTTTCACTAATATGTCTCCTAAAGCAAGGGATATAAAGGAAAGAATAAACAAGTGGGACCTCTTCCAAATAAGAAACTTCTTCAGGGCTCAAGAAAACATCAGTAAAATGAAAAGGGAGCCAACCCTATGGGAAAATATATTCCCTAACGATACATCAGATAGAGGTTTGCTCTCCAAGATATATAAAGAACTCACTCAAATCCACTCCAAGAAGACAAACAATGCAATCAAAAAATGGGCAAAGGACCTGGACAGACGCTTTTCCAAGGAGGAGATACAGAGGGCCCAGAGATATTTGAAAGAATGCTCAGCATCACTAGCCATCAGAGAAATGCAGATCAAAACCACCATGAGGTACCACCTCACACCGGTCAGAATCGGCATCATAAACAGATCAACAAACAACAGGGGCTGGCGAAGCTGTGGAGAAAAGGGAACCCTGGTACACTGTTGGTGGGAATGCAGACTGGTGCAGCCACTGTGGAAAGCAGTGTGGAATTTCCTAGAAAAGCTGAAAATGGAACTGCCTTTTGATCCAGTGATTCCCCTGCTGGAACTATACCCTAAGAACACCAAAATGCCAATACAAAAGAACCTATGCACCCCAATGTTCATAGCAGCACAATTTACAATAGCCAAGTGTTGGAAACAACCTAAAAGCCCATCAGTAGATGATTGGATCAAAAAGTGATGGTACATATACACAATGTAATAGTACGCAGCAGAAAGAAAAAAAGAACTACTGAACTTCGCGACAGCATGGATGGAACTGGAGAGCATTATACTAAGCAAAATAAACCGGGGGTGAAAGACAAATACCATATGATCTCACCTATAAGTGGAACCTAACCAACAATACAAAGATGCAAAGAAAATAAGACCATCAACACTGAAAGGAAAAGAAATTCACAGAGACAAGAGGGAAGGAGGTGGGGGGCGGGGAAAAGGAAGGGAAGGGGAAAGTCAAGGAACATATAGCAAGGACTCATGGACAGAAGAACCAAAAGGGAAGAGCTGAGGGAGGGAAGGAGGGAAGGGGCAAGGGAAAGTGGTGGTGGGGAAGCAGAGACAAATGTATTTGAAAAAATAAATTAAAATAACATTTAAAAAAAAAAGTAAAAGGGAAAAAAAACTATTGGTTTTGTTGATATTTTCTATTGTCTTTTTAGTGTCTATTTCATTTATTTTTATTCTACTATTTCTTATCTCATTCCTGTTGCTATATTTGGACTTCATTGTTTCTTCTTTTTCTTTCCCTGAGGTGTAAAGTAAGGTTATTCTTTTGATATATTACATTTTTATTTTTTATAAACTTTCCTCTTAGAATTGCTTTTGCTCCATCCCATAAGCTTTGGTATATTGTAGTTTTATGGTTTTATTATTTGTTTCAATATAATGTTTCATTCTATCTGTGATCCACTGGTTTATAATAAATGTTTAATTTTCATGTATTTGTAAATTTTCCAATTTACTTCTGTTATAGATTTGTAGTTTTATTTCATGTGATTGGAAGAGATACAAAATCTTGGTATGATTTTAGTCTTTTAAAAGTTACTGAGACTTGTTTAGTGACCCAACATAGGAATATTCTGGAGGATGTTCCGTGTGAACTTGAAAGGAATATGTATTCTGCTTCTTTTGGATAGAATGTTATGTATAGGGTTGTTAGGTTTATGTGATCTAAAGTCAATGTTTTCTTACTTACTTTCTATCTAGATGATCTATCTTTTGTTGAAAGTAGGATATTGAAGCTCCAGAGTATTATTGTACTGTTGTTTATTTCTTCCTTCAGATCTGTTAATATTTGCTTGTTATAATTAGGTTCTTTAGGTTGGTTATATATATTTTCATGATTATTATAACTTCTTGGTGAAGTTACCCTTTCCTTTATCATTACATAATGACATGCTTTGTCCCTTGAGAATGTTTTTGACTGAAAGTTTATTTTGTTTTGTATAAGCATAGTTGAATCTACCCTCTTTTGGTTTTCATTTGCATGAATGTATTTTTTAATCCCTTTACTTTGAGCCTGTGTGTGCCCTTCAAGCTGCATTGAGTCTCTTATAGGAATTTTATTGTTGGGTTTTCTTTACTTTATCTATTGAGACACTCTAACTTTTAATTGGAGAATTTAATCCATTTACATTTACTGTAATTACTGACAGCTTGGGGTTTACTGATGACATCTTCTTGTCTTCTGACTGTTTTGTAGATTCTTTCTTGCTATTTTGCTGTCTTCCGTTGTGACTTGATGATTTTCTGTAGTGGTATGCTTTGATTCCTCTCTTTTTATTTTGTGTGTATTTACTGTAGGTTTTCCTTTTGCTTTATCTGAAGCTTATTTGGAACATCTTACAGGTATAATAGTCTATTTTAAGCTAATTACCACTTTGACTACATACAATACTATTTCCTTTTACTCTCCCACATTTTATGCTTTTGATATCACAGTTTACTTTTTTGTGTGTTCATTAACAAATTGTTGTAACTATTTTTAATATTCTTGTTCTTTAGCCATTATAATAGAATTAAATGATCAATATACCATCATATTATGGCATTAGAGTATTCTGCATCTAACTATATACTTACCTTACCAGTGTGTTGTATGTTTCATGTTACTACTTAGTGTACTTAAATTTCAGCTTTAAGAACTTGAATTTCTTGGAAGGCATGTTTAGTTGTGATAAAGTCTCTCAGCTTTTGTTTGTTTGGGAAAGTCTTTATCTTGCTTTCACTACTGAGGAACGACTTTGCTGGGTAAAGTATTCTTAATTGGTAGTTTTTTTTTTTTCTTCAGCCACTTTTAATATATGAACCCATTGTCTCCTGGCCTTTAAGGTTTCTATTGTGATAGCCTTATGACAGTTCCTTTGTAAAGAAGAAATTTTTTTTTCTCATCACTTTTAAAATTTCTCCTTGTTTTGATTTTAGGCTATTTTATCATGATATGTTTTGGAGAAGATTGTTTGGGATTGAAATTTTGGGGTGACTAATTAGTTTCATGAACTTGGATTGTTCAAATCTCTCCCTAGGTTTTGGAAATTTTCAGTCATTGTTTTTAAAATAAGCTTTCTAACCCTTTCTCCCTCCCTTTTCGTTCTGGAACTCCAGTGATGCATATATTTCTTAATGCTATTCCATAAGTCCCATAGGTTTTCTGCATTCCTTTTTTAAAATGTCTTCTCTTCATGCTAAAGATCAATGATTCTTTTTCCTGCTCCACCAAGTCTGCTGTTAAAAATCTTCCATTCAGTCTTTTCATTTTTTAGCTACAAAATTTCTGTTTGATTTATTATTTTGCTTTCTAACATTTTGTTTAACTTCTCATTTTGTTCTTGTATTGTTTTCTTGATTTTGTTAGTTTGTTTATCTGTGTTCTTTTGTAGTTCTCTGAGCATCTTTAGAACGATTATTTTGAATTCTCTCTCAGGCAATTCTTATATCTTTATTACTTTAGGGTCAGTTACTGGAAGTTTACTGTTACCTTGGTGAAGTAATGTTTTCCTGTTCTTTATGATTCCTGTAGTCTTGCATAGGTATCTGTTTTTGAAGAAGCAGTCCCCTCTTCCAGACTTTATGAACTGACTTGTTAAGGAAAGATGTTTACCTATGGGTAGAGGCATGATGGAACATGCTGTGACTTCAGGTCTAGAGGTACAGGATGCCAATTTTTGGGGTGTGTTGCCATTCTGAGTCTGGTATGCTATAATGACTCATTGGCTCAGGCTGCTGGGGTCCACAACATCAACTATGTGGTCCTTTGCTAGCATTTTAAGGGGTTTGCAGAGGTTTTAAGGGCTGCTGAGGTATCCAGTAGTGACTCTAGATTTACTGCCTAAAGACAGTGCAGCTGTGGTGGTCAGAGCTGGTGGTGTGTACACACTTGGCTATGGTGGCCAGTTGTGCCTATGTAGTGGCAAGGACTGGTTGCAAGCACACACACAGTGATGAGGTCTAGGACAATAAGCAAGAGTAAGGGTCAACTTCCGGTGCACAGGATGCTTAGGGTGGGGGTCCTGGCAGTTGGCATGCATTAACATAGCTGCTGGGCCTGACCATGGGTACATGGCAGTACAGACCAATGTGAGGAGTCAGGCTCGGAGCATGCAGGTGTACAGCTGGAGTAGCTTACAACAAGTGGTTCAGGCCAATGACAAGAGATGAGACTGGAATCAGTCCCACAAACAGCAGTGGTATTCTGTCTGTTGGCGTGCACCATGGTGGCTATAGGGTCTTCTCACAGGCATGTGTGTGGCAGTGGACACCAGTGATGAGGGTTGGGTTGGTAACATTAAGGTGCACAGTTGGTTGGTTAGCTTACAGGTGAGACTAGTGGTGCAAGTCAGTGAATGGAGATAGGGCTGAATTTGAACCTATAAGCATCTGTGGGCACCTTGGCTGTTAGCATGCATTTCCATGGCTATAGGATCGCAGCATGGGTGCATACATGGCAGTAGATGCTGGTGATATGTTAGGCAGGTTAGAGTGCAAGTACACGGTTCGGGGTACTGGCCCTGAAGGAACACAGTGGTGAGCATTAGCTTCGGGGATCTAGGCTGGCATCTTGTACTTGCACAGCCTTGGAAACCTTGTCAAGAGCTTCTGGTGTTGATTTCAGTCCCCAGAAGGCATGGGAATCTGGTGGTTGGTATCTTTGAATATGACCATCTGTAGGGTAAGAACTGGTGAAATTTGTAGAAGGCCTGTGGCAACTGTGCTATTGGTTTCTTCAGTGGTGTAAGCTGCTGGTGTACTCTGCAGCCACATCACTTGGAACCATGGTTGTTCCTGCTGTGTGGTTTATACCAGGAATTTCTGCTCTCTTTCCTTGTCCCTAGCCATCTCCGTATGACTCAACTTTGCCAGTCTCTGGGTGTGATGAAACTGAAATGGGTCTTTTATGCAGTATTCAAAAGGCTGGGGAAGCTGTTTGCTCGTCCAACTTTCCTAATCCCTGTGATGGCAACGCTTTCTAGCTGGGAGTTCCCTCTTGGTGCTGAGCTGGGCTGGTCTGAGTAATGAAATAATGCAGGGCAAATGAAGCCGTTCTTTCCCTTTTTGTGTGATTACTCTCAGTTATTTAGTTCCACTTTCTTGCTGAGGTTTCTTAAGTGTACTTCTGAGCTTTCCCAGAGCTGTTTTTGCTCATATCTAATTATATAATTGTTTATCTTTATTGGGGGGATGAAGACTGGAGTCTCCTACACCTGGGGTTCCCAAACCCCTGGTCACAGGCTAGTACCAGTCTGTGGCCTGTTAGGAACCCAGCCGGCTGTGATTGAAGCTCACCTGAGTTCTGCCTCTTGTCTCCTCCCCCGCCCCCACAGCAGGTGAGTGAAGCTCAGAAACTCACCTGAGCTCCAGCTCCTGTTGCTGCCAACTGTGCCTCCCCTTCTCCCCTTCCCTGCCTTTCAGCAAACAGGTCCCTGGTGCCAAAAATGTTGGGGACAGCTGTTCTACACCACCATCATAATGTCGTCACTCTTGTGAGACTAATACTGATGACTGGATGTAGTCTACACACTACTGTCTAAATAAACTGCTTAAAGCTCAGGTGAATCAATATAACTAAGTTAAAATAGGATGTTAGATTCATTGAGAAACATGACTTGTGCCTTATAGGAATTCATTATATTAGGACGATAATGGTTACTGAGAAATAAGTGACATTAAATACTATATATTCAATAGACAGTCATGTAGAAGTCTTTTTACAAGACATACGCTTTTATTTCTCTCACGTAAATACCTGGGAGTGAAATTGCTAGGTCATATGGTAATTGTATGCTTATCTATATCAGAAATTGTTAACTGTTTTCACAACTGTCTACACCATTTTACATTCTTGCCAGCAATGTCTGAGAGTCCCAGCTGTTTTGTATTCTTGCTTGCACTTGGTATTATAAGTCTTAATTTTAGCCATTCTAGTGTGTGTTCAGTGATATCTTTGTTGTTTTAATTTCCATTTTCCTAATGACTGTTGAAGTTTGCTGTCAATATGTTTTGTTTTGTTTTTCTGCGGTATAGTGTTTTTTCAGATCTTATTTTCTATTGGGTATTTATAGACCCACGGTGGTAAGAGTTCTTTATATTCTGGGCACAATGTAATCAGATTATGCATTACACATATTTTTTTTCTCCTCATCTGTAGTTTGCCTTTTCATTTTCTTAATGGCGAGATTTCCACTAAACAAAAGATTTTAATTTTTATAAAGTTCAATTTATTTTCTTTTTATGATTTACATCAGCAGTCCCCACTCTTTTTGGCACCAGAGACCAGTTTCATGGAAGAAAATTTTTCCACAGATGGGAGAACGGGGAGATGGTTTTATTGCCTGCCACCAGGTGCAGTTTAATTGTCACTTGCAACTCACGGATAGGGTTTTGATATGAGTCTGCAAGCAATTGATTTATTATGGTCTCTGTGCAATCAAACCTCTCTGCTAATGATAATCTGTGTTTGCAGCCATTCCCCAGTGCTAGCATTATTGCCTCAGCTTCACCTCAGATCTTCAGGCATTAGATTTTCATAAGGAGCATGCAACCTAAATCCCTCCCATGCACAGTTCCACAGTAGGGTTTTTGCTCCTTTGAGAATCTAATACTGCCATTGATCTGACAGGAGGTGGAACTCAGCTGGTAACGTGAGTAATGGGGAGTAGCTGTAAATACAGATGAAGCTTTGCCTGCTCACCTGCTGCTCACCTCCTACTGTGCTGCCTAGTTCCTAACAGGCTTGGTACTGGTACTGGTGCTGGTCTGTAGCTGGGGAATTAGAGGCTTTCTGATTTACATCTTTCAGATCCTTTTCAACAGAGATTTTTTCAATAGAGATTTTTTTCCTAACTCAATGACAAAATTTTTTCCTATGTTTTATTTTAAGAATTTTATGTTTTTAGTTCTTACATTGGGTCTATTTGACTCATCTAAAGTTATTTTATAAGTACAGTAGGAGGTAAAGGCTGAGGTTCATTTGCTTTCATATGGATAGCCAATTATTCCATCACTCTGTTCAAAAGACTGTTCTTTTCCCATTTAAATATTTTTAATTGAAAAAGATAGTCTTTTGTTGAAAATCCATCAACCATATATGTGTGGGAGTATTTCTACACGCTCTATTTTATTTCATTAATCTGTTTGTCTATTTGAATACCAAAACCCAGTGTCTTGATTACTGTAGCTTCCAGATAGTGTAATTTTTTCCAGCTTTGTTACCTTTCAAAATTGCTTTGGTGAGCGTATGGTCTTTTCTTTACCTTTTCTTCACCTTTTCTTCAAACTCTGTTTACCTAGCTGCTGGACACCAAAGCCCTGAGTGCCTAGCTTGGAATTTTCTCTTACTGCTGAATACATGGCCAGTGAAGTAGCCTTCAGCCTTTCCTTCATGGTGAAAATAGATACTACGAGATGCAGGAGTCAAGTCAGTTTAGTGCTGAGAGGCAGTGTGCAGAAGAGTGCCAGAGAGAACCATATACAGTGACCCTGCCCATTTGTAAAGCAGGCTGTCACTATTTTGGTCTCTCAATTTGTCATTTTGCTACTTTAGGAGGCAGAAAGCAAAACAGAAGGCTTTTCTGGCATTATTAGAGAAACAGTTTTCTTCCATTAGTTTTATATCTCCTACTACTCAGAAGTGACTTACCTTATGGTTACTTTTGATTTCACACAATCTTGTTAAAACAATAGTAGCTGAGATTAAACACTCTCTGCTTATAGCTTTCCTTGGAATAAGATTTCCAATGGTTTATGTGAGACCGCCTGGTTTGCCAGCTGCCATCTTGCTGTGCATCCTCTCTGCCCCGGCTGCACATCTGCACTCCTCCTACCAGTCTGGATGAATGTTTCTTCTTTAACTTCTTGGTTGTTGGACTTCCATACAGTTCAGTTTTATGGCAGTTTTGGATGCTTTTTGTTTTTAAATTTGTTTTTGTCCTTCTTTTGTTGCACGAGGAGGCAAAGTATATCTACCTAATCTCAAGTATTTTTTATTTACATTCTGCTAACACCCACCAGTATAAATTTCCTTATTGATGCTGCTGTCATCCAGTGGCTGTATAACTAAGTCCTGGAGGCTGATCCCCTTTCTTTCATGTTCCTTTTTATTGCTGTGTTTGTAAATTGCAATCATGCAGGTGTGTAGACAGGAACAGGCACTATTTCTATAATTTTGTACTTCATGAAATTAACTTTCATTTATGTAAATATTTTATTCTTTAAAATTTATGAAAGATAACTGTATATGTGTAATGTATATGTAATTCTTGAGTTATCCTAATTCTTTTTTTCTCAACTGTTTTTTTTTTCATTACTGCCTTCTAATGAGAGAAATGAAATACTAAAGAACATTATTTTCTTAGGAAGAGTTGAATTTAGAAGAGCCACAAACCATTGTAGTACTTAAGCTTTTTGTCCTCCAAGATCCAATTTTCTTCCTTGCAGGTGATAATGCACCTGTTGAGAATGCATGGTCAAAATGATAGAAAAAAAAAAGGTAATTCTATAACAATTGCAATGATAATAACTTCCCTTTGTTAAATGACTCTTTTGGACCACACCCTATGTTGCATACATGCTTAATTAACAAATATTATCTGATGTAACTCTCATATAAAACATATAAGTATATAATTTCCATTTTCTGAATGAAGAAACTGAGATCAAGACGTTACTTTATCTAAAACCAAATTTCAAAGTGCATATCACAAGATGGTCTGTATAGACCACAAAGATCTCTTTCTACTACTCCCTACTCCTCACAATAATACTATTAAAATTAATGGAAAAGTCACGACATTCTGTAGCCGGTGATATACATTTATTTTGGCATTTAAAGTCTTGGCATATTGGCTTCCAGAAGTGGTTCAGTTTTTCCTTGTTGGATTGCTTGTAGGTAACCAGAAGTTTTTTGGCCTATGAGTTGCTTATAGCTTATTGGGAAGAACAATTGGTAAGTGAGTGTAAGGAACTCTGGGAATATAAAAGGATAATTCTAGAGAGTATTCTTATAACCACAAGGTAAAAACATTATTTTGTTTTAGAAAAATTCAGATTCAATTTTCCTATATCCTGATATTTCTAAAGAGCTCTTTATATGCAATTCATCATTTAAAATTATACCTCTTTTTCCTTTATATATATGCCTATTTTAAAAGGTAAAAGTAATGTGGCACATGGTAAAAATCATATGATAGTTAAATATAAATGAAAAGTTAACCTTTTGTCAGCTCCAATTTTTATTCTCAAAGATATCTTCAGTTTTTCCCCCATAAATTTTAAATGTATATATTAGCACATTTACATGTATCCCTGGATATACTTTTTATTTACAAAATTGAGATTATAGTATCCAAATTGTGTCATATTTTGCTTTAGTACTTTATTTAAAATTGTTGCATCCTGCAGCATTTCATTGTGGCTGTTTCTTAATTTCTATAGCTCATTCTGTATTAAAATATATTTATTATTTCAAAGAATCTCTTGAAGAATGTCCTTAGTACACATAATTTGGCATCTTTGTGAGTATATTTGTACAGTAAATTATAGCAATAAGACTTAAGTCAGAGGGTATGTGTACTGGAAATTTTCACAGATACTGCCAAATTGCCTCTCAAAAAGGATGCAGGAAACTACACTGATGTCAGACAGTGTTTGGGAAGACTTACTCTCACAGCACTAGATATTCTAAAGATTTTGCCAATCTGATAGGTGAAAAACAATGTCTTACTTTGATTTGCCTTCTTTTAGTTATAAAGAGAGGTCCATATTTTTAATTTCTTTGCTACTTGCATTTTTTAAGAAGGAACTGCTTATTCATAGTCTTGTCCATTTTTCTATTGTGAAATCCATGTTTAATTTTGTTTTATTGATTATATAAGCTGTTTACAAATGAAACAAATCAGCCCTTTTTTCATTTATGTGACTCTTTTTTCAACTTTACCATTTTAGTTATGGCTTTTACAGGTTTTCATTTATTTAATGTTTAAAACAATCAATTGCAAGGTAAAAACTACATAAATCAAATGCACGCATTTTAAGTTTACAGTGTGATGAGTTTTGGCAGTTGAGTTCACTTGAACAATTACCACTTTCATCAAGATATGCAATAATTCTATTGTCCGAAATAGTTTCTTTCTGCTCTTTACTGACAATTCTATGTATGGCCCTAGAAAAGAACTCATTTGCTTTTTGTTACTACAAGTAAATTTGTCTCTCCTAGAATTTATTTGGAATCATATAGTACATACATACTCTTTGTTGTTAGGGTTTTGATCACCATAAATCTTGACATTTATCCATTTTTTATATATCAGAAGTTTATGTTTTTTAACTGCTGAGCTGTATCCATGTACATAGTACAACTTGCATATACAGTCACTTTTTATATTAGTTGTCTAGGCCTGCTGTAAGAAATGACCATAGGCAAAGTTGCTTGAAAAAAACAAGAATTTATTCTCTGACAGCTCTGGAGGCTAGAAGTCTATAACTGACAATGTCACACTCTTCATAAAGGCTCTAGGGGAAGAACCTCCTTGACCCTTCCTTGGCATTCTTTGACTTGGAGCTGGATATATTCTCAGTCTTACTTCTATCGGTCTGTCTCTGTCTCTCTTTTCCGTTCTTATAAAGACTCCAGTCATAATTGACTAAGCCAACCTTACTTAAGTGCAACTTCTTCTTAATTATATCTGCAATACCCTATTTCTAAATACACTCACATTCACAGGTGTCAGAAATAAGGACTTAAACATATCTTTTTGGGGACATAGTAACCCACAGGAGTTCTCCTCTGGCCCTGGAAAATTCATGCCTTCCCATGTGGGAAATGCATTTACCACAGTTAACATTCCCCCAAATCTTAACCATTCCGGCATCAACTTTAAGTATGAAATATCTAAATACCAATATATCAAAAAGGTTGAAATTTCATCTTTGATATCATCTAAAACAGGTTTGGGTGAGACACTGGGTCTAACTGGGTCTAACTTATCCTGGGCCAAAATTCTTTTCCATCCACAGGCTTGTGAAAATAGAGAACAAGTTATCTGCTTTCAAAATACAATGGTGGAGCAGGCATAGAATAACTATTCCCATTCCAAACATGAGAAATTAGAAGGAAGAAAGGAGTCAGATGTCCTACTAGGCCTGAATCCCAGCAAGGCCAAATTCCATTAGATTTCAAGGCCTAAGAATAATCTTGTAGGTGTTACTGCTTTGTTCTCTGCTCCCTGCTAGGTCAGCAGCACCATTCTCTTGTCTCTTGTTGCCCCGAGGGTGGTGACCTTGTACTCTCAGCCCCCTAGGGCAGTGTCTCCACCATCTTTGACCCTCGAAGTCATTCTTCCCTCATTTCATCCCATATTAGTCCTTCTATCTACTTGAATAAATTCTCAAAGACCTTGTTGGTCTTCTGTGGATGTCATGGGGGTCCATGTCACTAGACAAGAGTTCTGTACGGACTTCCTGGATAGGATAACTGTCTCTACTCCTGGCTTCTGCTGAGATGATTGATTGGATCCATAATGGTTGCCTATCTCTTTAGCAAATAGTTTTCCTGCCATGTCCTTGGCTTTGTTTCCAGAATTGATCTGGATAGGTTGCAATTTTTCCAAATCATTAAGTGCCAGTTATTTTCTGCTTAACAATCTCTTCCTCACTTTATCTCTTTCTCTGAATTTTACCATAAGCAGCGAGGAGAAACGAGGCCACACGTTCTGCACTTTGATTGGAAATCTCCACAGCTAAATATTCAAGTTTATAAGTTCTGTTTCTACCAGTGAATTATAGAGAACAATTCAGCCTAGTTTTCTGCCACTGCATAACAAGAATTGCCTTTAATCCAGTTTCCAATAACATCTTTCTCATTTCCATCACTTTCAATAATGAGTTCCTATTATGAATGGATATTTAATTTTGTGAGATGTTTTTTCTGGCATCTATCAAGGTGACCAGATACATTTCTCCTATTATGTTAAATATGATGAATCATATTGATTGATTTCCAAATATTAAAAAGGTTTTCATTTTGCATCCCTGGGACAAACTTGAGGTTGTAGTTGACTTGATTTCCTAGTATTTTGTTGAGAATATTTTCATTTACATTCATGAAGGCTATTGCTCTGTAGTTTTCTTATTATATATTTGTCTGGTTTTGGTATCAGTAATTAATGCTAATCTCTCATGATGAGCTGGGATTATTCCAAAGGGTTTGTTTAGGATGGTATTTGTTTTTTAAAGGTTTGGTAGAAAATTCATCTGGGCCTGGAATTCTTGGTGAAAAATTTTAACTATAAATTTATTATTTTTTAGAAAGTATAGGACTATGCAAATCTTTTAGTTTATTTTGTATCTGTTATGGTAATTTGAGTCTTTCATCAAACTATTTGTCCACTTCCTACATCCTATTTTTCTCTAGTTCATTTACTCTGCTCATTTTTTCTACTTGCTCTCTTTCAAATTGGAGCTTAGTAGGGAATTAATATTAAAAAAGTTTTCAGAATTTTATCAACTCATCTTCTTTTTCCCTTTATGTTGCTGAGCAAACTGGGTTATGTGCCCTACAAACTCCTGAAATCTTGTGTTTCACTTTTCTCTTGGCTTCTACTTAAATGACATGGCACAAGGATATATACCTTATTTGTTTAATTTCTAGTGATTGTTTTGCAAGTTCTTTTTTTAATTGATTTTCTCTTATTTATATTTTTAGTTTTTCTGTTACCTGGCTTCACTTCACCAAAATCTTGCATTAAGGATGTTGTGATTATTATTTTTCTTTCTTCCTTTCTTTCTTTTTTTTTTTTTTTACACATTTATGGTATGTTGGCCTCACATAGATTACAAGAAAATGAAGGACAAAGACATCATTTTATGTTTTTAATCTACTCTCTATGATATTGGGCACCTAGAAATGACAATGCTTATTGGCTATCAAATGATCAAAGTGTGAGCTTTAAACTAAGAGATGAATCTTGGTTTATGATCTTTACATTCTACTCCAGTTTTCACAATACTCACTCCCAAGGTTAAGGTTTTAATGATTTAGTGAGGTACAAAATCCTATGGTAAACAGACATCATATTTTATAATTTTTACTTTTATTTCTATTCCTATACTTTTCATCCTTTTCCATCTTAGTTGTTGGAAAATGCAATTTGTTTCCCTGTTGATTTGGTCATCCTTGCACATTTAGCAAATATTGATTATTCCCTGAACTCTTTTACTGCATTTCTAGAACAGCCAGAGGCTTTATTTCATTTTATTCAAACCAGTGCTAGCATACCAGTTATTCTATAAAAAAAGAGCTGAGTTTTCCCAGTTTGTAATTGCAACTTAACTGCTTCTGTCATTGTTAAAGATAGCCTATCACCCTCCTTCAATTTGTTAAAAGGATGTTTTTACTTACTGATTGTTTACCAAGATGATTTTGTAATCTAATATGATTTTTTTACCATGTGTTGAGAAAAAAAGTAGAATTTTCTGTTTTAAAGTCTATTTGAAAGACACATATTAACTTTAAAATGCTTATTGTACCATATAAACAAAATTAAATTCTAGAATTACTTTTTGAATGATCAAGATGGCAAATACACTTTGGTTCAAACATGACAGAGAGGAAATTACAGTCTAAAGAGAAGAATGTTATTTAATCTGTAGTCCTGAATTTTATTGGCTCATATTCTTACTTCTATAATCTGTATATGTTCCCTAATTTCTCATTGCTCTATTTTCTTATGGATCAGCTATTTGTAATTACTCTAATGAAACCTTGGAAGTAATTTCATACCACATGCCAATGTGCTATAATATCTAGTTAATCTCAATTATATTTACTGGAAACTATATATTGTCTATCACTATTTTTATTTGTTGCTGGATGATACAAAATTTATGTAACATTTTTTGAACTCAGTTGCTTCATCTATTAATTTAGGATACTTAAAACAATAAGTGAATAAATCATACCAGATGATTCTTCAAATGTCTTCTAACATATCTGATTCCAATGTTTATGTTTATATAAATGATCAGGTATTTTATTTTAATTTTGGAAAATAAGTATATAAACTCACAGGATCTTTAAATGCATAATTCTGAATGCACATATAACTTGTCAGAGCTAAAAGTTTTGGTGATATTTTTAAAAAATGCTGAGAACTTAAGAGAATTTATATTAGTGACTTTCTTGAAATTCAGGATGACCAACTAACAATGACAAGATAATGGTTTCTTTATAACCTTATTATTAAAGGTCTTTTAGGAAATATTTTCATAGTTATAGTGTATGAAATAGTGATTTTATTGAGTATTTTAAAAATAGTCTAAATTTGTGTTGTAGACTTTCCCATAGGAGATAGAGAAGAGTAAATTATGTCTATCCTGACCTCTCCTAGCTGTATGATGACCTGCTGTTCTGAGTCATCCATATTTTAACTCCTACTTTACTAGGTTTATGTATTTATTTATATTATTATTACTAATTGAATTTATTGGGATTACTTTTCTTTGCAAAACCATACAGGTTTCAAGTGTACAACTCAGTAAGACATCATCTTCACACTGCATCATGCACCCACTGCCCCAAGCAAAGTGTTTTTACATTCCCTTTTCCTTCCCTTTATTTATTGCTTGGCTAATCCCTCGCCTTCTTTGATCCAGTCCCCCTTTCTCCTCCCCTATCCCTTCTGACACCTGTCAGTATATTCCATGTATCCATGCTTCTGTTTCTATTTTGTTAATGAGTGTATTTTGTTCATTATGCTATATGTTATTTATGCTCCTATAGGTGGTAACTGGAAAGTTTCTGTAATCACCAGTAACTTGCCAAATGCAGGGACTAGCTCACAGGTTTATATGACATTATATGGACAGCATGGAAATTCAGCTCCCACATACCTTTATGGAACAGATGGAACTCGATTTCAGAGTGGCAATGAAGACATATTTACTGTAAGTATAAAATAAAATAAAACCTTATAAATGATACAGTTAGTACTTTGGGGTGAATGAAATCTATTGAATTTAGCACTTTCCATTACAACTGTAAGTGTCCTGTAGATGATCAATCAAAAATAATTCATGGCAGTTTTGCTCAATCAGCTCAAGTAGATTAAACACAAATAAAAGTACAATATAATAGACTGTAGCTAGAGAAAAATACTAGATAGCTAACATTCATTGTTTTTATGCTTGTGGCTGTCAAGAGCAAGGGCTTATGCCTTTCTGGCTGAGACTCTAACAGATATGGCTCAAAATCAAAATCAAAAAGGAAAAAACAAAACTGTCAAAGGAGCACAAAAAAGTTGTCAAGTTATTAGGTCTTAGCCAGACACTTTGAGATCAAGAGCTAGGGAGAAACAAGGGACAAAGAGAAGCAGGTAGAAAAGAAACAAGTAGCAAACAGGTAGCAGGGGAGATCAATATTATATTGTTAAACTAATGTCAGAAAAATTATCATGAAAGGCAAGACAAAATGAGTTAAGCACCTTGCATTTTTTATATACTTAATAATGTCTGTTGAATGCATAGAGTGATTGTTTGAACTGTGTAGAGACAGAGATTAAAATCACAATTAGAAAAGGGTGTCCTTTAGTATCTTAAATCCTTATAGGATACCTACATCCACGTGAACCTTGACGTTTGATTTACTACAGCCTGTGTGCTCAGCCTGCGTATGTCACAGGAGAGGCTCAATCATTTGGACACAGACTAATAGTTTATTTTGAACAGGGTTTTCCATATTTTCTGTGAGTCAATATATAATGAAACTCTATGTTGATGATCACTACAAGGAAAAGTCAAAAATGAAGTTTTATTTGGCATATGTAAGAAATAGTTTTAGAAGAGACTATATCAAAAGTGTCTTTGAGCTGTTTTTGTTGTTGTTTTGCTATATTATTGTTTCAAATTTACTTTTAAATAAAATTATTACTTTACATGGTAGATAGGGTTAAATCATTCTGAATTCTATAGTAAGAAAGAAGCACATTTAATCCTTCATTCTTATTTTTTCTCCATAGGAAATCATATTCATATTTGTGTGCTGCTTTTTCTCTGAGCACTGCTACCTGCATTTCAGCTTTTTCTGCTGTCTTGCTTACTCTTGTTTGAGTCATGGAATTGCTACA
Source organism: Pteronotus mesoamericanus (assembly GCF_021234165.1). Taxonomy (NCBI): domain Eukaryota; kingdom Metazoa; phylum Chordata; class Mammalia; order Chiroptera; family Mormoopidae; genus Pteronotus; species Pteronotus mesoamericanus. The sequence goes on along the minus strand of NW_026555215.1, from coordinate 1,046,280 downwards.
TTAATATCTAGTTTGAATAGGTGATGGCTTCATGAAGTTTAATAATTTGTTGCTGATTTTGATCACAGTTTTTACTTGTTCTGATGAATTGTTTTCTTATAGTTCTCAAATTTTTGTTTCCCCTCTCCTTTCCTTTTTCCTTACAGTTTCTTTGTATAGATATTTTCTTTGTAATTGTGTTAAAATTCACAAGACAAAATTTACTATTTTAAGTGTTTTGCATGTTCTCAAATTAAATTTATTGCAATGACATTGGTTAATAGGGTTATATTATTTTCAAGTGCATATTTCTATGATACGTGATTTTTATGTTGCATTGTGTGCCCACCACCAAAAGTCAGATCATCTTTTGTCACCATATATGAGGCCCTCATCACCCACTGTACCATTGACTATACTTATGAGTTTCAGCTTTATAACCCATATATGAATGAAATCATACAGCTCTTACCTTTTTCTGACTGACTTATAACCTTAGCATAATATTCTCAAAGTCCATCCATGTTGTTGCAAATGACAGTATTTCATTATTTATTATGGCTGAGTAGTATTGCATAGTATATATGTATCATATCTTCTTTATCCAGTCTTCTATTGAAGGACACTTTGGTTGTCTCCATGTCTTTGCCATGGTGAACAATGCTGCAATGAACATAGGGGTGCATAAATCTTTGTGAGTAAATGTTTTTGAATTTTTCAAGTAGATACACAGAAGAGGGATTTCTGGGTTATATGGTAACACTATTTTTAGTTTTTTGAGGAACCACCATACTGTTTTCTGTAATGGTTATTCTAGTTTACAATCCTACCAGCAGTGAATTACAGTATTGTTTAACTATCACTACTATTTCCAGAGCATGTTAGTCGCCCCTAAACCTCATTATGAGGTCATTTCCCATTGTCTTTTCCCCAATTCTTAGCGACTTCTAATTTTCTTTCTGTCTTTAAGGATTTGCCAATGCTGGATATCTCTTACAAGTGGAATCATCTAATATGAAGCCTTTTGTGTTTGGCTTCTTTCATTTAGCATAATGTTTTCAAGGTTCATCCATTTATAACACGTATCAGTAGTTCATTCCTTTTTAAGATTCAATACTATTTCATTGCATGGAAATACCACATTTTGTTTATCCATCCATCCTTTGATGGACATTTGGGTTGTTTATACTGTTGGGAACTGTCCCGCCTGGTTTCAGGAACTGTAGCTTCAATGACAGGCAAGAGGGCCCCAAGGCTAGAGCTGAGCAAGGAGGCCTTGGAAAAATAGGCCACTGAGGAGACAAAATCTGTCCCCCTGTCAGGGGCACAGCCCCCGCCTCCCTCACATCACCCTGCTTGGCCCCGGAGGATGGCTAGTCAGTCAATGACGGGTAAGACTCCTCAGTGTCAGGGGCAACCTAAGACAGGCACAGTCACATAGGGGCCATCAGGGAAGGACTTGGGGGACACGGAAAAAGGGCAAAAGACTCTCACCCTACGGCTTTGTCATGGCCAGAGTCTTCATTCTGTCTGAAAGAAGTCTCTTTATCTCTTGGCTGCTCTGATCCACCTGTCTGGCTCAGGCTGGAAACAATACTAGAGGCAGGTATAGCCCTAAACTGGATTGGGTGGCCCCCGGGGGAAATCAGGCCTGGAAGTAAATAACAATCCTTGAAGCATGCTTTATTTTTCTCTCAAGCTGTGATAACTGGCTCACACTGGGACGTAAATTTACATTATTCATGGACCCTGATCCTAAACTATTTGGCGCCATTATGTTTATACTCATCTTGGAACCGAGCAATTTGGTGTGTTTCCTGCCATTTGTCTTCTTCAAAACATCACCTATCCTCTGTAAACATTAACATAGTGATGTAATAAGATTACTTGTACATTCCTGCTACCTATCCCCTACTGATAATCCTTTCAATAAAAGCCATTGAGCACGGGAGTTTGGGGCATTCCCCATGACAGGAAATCACCATCCCCTTTCTTTAACAGGCAACCAGTGTCTGGAATGATTCTTCCATTTGCAACAAATTGGGGACTTCATGGGCCGGGGGTCCCCATATCTGATACCCAAAAAGGGACCTCCACATTATACAATTTGGATATTGTGAATAGTGCTGCTATGAATATTTTTGTATAAGTATTGCTTTTTTCGAACACCTGTTTTCATTTCTTTTGAGTGTATCCCTAGGAGTAGAGTTTCTGGGTCATATGGTGATTCTATGTTTAATTTTAGAGGAACTTCCAAACTTTTTTCCAGAGTCCCTGTACCATTTTGCATTTCTACCAGTAGTGTTTGAAGGTTCTGTTTTTTCCAACATCCTTACCAGCAGTTATTGTCAATTTAAAAAAATTCTAGCCAATTTTCATGGGTAGTGCTATCTCATTGTCACTTTTATTTACATTTCACTAATAATTAATGATATTGAGTATCTTTTTATGTGCTTGTTTCCCATTTGTATGTCTTCCTTGACAAATGATTTATTCGAATCCTTGGCCTGTTTTTTAATTGGATTGCTTTTCTTTTTTTGTTGAGTTGTAAGAAGTCTGTATATATTCTGAATATGATACCCTTATTAGATATATGATTTACAAATATTTTCTTGAATGCTGTGGGTTGTCTTTTCACTCTTGATACTATCCTTTGATGCACAAGAATTTTAAATTTTGATAAAATCCACTTTACCTATTTTTCCTTTGTTTGCTTGTGTTTTTAGTGTCGTATCTAAGCAACCATTACCAATCCCAAGGTCATGAGAACTTATATTTTCTTCTATATTAGTTCTTTGATCCATTTTGGATTAAATTTTGTATATTGTGTGAGATAAAAGTCTATCTCCTCATTTTTGCTTGTGCACACCCACTTATCCTAGCATTGTTTTTGAAGAGACTATTCTTTTCCCATTAGTCTTACACCCCTTTCAAAAATCAACTGACCATAGGTGTATAGAGTTTGTTTCTGACTTTCAATGTTGTCTCATTGATATAAATGTCTGTCTTTATGTTTATACCACACAATTTTCACTACCATAGAAATATTCACTATCAATATTGCTCTATTTGTGGACCCTTGCAAATATATATAAATTTTAGGGTCAAGTTTTACAACTCAACAAAAAAAGAAAAGCAATCCAATTAAAAAACAGGCCAAGGATTTGAATAAATCATTTGTCAAGGAAGATATACAAATGGGAAACAAGCACGTAAAAAGATATCAATATCATTAATTAAAATATTTAATTAAAAAATAAATTAAAAAATTGATTTTAGAGAGAGGAAAGGGGAGACAGGCAGACAGGCAGACAGATATTGATTTGTTGTTCTATTTATTTATTCATTTATTGGTTGCTTCTTGTATGTACCCTGACTGGGGATTGAACCTGAAACCTTGGCTATTGGGATGATGCTCTAACCAACTGAGCTACCTGGCTAGGGCTACTAAGTTTTAAAATCAGAAAGTGTGAGTCCTCCAACCTTGTTCTTATTTTTCAATATTGCTCTATTTGTGGACCCTTGCAAATATATATAAATTTTAGGGTCAACTTTTACACTTCTGCAACATAGGCCACTGGGGTTTTGATAGAATTACACCGAATCTATATATTACTTTGGGTAGTACTGACATCTTATTAGTATTGTCTTCCAATTCATGAGCATGATGTCTTCAGATTTATTTGTCTTTAATTTCTTTCAGCAATGCTTTGAAGTTTTTATTGTATTATACCTCCTTGATTAAGTTTATTCCTATGAATTTTATTCTTTTTGATGTTATTGTGTATAGAATTGTTGTCTTAATTTCTTTTTTATATTGTTTATTACTGATGTATAAAAATGCAATTGATTTTTGCATGCTGGTCTAGTATCCTATAACTGTTGGATTCATTTGTTAGCTCTAATTGTTTGGGGTTTTTTTTTTTGTAGAACCTTTAGGATTTCTATTAGTCAGATCATATTATCTGTGAATATAGTTTTATTTCTTTCTCTCCAAGTTGTGTGTTTTTTAATTTTCTTCTTGGCTAACTGCTATCACTGGAACTTCAAGTGCAATATTGAGTATAAGTCATGAAAACTTACTTCCCTATCTTGTTCCTGTCAGTCTTTCAGTTCTGAGTATGATATTGCCTGTGGGTTTTTCACAAATGCCTTTTATTATGTTTAGGAAGTCTCCTCCTTCTATTGCAAGTTTATTGAATGTCTTTATCATGAAAGTGTGTTGGATTTAGTCAAATGCTGTTGTCTTCTTCTTTTTTTTTTTTTGCATCAATTGAGATTACAATGGGTTTTTTCCCCCCTCTTCATTGCATTTATGTGGCATGTTAGATTGATATTTGTATGTCGAACCACTCTCTATTCCTGGGATAAATCCCAGTTGGTCATGGTGTATAATCCTTTTAGTACACTTCTAGGTTTATTTTGCCAGTGTTTTTTTTTTGAAGATTTTTGACTCTATAACTCTAAGGGGTACTTGTTTGTAGTTTTCTTGTTATCAGGGTATTACTGACCTTGTAGAATGAGTTAAGAAGTGTTCTCTACCAGTTCTGTTTTGGTTTTTTTTTAAGAGTTTGAAATACCAATAGTAATGTTTTTACTTCTGGTGGTAACTTGGGTTTTCTTTCTTTTTTCCTTAGGCTAGCTAAATGTTTGTCTATTTTGTTATGCTCTTCAAAGAACTGATTTTTGGCTTCATTTCTTCTGTTGGCTTTGATTTTCTGCTCTGTCTCCATCCTAATATTTATTATTTCCCTCTGCTAGCTTTGCATTTAGTTTGCTCTTCTTTTTATAGTTTCATAATTTGTAAAGTTAGTTATTTACTTGATATTCCCCAACTTCTTTTCTGCTCCCTTCTCCTTCTTCCTCTCTCCATTCCTGCCGCCTTTTTTTGCTTAGAGTCTCTGGATTTATTAGATCAGAATTTCCAAAGACGTCTATCACAGAAAACTTGCCAATCTAGTTGATGGGCACCCTCTGAAGTGATTTCTTCCTTTAAGTTGTGAATTGATGATTGTTTGATGCCTAATCAACACCAACAGGAATTCCCCATTTAGGCTTTTGTGACAAAGGAAACTTCATTTAGTGCAAAAATGCTCAATTTTGATAGAGCATGGCTGTGAAAACAGCACATTTGTGGAACAGCTCAATTGTTATACAGCACAGCTATAAGTATAGCATGGTTGTGAGCTGTGAGGCAGCCCTGGAGCCAGGCATTCCTCATCTAGATGCCTCTTTGTGCCTCTTCTCTGTTCCTTGCTGGCCTGCTTTGCGCTGTGCTGATGTGCTCTGCTGTGCTTTGATCTGCTCTGTTCCCTGCCAGTCTGCTCTGGCCTGCACTGATTTTCTCTGCTCTGCTTTGGTGAGACACCTTCCAGCCTTCAGTCAGCCAGGGAGACAGTCCACAGTTTTTGGTGGAAAAGGAAAGTGTGCTCCCAGAGCCAAATGGGAGTAGGCTTATATGGACAGAGGTCCTCACCCATGGTTTCTGATAGGATCGTCCTAATGCAAATGAGAACTCCAAATCCTTGCAGTTTGATTGGTCCAAAAGGCACTCTGGCAGTCCTGATTGGTCAGAATAGAGCCACTCTTGTTGATTGGAGCTGCGCAGCTCCAATGGGATGGGGAAAACTTCAGTCCTATTGGTTAAAATAGGATCCCAGGAACTCCTTTATAAGGACTGGCTCAGATGGCAGACATACAGTGCAGGCAGACAGTTCAGTGCAAACTTTCTTTCAGAAGTGCAGCTTCCATTATAGGACTCTGTGGAGAAGCAACAGCAAGGCTCTGTTTTCTAAAACTTGAGCCCAGTTAGCCGCCAGAAGCCCTTCTTAGTAGGTGTCTTTGTTCTCAGGCTTCACAAAGTACATTCAAGTTTTATGGAACTATGTCTGAAATTTCCTTCTGAGTTCTGCTTTTATTGAATTCTTGTTTTTGTGTATTATTTAAAAAATTCATCTCAAGGTATTTAAAAATGTCCCTTGCAATTTGTTTTGACTCATTGGTTGCTTAATTTACACATTATGTGTGGCTTTTCCAGTTTTCCTTCTTGCACTGATTTTTAGTTTTACTACATCATAGTTAGAAAAGATAGACTGTATTGAAGCTTTCAGCCTTTTTAAAAAAAATTTTCAAAACTTGTTTTTGTGACATAACATATAGTCTATCCTGGAGAATGTTGTATGTGCTCTTGAGAAAACTGTATTCTGCTCTTGTTAAGTGAAATGTTCTATACATTTCTGTTAGACTTAGTTGATGTTGTTGAAGTCTTCTTTTTCCTTATTGATCTTCTGTCTAGTTGTTCTATCCAATATTCAAAGTGGACTATTATTGTAGACTATTTCTGCATTCACTTCTGTTAGTTTTTGCTTCATATATTTTGATTCTCTGTCATGAGGTGCATACATAATTCTTATATCTTCCTGATGGATTGGCATCTTTTTCAATATATAATACCCTAAAATTAGCTGTTTTTAAATGGCCTTATGAAGTTACATTGAAAGGTGTCCTCTTGGTTGCTTTATAGATCACACTTGGAGACATTGGAACACTCTTTAAGATTCGTATTGGTCATACCAACTCTGGAATCTCCCCTTCCTGGCACTGTAAACAGGTAAAGACATATTAGCACTCGTGTACTTTTCAAATACTTTGCAAATGCTATTCCAGAATTAGACCTCAAGGGAACATTTCATGTTTACTCTGAGTTTATGGAGTCTAACCTAGACCTTTTTATTCAGTGTAATTCTTAAAGGAGTAGTATCATATGCCCTTATTAATAAATTAACTCCTAATTAATTAAAAGAAGCACCCTAACCAGTTTTTTTTCACCTATTTGCGAAGAAAAGAAAATACCTGGTACTCTGGATTCGCTCACACTGCTTCTTGGCATGGCTATATTAGGAATAAAAAGATGACTAGGTGGATGTTATCTGCTTCAGAAGAGTTGTAAAAATAGAACATTAGCGCTGATGAAATAATAATCACTAGATCTTGAATTTCAGCTCTCAGATTTTGTCTGTTCATGCTAACCAAGATAAAGCCCCCTGTATAATTTCAGGAGAGAAAAAAATGCTTATATTTTCTACATTGTTTAGAATTAAAATTTTTACTTATGAGCATGATTACCAATAAATGCAAATCTTCAGAACTGGAAATCATACAACTTGTCGTTCATTTTTGTATATGGTGTATTTCCATCTTTTGTCACTTCGAAGCAAATGATCTTTAACTAAACAACTTCTTAAAATGCAAAGAACATCTAGTCAAACTCCTGATGTTCTTGGGAAACTTGTTCAATGGCTTTATAATGTGAGAAAATAAATTAAAAAATGATGTAAGATAAACATATTTTTTATTCCATTAGCAGAAATATATAGCTTTTATTAATGCTGTCTTCTTTGCATTAATTCAGGAAAGATCCTGAGGTAGAATTAAAAAATAAAAGTCACTTTATGAAAATATAGGTTATAGAAATTTGATTTCAAAATTCAAAATTACTACTTGGCTTCAATATAAAATAATTATCTCTTTTATACTATATAGAGATTTTAAAGTATAATATTGAAATTATTAAGTGATTATATGTAATACTATTTTTAAACTTTTCTCTACTAGTTAATTAAGCTAATTTATGAAAATTATCATTAATCCTCCTGTCATCTTATTTTATTGGTAACTAATAAACAATATTATATTCATTTTTGATGCTCAAGTGCTGATACAGTGGTTATCTTAAAAGTTTATATAATATTGCCAAGGAAAGACAAAATAATGAGGCTGAAAATTCCTATTGTCTGTCTTTCTATAGCAAGTTCTTTCCATTGCAAGGTAGTGTTTGCCTGAGATTTACCTCATTGTCTTTGAGTACCAGTGAAAAAGAGGGAGATTCTTGATTCTCAGTTTTATCCTGAGTATATAAAAGCTTGTATATAATTTACTCATTTAGTCAAATTAAAATACTAGATAATTAGCTGGGAATTATCTCTTCAATTCTTATAATACAGTTTAGAAGTTTGAAATTTAAAGTTCTAAGTATGCCAGCTTGTGCCTCTGACTTGAAGGGATTTGAATGAAAAGACAGTCTATTAGAGCCATAATGATATAATATTTTCACAGCACATGTATAAAGGGCCCATGGACAAAGCCAAACAGGGGTAGGATTGAAGGTGGGAGGTAGGGGTGGGTGGGGCAAAGGAGAGTGGTAGGAGGAAAATGGAGACAACTGTACTTGAACAACAATAATAAAAGAAAGGAAAAAATGTGAGAAAATGTAGTCGATGTGTTAGAAGCATTAAGTTACCCCACGTGGTAGCACTGCTAGTGAGTGCAGGGGAAGATTGGAACCAGGTCTTTTCGACTCCAGAACATAAGCTCTTCAAGCTCTGTTCTTAAAATTAATTGTTTATCCGCTGTCCCATTTTTATCAAAGACCTAGAATTAGAAGTCTATCAGAGTTTCTAGTGAGCCTAAGGATACTCATGTTTCCATACAGAATTGATGTTATAATATCCGAAGGCAAAGAAATTTTATTAGTCTATGAATCATAACATGGTTAAATTTACACTCTCCATAAGGCCTTTAAAATATTTGGAATAGCAAGAATATCTCAATTGTTACCTCATGGACCCCTAGTAGTAGTTCAGGGATTTTGGTTGAACAAAAATAAACTAAATTACATAGTAAGTTGTATAGAATATTTGTGTGTGCATGTTATTCAATTAGCTATGCATGTATCTGTATAAATATGTATTATTATCAAGTTTCCTTTGGTTCCCAGCAATTTTTATAATAATATAATTGTGATTGTAAAATATTCAAAACTGTTTTTATAACCATATTTTAGGAATTATGTGTATGAAATGCACACACATTCTCATGTAGGTTCAAATGATTATTAAATATCAAGAAATTACCTTGCAGTATAATTACCAGTTGATGTCTGTTTGCAATATTCTTTTCTCTTTTTAAAACACAAGGATAATGATGATTATTTCTGAAAGTGGTAGAACTAGAAAAACAGCTAAATAAAATATTTTCCCTTTAGTCTCTAAAAAGAAAATATTTCCATTGTTGTAATGACTTAATTTTGATTCTTTCACATTTAGTTAAGGATGGTTATAAAATGTAAAGTTTTGAATGGTGATTCATTTTGTATTTCTCAAATGATCATCTTTGAGCTTCAATTAAAATAATCAAATCAAATACTGGTGGCCATGATAGTAGCCTTGCAAACTAATTCTGTGTGGTTCTTTGGCAGCCTTTCTAAAAGTGTGATTATACCATAATCACCCCTGATGTGAATTTATGAATGCAAATTTCTGGGCCTTATCACAGAATTAGTAAATTTAGGGATTGAAAGTCTACCTTTATAATACCATGATTTCTTAAACATGTTAAGTTGAAAATCTCTGATTTAGGGTATTTAGAGATAAATTTAACATATAACTCACTGAAACTTCTAAAGTAATAATATTATCTGACTTAGGAAATACTAGATTTTAGAATTAGGAAACATAATTTTTATGATTTGATAATTTTGGACATTCATCTGGTCCTCTCAATTTATTCACACCTTTGTTAACTGCAGGATAAATGAATTAAATATAGTATGCTATAATAGGTAATCAAATAAATAATTGTTGCTTGAGTTTCATTCAATGCTAAGAATCCAGAGAAAGAACTATCAGTTTAATTCTGTAGTGCATGAAATCTGAGATCATGCTAACATTTTACAAAATAACTTTAAAATAAAAAAAGTATTCTTACATTTTTTACAAGTGTTATTGTTGCTACTGTAGATACAATTGTGGAACATGAATTCCGGAAAAACGTTTTATATACCTGTGCAACGTTGGTTGGCACGAGATGAAGAAGATGGGGAAATCTGTCGAGAACTTCCTGTGTTAAACAAAGGACAACCCATTCTTCCTGGTAAGGAAAATCCAACTCTGGGTAGCACAAATAAAACTTACTTGCCTAAATGTTTAAGGACAGAGAACTTGATGAATACATGTTGAAGGAAGGAAGGAAGGAAGGAAGGAAGAAAAGAATGAATGAATAAGAAATTGCTCATTTCTTACCTCTTCTGGTATTACTGCTGCATCTATATTTATTTCTTAGTTGTTTCATGTACTGGTACTCAGGAATATGTCCTTGTCAACAGTTAACTCTGTAGAAAGGTCAGCTGAAAGGTTTTAATCAAAACAAGAAAATTAATTCTTAGAACATCATGAGAAAAATGAATGTCCAGTGAATTTACTCCAAGGTTAAGAAATGCAAGTGAATGTATGCTTTTCCCATCAGGCTTGCCTTACTTTTGAAATTGTATCTATTTGATTAGGAAATGAAAAGAGAACTGCTCAATGACTTTCTAAGCATTTGCCCTAAAGCCGAGGTGTGGTCAAGCCTTGTGTAAATGTGGCTGAGAAACAGGCTATGATCAGGGTTAGATTATCTCTGCTCACTTCAACAGGAATTAAGGATTACTGTCCACAGGAGCTATTTGCTATTGTGTCTGCTGGCCTCAGTTTTAGAAGGGAATAGGAAAAAGGTAAAAGAGAATTATTAAACAGGCAATTGATAAAAATAGATATTTTCTACAATCTAGAAATATTTTCTACTAAAATGCGATATCAGTTTTCTAAAGAAATAAATGATAATAAATATTATGTGAAGATTAGCAAAAGCTATACAATGTCATATGTCTAATATTATGCTTAGGTACATAATAACTTGTGTAACTTTTTTAGGGAACATAGGTTTCTAAAACATTTGCAGAGCATGATGATTCCTTTGTGAATTTAAAACATTTTTATATTGATTTTGAGAGAGAGACAGACAGATATTGATTTGTTGTTCCACTTATTTATACATTTGTTAGTTGCCTCTTGTATGTGCCCTGACTGCCTGACCAGGGATCTAACCTGCAGCCTTGGCATATCGGGTAAAGCTCTAACCAACTGAGTAACCCAGCCAGAGACTCCTTTGTGTTTTTTAAATAAGGTATAATAAACTCTTTGTTAAGTTTCTGAAGTTAAAATATTTTTGAAATAATATGAATAGTTCCATTTGCAGAAAAGTGAAGGCTTGTATTGGCAGTTCTCACCATTCCTAAGCATTCTTCTCTACATTCTTCCTCATCAGTCTATTCTTGTTCCCTAGGAGATGTTTGACAGGTTCCCTGTTGTCTCTTGCACTCCCCCAGCTGGGGACCTGGCCTGCAGCCCAGGCATGTGCCCTTACTGGGAAGCAAACTGGCAACATTTCAGTTTGCAGGATGATACCCAACCCACTGGGCCACATCAGTCAAGGAATGAAAAAAAAGTTTTTGTTTTATCTTCACTTGCCTTTTCAGTGTTTTTCCTTTCTTTATGTAGATCTGAGTTTCTGACCTAAGATATTTTCTTTCCCTTTAAAGAACTTTTAATGTTTCCTGCACGGCAGGTATACTCAAAAAATTTTCCTCAATTTTTGTCCGTCTGAGAAAGTCTTTATTTATCCTTCAGTTTTGACAGATACTTTCACAGGGTTCAGAATTCTAGGTTTGTGTGTGTGTTTTTTTAACCCCTTCAAATATTTCACTCTACTCTCTTCTTGCTTTCATAGTTCCTGAGAAATCAGATGTTACTCTTTTTTCTCTATGAGCAAGGTGTTCTTTTTCTGCTCTGTATTCCTTCAGAATTTTTTTCCTTATCTTTTAAAATTGCTGTAGTTTGAAAATGATATGATTAATGTAGTTCCCTGCTACCTTTATCTAAGCATTTCATTTGATTCTTTCTTAGGATTTCCATCTCTGCTTACATTGCCCATTTATTCCTGCATGTTGCCTATGTAATAGATTAGAAACTTTAATATATTAATCATAGTTGTTTTAAACTTCCATTCTGATAATTCCAACAGCCCTGCCATGTGTCATTCTGATGCTTGTTCCGCTTCTTCAAACTTTGTTTTTTTTGTAATTTAGTTAGTATTCATTGTAACATTTTCTTGATAACTAGATATTCTGTAAAAGGAACTGTGCTCAACAGGACTTTGTGGTAGAAAAAGGGTGCGGGGGATTATAGTTGAACTCTCACAGGTGTGCACAGGTAACCAGGTTCCTGGTGATAATGAAAAAAGAATTGGATGAATCACGCAAACAATGTAGAGCAAAGCAAGCAAGCTTTTTAAAGGACAGTACAGAATATGGGAGTGGACCTGATTCCCTGAATTGAGAAAGGCCCTTGTTGTCTGCGGGGTTAGAATTTCATAAGACTTTTTACTTCTCTATTTGTAATTGTTTTTATTTTTTTATTTTTTAATTGTTGTTCAAGTACAATTGTCTCCATTGTCTCACCATCATTTTCTCCCATCCCACCCACCCCCACCTTCCATCCTCAATCCTATCCAACTTTGGCTTTGTCCATGGGTCCTTCATACATGTTCCTTAATGACCTTTCCTCTTCTTTCCCCTGTTACCTCCCTCCCACCCTCCCCCCCCCAGTCACTGTCAGTTTGTTCTTTATTTCTATGTGTCTGGTTATAGTTTGCTTGCTTGTTTGTTTTGATGATTAGGTTCCACTTAAAGGTGAGATTATATAGTATCTGTTTTTCACTGCTCGCTTATTTCACATATTATAATATTCTCCAGTTCCATCCATGCTACTGTGAAGGGTAGGAGCTCTTTCTTTCTTTCTTTCTTTCTTTCTTTCTTTCTTTCTTTCTTTCTTTCTTTCTTTCTTTCTTTCTTTCTTTCTTTCTTTCTTTCTTTCTTTCTTTCTTTCTTTCTTTCTTTCTTTCTTTCTTTCTTTCTTTCTTTCTTTCTTTCTTTCTTTCCTCCCTCTTTCTTTCTTCCTTTCTTCCTTTCTTCCTTTCTTTCTTTCTTTCTTTTTTTCTGCTGCATATTATTCCATTGTGTAAATGTACCATAGTTTTTTGATCTACTCATTTACTGATGAGCATATAGTTGCTTCCAGCACTTGGCTATTGTAAATCGTGCTGCTATGAACATTGGGGTGCATAGGTTCTTTTGAATTGGTGTTTCAGGACTCTTAGGATATAATCCCAGCAGTGGAATTGTGAGGTCAAAAGGCAGTTCCTTTTTTTTTTTTTTAGGAAATTTCATACTGTTTTCCACAGTGGCTGTACCAGTCAATGGTATACTGTTTGCAAATCAATAAACATAATACATCATATAAACAAGAAGAAAGACAAAAATCACATGATCATATCAATAGATGCTGAATAAGCATTTGATAAGGTCCAGCACACATTTATGATAAAAGCACTCAGCAAAGTCAGACGAGAGGGAACATACCTCAACAGAATAAAGGCTATATACAAGAAACCTACATCCATCATAATACTCAACAGGCAAAAGCTAAAATCTTTTCCACTAAGATCAGGAACAAGACAAAGGTGTCCACTTTTACCACTTCTTTTCAACATACTCAACAGTATTAGAAGTCCTAGCCATAGCAATCAGACAAGAAAAATAAATAAAAGGCATCCAAATTGGAAAGGAGGAAGTAAAACTGTCATTATTTGCAGATGGCATGATAGTGTACACAGAAAACTCCACAAAAAACCTACTTGACATAATAAGTTCGGCAAAGTAGCAGGATACAGAGTCAATATTCAGAAATGAAAGGCCTTTTTGTACACTAACAATGAAATAATCAAAGCCAGAAATCAGGAAAAGAATCCCATTTGCTACAGAAAACATGAAAAATAAAGTACCTAGGAATAAGCCTAACCAAGGAGGTAAAAGACCTCTACTCAATAAACTACATAAGACTGAGGAAAGAAATGAAGGAAGACACAAATAAATGGAAACATGTACTGTGTTCATAGATTGGAAGAATTAACATCATCAAAATACCCATACTACCCAAAGCAATTTATATATTCAATGCAATCCCTATTAAAATACCAATGACACATTTCACAGGAGCTTTTTATTCTGATGAAGTCCCATTTGTTTATTCTTTCCTTTATATCCCTTGCTTTAGAGGACATACTGGGAAAAATATTGCTACATGGAATATCTGAGATTTTCCTGCACCTGTTCTTCTCTAAGACCTTTATAGTGTCATAACTTATATTTATTTCTTTTTATCTATCTTCAGTTTATTTTTGTGCATGGTGTAAATTGGTGGTCAAGTTTCATTTTTTTTTGCTTGTAGCTGTCCATACCTCCCAGCACCATTTGTTGTAAAGGCTATTTTTACTACTGCACTGGCCTTAGGAGTTATGTAATTTTCCTACTATGGTATGTCATGAGGAGTGCCATGTGGGACGCTCCTGGATCTGAGGATTACTGTCTGGAGCCAGCTGAGGTGGGAGCAGGGCTCTGAATCCCGCAGGGCCCATCCCCAGGTTGTCCCAGATTGGGGGAACAAACACAAAGCATCAAAAACACTTCTCTGTTTGCCAGGAGAGGGGACATGGCAACTTCCCTCTAGTGGAGAATGTATCAAACCTTCATGTCCAAAGGATTTTACTGAGAACCATATGCACAGGGGTAGGGATGCAAAGCTCATCAATCAATGTCAAAAGACTGTTTACAGAAAACAAATAGAGATCATAGATAACAATTGGAGGAACACACGAGATCTGCCTTGGGCCAGGGTCTATGAATAATGAAAATCTTCCCAGTGTGAACTGGTTTTCATAGCTTTTGAGGGAAGAACAAAGCATGCTTAGAGGAACTTATTTCAAGGCTTGATTGTAGAACCACCAAATCCAGTTTAGGGGCTGTGCCGACCTTTATTATTGTTTCAAGCCTGAGCCAGGTAGGTGGGGCAGAGCCACCTAGAGATAGGGAGACTTCTTTCAGATAGAATGAGGACTCTGGCCATGACAAAGCCGAGGGGTGAGGATCTTTTGCCCTTTTTCTGTGTCCCCCAAGTCCTTCTTCTGCTGCTCATACCGGCCCATGTCTGTCTTAGGTCATCTCTCCTCATGAGAGAACTTACCCGTCATAAACAACTGACCATCACAGGGCCAAGCAGGGTGATGTGAAGGGAGCGGGGGCACAGCCCCTGCCCAGGGGACAGGTTCCTTCTCCTCATTGGCCTGTTTTCCCAAGGCCTCCTTGATTATTTCCAGCCTTGGAGCCCTCTTGCCTATTGTTGAGGCTACAGTCCCTGAAACCCGACAGGGGGTTTTCCAGCAACAGTGCATGCAGTTACCCATAGTTTTCCCTCATTGCCCACTCAGAGGGTGGAAACTGCAACCCTAATTTATTACAGTCAGATTATAACAATGCTAAGGTGTACTATAAGTTGTTTAGAAACAAAGTGCACTGGCCCAGCTGTGGTTTTAAGTATTACTATGCTATTACTAGACTCTTTTCAGAATTTGGGACATTGCTAGGTGTCAATGTCAGGTACTTCGATGTCAGCCTTCCAGGACTTCCTCATTTTTATCTTATCTTCTGTGTCCAAGTCTTCTGCCTCAAATCAAGCCCAGCTACTTGTGGAGAGTGAAGTAACTATCTCGGGAACTGGGGCTGTCTGGCCTAGGATGTCTGGCTTAGCTTATTTAGCATATTTTGTACTTGCTGCAGATGCCTTTGGAATTTCCTCATTTCTGTATACCTGTCTTACTATAGTTAGGTTTACATCTTTTATTGAGCTTATGCCTCTGGATTGAGAACTTCACAAGTTTTCAGTTTTTTTCTCCCTTCTTAGGTGGGAAAGGATAGCTTGAGTGGGCTTGACCTGGGTATTTCCTTTTTCCCATGTCGAAGGCTAGAGTGGGCTGGAGTTGGATATTTACCTTCTCACAAGTCAAAAGTTAGAGCTAGCTAGTGCTGGGAATTTCCCTTCCCCTGGTCATTCATAATCCAATAATACTGTAGCAGGTTAGGATCTGGTTAACTTATTTCTCCTGAGGATAGGTCTTGTTAAGAATAGAATATTCTGGAGTATTTCAGAATGCTCCCCCTTTCCCCTCTTCCTGCCAGAAACAGGAGGAAATTTTTCCCTGATATTTACTGCTAGAGTCTAGGTAAGCTCCTGGAAGCAAAACTCACAAAAGTATGGGGGTCCCTATCACTGGGTGGAGTTTCTAAGACTCAGGCTCGTCTGCAATGAGCCTCCATCAGTTGTTAATTAGATTTTCCTACTTCGTTAATGCTTCTTGTGGCAATTTCTGCTCATAAGTCTCTGCTACTATGTAAGTTTTGACTCCCTATGCTTACCTGTCTGTCCCTCCACTCTTGGTGGCCATAGTTTTCCCTGAGTCCTTACTTCTTTTACAAATATAAGAAGAAATGTTGATTTATAATTCTGTTTAGCTTTATACATGTTGGGATGCAGTGGGACTTTTTAAGCTCCTTACACGCAGAACTGGAACCAAAGCTGAAACTCTGTACCCATTAAGCACTAATTCCCTCTCCTTCATTTCCCCAACACTTGGCAAACAACTTTCTACTTTGTTTCTATGATTTGTCTACTTCAGAGTAATTTGAGTAGAATCATAAAATATTTGTCCTTTTATAATTGGCTCGTTTCACTTAGTATAATGCATTTGAAGTTCATACATATATCTAACAGAATTTTCTTCTTTTTTAAGGCTACATTATATATTTTTGCTCCTCTGATTTGATCATTTCAAGTCACCTATCTTTAACTACACTGATTCTTCTGCTGATCAAGTTTACTCTTAATGAATGAATTTCTGCCTAGTTGATTTCTCAATTCAGTTATTGTATACTTCAGCTCCAAATTATCTTTTGGTTCTTCACAGTTTCTTTATCTTTTTTGATATTGTCACTTGTTTATGCATAGTGTCCTTGATGTCATTTAGTTGTCTGTGCTCTTTTAGCTCATTGTTCATCTTTAAGATTGTTATTTGAACTAATAGTCAGGTATTCATAGATCTCCATTGCTTTATGTTGGTTTCTTAAGATTTAATTTGTTCTTTTGATTGGGACATATTTCTATTTGCTATGTCTCTGCTTTTATTATTGTTGCAATCTGGGTATTTGGAAAAACAACCACCTGTGTTGGATAGTGGATTGGCTTCATATACAGGAAGACCTTCACTAAATAGCCCTACTAGAAATTCTGGAGACCCTCTAATTCTTTTCTAGCTTTGCTTCTTCTGTAATTATGCACGTAATCTCCTACTTGAAAGGATTTATGTGTTTTTACTGAGGAGCTTCCGCAGGTGTATATCAGCAGTTTTGCTGTCCCTCTGGTGCTGGACAAAGGTGTGGTACTTGCCTTTGTTGTCAGCAGCCCACACCCTGTGCCCATTCCTGTTAGTGTTTTGATTCAGGAAAGACAGAAACCAGTTGTTTAGATAGACTCTTGAAAAGCCAGAATATTGGACCTATTTTTCTCTTTTCTCTCTACTTCCCAAGGAAAAGCCAGATGTTGGGCATTGTCTCCCACTTGTATTGTGCTAAGCTGGGGAGGAGGGTTATAGACATATAAAATGTCATGAATTTTTTTAGAGGCCTTGATCTGGCTTTTTTGGCTTTGTACTTACCTGGGTACAGAAACCTCTTGGTTTCTCTTGGTTTAGAGTTTTTACTAAAGCAATTGGATTTTGCTCTGTTAAATTAGTGTCTAAGAAAATAGGACAGTATCTTGCTGATGTCCTGTGAAAGCTATTTTATTGAAACAACTGTTTTGCATTTCAGTTTGCAAGATTGACCCCTGGGTGAATATGTCAATTAATTAGAAAGAATCCAATTCACTTTTTGTCCTTCAGTTTTATTGAGATGTAACTGACATAAAGCACTGTATAAAATTTAAGATGTATGGCATAATGCCTTGACTTAGAGCAAAATGATACTACAATTTTAGTTAACATCCATCATCTTCTATAGATACAAAAAAAAAAAAATAAAAAGAAAAAAGCTTATTTCCTTCTGATGAGAACTTTAAGGATTTATTCTCTTAACCACTATAAACATCTCATACAACAATATTAGAGTCTTCATGTTGTACATTTTATCCTCAGTACGTATTTATCTTATAACAAGAAGCTGGTACTTTTTGACCACTTTTATCCAATCCTCCCACCCTGATAGTAACCACAGTCTGATCTCCTTTTCTATGAATATGATTTTCTTTTCTTTTTTTTTAAAGATCCTATGTATAAGGGAGATCATACAGTATTTGTTTTCTCTGTATGAATTATCACTTAGCGTAATGTCCTCAGGGCCTATCTATGTTATCACAATGGCAGAATTTTTTTAAATGGCTCAATAGTATTTCTTTATGTGTGTGTGTGTGTGTGTGGATTATATCATAATTCACTTATGTATTTGTATTCTAAATTCTTATATAGAAAAATTTAAAAGTGGTCTTCTGATTCAAAAAATTGAAAGTAATAGAGGATTGTTATTCTGATCCCCCTTCAGCTATTCTCTTCCAACTGTAGCAAAACTGGCTATTTGGTTTTTTTAAAAATTAGAAAATTAAATTGTGTGTAAAAGCATATTAGATAATATTATTAATCTTCAGTGGTTGATTGCCAAGTTAACAATACTAGAAGCTAAATAAAATTTCTTTTATGCTTACTACTTATAATCCCTATTTCTGTGTGAGCTGAGAGAATGGAGTACATCAGATTACCACTGATGTGAAAATCAAATGAATATATCTAGTAGAGGGTCATATTTAAGAGTATGAAGAGCTTTGGAATCAGATTGCCTACATGATGATCTTGGTTGGTATGAAACACATATAAAAAAGAAATGTGTTAAAAGGTTTAATATTCCCACCTTAGTGAATTAATTTGCTCATCTTCTTGGATGTATACATTCCATTTTAGAGATTTCCTGTCTTACCAATGTTTGATTTGGGTATAATAATAGGATGCACATTGCCCTATTAAAAGACAATTAAAACCACAATATACATAAAGTACCTTATAACCACTAGAAACATTTTTCCAAAAGTTAATAGTTAATTAGTTAAATAGTTAATTAACTAGTCCAAATATTGCTAATTAACTGTGTGACCTCTGGCCATTTACTCCTCTGTGCTTCATATTCCTTATATATAAAACTATTCTGTCTGTATTATAAGATTGTTTTAAGAAACAAACTAATGTGTATGAAAGTCTTTATAACCTCTCAAATATGAAAGATTGTTTTTAATTATAAATTTAAATCAAGCTATTTTATTTAAAAATTACTCATAATGGTACTGTAGGCCTATATTCTGATTAATTCAATCTGATACTTTTATTTTTATGCCTTATTGTGACAGCCTAGGGGAAAAGAACCAAGTGATCAAAACAAGATTTTATGTCATGATTTTTCTAGCATCTATGCTAGATAATTATATACAAATGGCAAACCATGCAGTAAACTCATTGTAACTGATGAATGTAGATTATTGTTAGAGTTATTTTTGAGACTTCTCCTTTGTTCTTCCAGCCTTTTGTCACATAAAACATCTGCTGTAATCATATTATCTTAAAATTTTTTTGAACTTTGGAAGTTGTTTCAACAGTGATGGCATTTCCCCTTAAAGATTATGTAGCTTCTTTGATTGAACATGCTTATTTTCTCAAGTTCTGTCTATATTCCATGGGCCTTTTTATGGGTTGGAAAGGAAACATTGTCTGCCCAATATTGCAGGGAGCCATACACTTTTCATCCAATCTCTTCCTGTTATTCTGCCCTGCCCTTGATTGGACATGGAAGAGCAAATTGAGGAGACTCAGGGGCCAGGAGATCCATTCCTGCCCTGAAGTATTACATGTTGTATCTGATTGCTGAGAATGTACCAGGAACCCCTTCTAGAACAGTATGGGATGTACGCCTTAGGTGCCAAAGCATGTCGGGTAGACTTGATGGCTGGGGTTATTTTGGAGGACTAAGTGGACAGTGGAGACTGGCTTCTTGGAGGAGGCAGAACTTTACTCAGCCCTTGAAGAGTATGACAGTGATGAGAGCAGAAGGTGGGTGGAGCAGTTTCATGAGAATTGGGAAGTTATCTCACTACAAGTGTAGGTCAATTTCTTTTTTTCTGTACAGAGGCAGTTGGGCACATTTGATGGCCCCAGAGATGGGTTAATTTGATTATTACTTTTGTTCCTGTTTTATTGACTTCTCTTGAAACGGATACTGAAGGAAGTGCTTTAAATTTATCTTGTTTAATCAACACCACAACTTTCTGAATGTGGGTACTGTTATTACTTCCATTCACAGATGAAGAAAGTGAGGCACAGATATTCTCAATACTCTGCTCAAAGTTCCACAGCTGGGCTTTCTTCTCTTCCACAACTTTGCCTTATAGCCTTCCTTAATAATTTTTAAAAAACAAAACAAAACAGTGTTTAGGGAATTCATGACTATTATGAAATAGATGATGTTCTCACTCTCTGCTCTTGAGAATAGAAGTGTTGATAAGGTCGGGCCTCTGAAAATATGTGGCAATGATAGAAATGGGATAAAAGCAGGTGAGAGGGTGGTGGGTAAGTACTCAGTATTGTGTTTTTTTGCGGGGGGATAAGTGGCTTCCATATAGAAGTTGATAAGCTTTTTTTTCATGGCTAGTTCAAGTCCCTTTTATATCTACATATCTGGCCTGGGTTCGTTTATCTCTTACCCCTTAGAGTCTAGTGAAATGTGAGAAATTCCCATTCTGTAAGTTTAACTTCTTATGTTGGCTTATTTGGCCCCAGTGCTCAGTACCAGTCTAATGTGGAATCATCCCAGGACATAAGTACTCTTTGTTGAATTCACATGCTTGACCTTTGAATTTGCTTTTTTGATTAAAAAGGAGGCAAGGATTTAAAAAGGTGGCCTTGCTGACATTTCCCTGGAAAGTTGAGGGAAATAGAGATATGTGATGTTAACACCATTTTTAAAAATTGGCTCCATGGAGAATTTGTATTGGAGTTTAAAGAATCTTTCCTTTTTTTGTACACACGTGGCTGTAGAATGTTAAAATACAGTTTTGACTAAACTCGGGGATGTAAGGGTAGTTTGCTGCTATCATTTCCTTCTTCTTTAACATATCCATACCCAATAAAATAGCTAACCTCATGATTTCAGTTTCATGTTTATGCCATTTGTTTCTAAGCACATTTTGTTGCTCCTCCCTCATTCTTGATGTTTCAAGTTTTCTTTTATCATTATTTGCCTTCTCTTTGAAGAATTTCCTTTAAGAATTCTTTGAGAGCAAGTGTTCTGGCAAAGAATTCTCTTAGTTTTCATTCATCTGAGAATGTCGTTATGCCAACTTCATTCCTGAAGGACATTTTTGTTGGATATAGAATTCTTTGTTGACAGTTCTTTGCTTTCAGTCTTTTAATAATGCTGTGCCACTTCCTTTGGGCCTCTGGTTTCTGAGGAGAAATCTACAGTCATAAAAGCCATTATTGTTTATAATAATGTACTGTTTTCTCTGGCTGCTTCCAATTTTTCTTTTGTACTTTGTTTTTAGCAGTTTGAATATGATGTTTCTGGACATAGATGACTTGGATTCATTGTGCTTAGGGTTTACAGAGCTTCTTGAATCTGTGGATATGTTTTTTTACCAAATTTGGGAAGTTCTTAGTCATTTTTTTCTTCAAATGTTTCTTTTGAGATGTATACTTCTTCAGATACTCTATGACATGAATATTAATTTTTTATTACTTCCCAGAGACCCTGATGCTCTATTCATTTTTAAATGTTTTTTAAAAATATTTATTCCTTTTTTTAAAAATTGTTCTATTACAGTTGTCCCTATATTCCCCCCATTGCTCTCCCTTGCTTTACCCACCCCCCACATTCCACTTTCAATCTTCCCACCTGTTGTCTTTGTCCATAGGTCCTTTATACATGTTCCTTGACTTGACCCTTCCCTTTCTTTCTCCAATATCCCCCTATCCAGTCCCCTCTGTTTACTGTAAGTTTGTTCTTTATTTTCATGTCTCTGGTTCTGTTTGGCTCACTTGTTTGCTTTGTTGATTAGGTTCCATTTATAGGTGAGATCATATGGTATTTGTCTTTCACCACCTGGCTTATTTCACTTAGGATATTATTGTTCAGTTCCATCCATGCTGTCGCAAAAGGTAGGAGTTCTTTCTTTCTTTTGTGAAGTATTCCATTGTGCAAACGTCCCACAGTTTTTTGACCTACTCAATTACTGATGGGCACTTAGGCTGTTCCAGTATTTGGCTATTGTAACTTGTACTGCTATGAACACTGGGGTGCATAGGTTCTTTCAAATTGGTGTTTCAGGGTTATTAGGGTATAATTACAGCAGTGGAATTGCTAGGTCAAAAGACATTTCCAGTTTTAGTTGTTTGAGGAAATTCCATACTTTTTTCCACAGTGGCTTCACCAGTCTGAATTCCCATCAACAATGTAGTGGGGTTCTTTTTTCTCCACAGCCTTGCCGGTCCTTGTTGTTTATTGAATTCTTTATGATGGCTATTCTGACCAGTGTGAAGTGGTATCACATTGTGGTTTTAATTTGCATCTCTCTGAGGGCTAGTGATGCTGAGGAACCTTTCATATGTCTCTGAGCCCTGTTTATGTCCTCCTTTGAGAAGTGTCTGTTCATGTCCTTTGCCCATTTTTTAATTAGATTGTTTGTCTTCCTGGAGTGGAGTCATGTGAGTTCTTTATATATACTGGAGATCAAACCCTTGTCTGATGTATCATTGGCAAATATGTTTTCCCATATGGCTGGATCCCTTTTCATTTTGCTGATGTTTTCTTTAGCTGTACAGAAACTTTTTAGCTTGATGAAATCCCATTTGTTTAATTTTTTCCTTTATGTCCCTGGCTCTGGGGGACATATCTGAGAAAATATTGCTGCATGGAATATCTGAAATTTCCCTGCCTGTGTTCTCCTCTAAGACTTTTATGGTGTCATGTCTTTTATCCATCATGAGTTTATTTTTGTGCATGGTGTAAGTTGATGGTTGAGTGTCATTTTTTTACATCTAGCTGTCCAGATCTCCCAACAACATTTGCTGAAGAAGCTATGTTTATGTCATTTTATTCTCCTGCCCACTTTGTCAGCTATTAATGGACCACAGAAAAATGGGTTTACTTCTGGGCTCTCTGTTCTATTACATTGATTTGTGTGTCTGCTCTTATGCCAGTACCTAACTGTTTTGATTACAGTGGCCTTGTAATACAGTTTGAAGTCAGGTATTATGATCCCTTCTACTTTGTTCTTTTTTCTCAAAATTGCTGCATCTATTCAGGGTTGTTTATGGTTCCATATAAATTATTGAAAGGTTTATTATATTTCTGTGAAATATGTCATTGGTATTTTTAATAGGGATTGCATTGAATCTATAAGTTGCTTTGGGTAGTATGGACATTTTGATGATGTTAATTCTTCCAATCTATGAACACGGTATATGCTTCTATTTATTTGTGTCTTCCTTAATTTCTTTCTTCAGTGTTATTTAATTTTATGAGTACAGGTCTTTACCTCTTTGGTTAGGGTTATTCCTAGGTACTTTATTTTTCTTCTTGCTATAGAAAATGGTATTTTTTCCATGATTTTTGGTTTTAATATTTTGTTTTCCATGTACAAAAATGCCTTTGATTTGTAAACATTGATTTTGTATCCTAGTACTTTGCCAAACTCACTTATAAGGTCAAGTAGTTTTTTGGTAGAGCCTGTAGGGTTTTCTATGTACCCTATCATGTCATCTGCAAACAATGACAGTTTTACTTCCTCCTTTCCAGTTTGGATGCCTTTTATTTCTTTTTCTTGTATGACCATTGAGGCTAGCACTTCTAATACTATGTTAAATAGAAGTGGTAAAAGAAGACACCTTTGTCTTGTTCCTGATCTTAGAGAGAAAGCTTTAAATTTTTGCCTGTTGTGTATAATATGGACTGTAGGTTTCCTATATGTGGCCTTTATTCTGTTGAGGTATGTTCCCTCTCCTCCCACTTTGCTGAGTGTCTGTATCATAAATGGATGCTGTACCTTACCAAATGCTTTTTCAGCAACTATTGATATGGTCATTTGATGTTTGTTTATGTGATATATTACATTTATTGATTTGAAAATATTTTACCATCCTTGCATCCCTGGGATGAATCCCATTTGATGATCATCGTGTATGATCTTTTTAATGTATTGCTGGATGTGGTTTGTCGATAATTTGTTGAGGACCTTAGTGTCTATGTTCATTAGTGATATTGACCTGTAGTTTTCTTTCTTTGTTGTGTCTTAATCTGGTTTTGGGGTAGGAAGATTTGGCCTAATAAAAAGAGTTGAAGAATCTTCCCTCTTCTTGAATTTTTTGGAATAATTTGAGAAGGATAGGGGTTAGCTCTTTAAATGTTTTGCAAAATTCTCCCATGAAATAATCTGGACCAGGGCTTTGGTGTGCTGGGAGTTTTTTGTTACTGTCTCAATTTCACTAGCTGTTAGTCCTTTGAGGATTTCTGCTTCTTTTTCATTCAGTTTTGGAAGTTTATATGTTGCTAGAAATTTTTCCTTTTCAGCCAGGTTTTCAAATTTCTTGACATATAGTTCTTCATAGTAATTTCTTACAGTCTTTGGTATTTCTGTTGTATCATTTGTAATCTCTCCTCTTTCATTTCTTATTTTATATATTTGGGTCCTCTCTTTTTTTCTTGATGAGTCTGCTTAAAGTCTTGTCGATTTTATCCTTTCAAAGAACCAGCACCTGGATTTATCAATCCTTTGAATTTTTCTTTTAGTCTCTATGTCATTTAATTATGCCCTGATCTTGGTTATTTCTTTCCTTCTACTTGCTCTGGGCTTTGTTTGTTGTTGTTCCTCCAGTTCTTGTAGATGTAGAGTTAGTTTGTTTATTTGAAATGTTTTTATCTTTTTAAGGTAGGCCTGTATTCCTGTGAACTTACCTATCAAGACTGCCTTAGCTGTGTCCCATAGATTTTGGACTGTTATATGTTCCTTTTCATTTGCTTCCAGAAACTTTTTGATTTCTTCCTTGATCTCATTATTATCACGTTCATTATTTAATAGCATGCTATTCAGTCTCCATGAGTTTGAATGTTTTTTACTTGGGTTTGATTTCTAGTTTCAAGCCCTTGTGGTCTGAAAAGAATCTTAATATGATTTCAACTTTCTGGAATTTTTGGAATTTTGTTTTATATCCTGTCATATGTCTATCTTTGAAAGTATTTCATGTGCCTTTGAAAAGAATGTGTATTTTGCTTCTTTGGAATGAAAGCATATAAAATCAGTTAAGTCCATTTGATCTTGTGGGTCATTCAGCTCCACGATACCCTTTTTGATATTTTGTTTTGAAGATCTATCCATTGTTGACAGTAGGGTGTTTAAATCCTCTATTACAAGTGTGTTGTTGTCAGTATCTTTCTTGGAGTCCTCCAAATTTTCCTTATCTGTTTGGGTGCTTCTATATTGGGTGCATTAGGTTTATAATGCTTGTGTCTTCTTGGTGGAGATTTCCCTTGAGTGTCCTTCTTGTGTCTCTTTTTAAGGTCTTTGTTTTGAAGTCTATTTTGTCTGATATAAGTATTGCTACCCTGGCTTTTTTTTTTCTTGTCCATTTGCTTAGAGTATATTTTTTTCCAACCCTTCGCTTTCAGTCTATCTAGGTCTTTTGTTCTGAGGTGGGTCTCTTGTAGGCAGCACATGCGTAGGTCATGTTTTCTTATCCAATCAGCTACCTTATGTCTTTTGATTGGAGCATTTAATCCATTTACATTTAAAGTTACTATTGATAGGTACTTATTCATTTTTTCCTTTTGTACCTGTGTTCCTCTCTCACTCTCTTGCTTCATCTTCCTAAAGCAGTCTCTTTAGCATATCTTGCAATGCTAGTTTGGTGGAGGTGTATTCTTTTAGCCTTATTTTGTCTGGGAAACTCCTTATTTCTCCTTCTATTTTAATTGAGAGCCTTGCTGGATAGAGTAGTCTTGATGGCAGGACTTTGATTTTCATTACTTGAAATATTTCTTGCCATTGCCTTCTGTTAAGAAGTCAGCTGCTAGGCTTATTGGTGCTCCCTTGTATGTTACTTCCTGTTTCTCCCTTGCTGCCTTTAAGATTCTCTCTTTGTCTTTGAATTTTCTTTTTTAATTATAATATGTCTTGGAGTGGACCCCTTTGGTGTCATCTTGATTGGGACCCTCTGTGCTTCCTGGATTTGTGTGACTTTTTCTCTCCTCAAATTAAGAAAGTTTTCCATCATTACTTTTTCCAAAAGGTTCTCTATCCCTTGCTCATCTTCTCTTCCTTCTGGTATCTCTATTATATGTATATTATTACGTTTCAAGTTGCCCTGCATTTCCTCCAATGCCTCTTCATTCTTTTTGAGTCTTTCTTCATTTTCTTGCTCTTTCTGGGAGCTTTTTTCTACCTTGTACTTCAGCTCACTGATTCCATCCTCTGCGTCATGTACTCTGATTTTGATTCTTTCTACTGTGTTCTTCAATTCAGAAATTATATTCTCCATTTCCTTCTGGCTCTTGTTGATAGTTTTCATGTTCTTTTTAATGCTGATAGTAAGTTCCTATAGCTTCTCTATATTTTTTGGTAATTCTAATGGAGCTCAGTGAGCTTCCTTAGAACCATTGTTTTCAACCCAATATCTAATAGTTTACTTTCCTCTATTTCATTTTGCACTCTTTCTAAGAATTCCTCCTTTTCTTTCAGTTGGGCATTGTTTCTTTGTCTTCCTCTTCTTTGGGAGACTCTTCTTGTTTGTTTCTGCTTCTTCAATTGATCTGTTTTGACTCCCTGTCTTTGTGGTATGAACTTTTATGGCAGGAGACCTGTGAGATTAAGTAGTGTAGTCTCCTTGATCTCCTGAACTTGATGCTCTTGGGATGCCCTTTATGCCATTTATGTTGGCTGTCTGGTTATAATTGGGTATTGATTGTTGTTGTGTCATTCTTTGGTGGGTCCTTCCCTCCAGGTGGTTGACTGAAGATCACTCCACACATCATGTCTTGTATGCTCTTGTGCAGGTGTTGACAGAACAAAATCATAAAGCTCAGGAAACAAACTCACACCCACAGAAATAACTCCCACATGTAATTCCACTATCATGGGAAATGGACCAGTATTAACAAGAGTTTTAAAAGGTTAAGACTATTATAGGAAAGGAGAATGAATATAAGAAAACTTACCAAAACAAAAATGATCTTGAGAGAGTAGAGAGGAGAGCACTGATAAGAGTTGGGAATTGGAGCAATGCGAAGAGAGAAAATAAAATATACATCATAGATTAAAAAAAGGGAGTGGAGTAAGAGAAAGGAAGTGTATAGTAATAGGTTTAAACAGAAATTAGAATAAAATAAATGAAATGGAGGAAGAAAAATGAAAAAAAGTAAATAATTTTTTAAAATAGGAACCAAATTGTAGAGAAAGATCCACCACAGACCTATGAACAACAACTAAGCTAAAATTAATATAGGTGAGATGAGAATAAGAGGGAAAAAAGAAGGAAAGAAAAGCTTAAGAGATGTCTAGAGGAAAGGGAAGTAATTTTAAGATGACAGAGGGTGAGGGAATACTAAGTAAGGAATGAAAACCAGGCTAAGACAGGGAAAAATTAAAATTTGAGATGAAAAGAAAAAGAAAGAAAGGAGGAAAAACAGGCTAAGATAGGGGAAAATTAAAATTTGAGACAAAAAAAGAGTAGGAGAAGGGAATGGTAAAATTTGAGATTTGAAATGCAACACTAGCAATGATTTAGAGATAAAATTGAAAAAAAGTGCAATAATGACTATGTTATCTACAGCCAATAAGCAAAGATTGCTAAAGGTGGAGAGAGAATGCAGGTATTTTAAGAGCGGGGAAAAAGAATATGAGATGACCATTGACAAGAAAATTGGTTTTGAGAGGCTGGATCAGGGAGAAATAGTAAAAGTGTGGAATGGAAACAAGTTGTAGCAAGAGAGAAAACAAAATTTAAAACAAAATAAAAAGACGAAAGAAGAAGATAAAATGAGGTAAGA
This sequence comes from Pteronotus mesoamericanus, assembly GCF_021234165.1. Taxonomy (NCBI): domain Eukaryota; kingdom Metazoa; phylum Chordata; class Mammalia; order Chiroptera; family Mormoopidae; genus Pteronotus; species Pteronotus mesoamericanus. The sequence continues at coordinate 1,018,409 of NW_026555215.1, read as the reverse complement.
GAAGAGAGGGGCAAAATATGTGAATTGAAATCAACTATAATATAAAATCTAGTGACAATAATATGCAGAAACTTGATGGATAAGAAATGAATATTAAACAATTATGCATGAAAGAAAATATTGAAAATCATGGAGAAGACCATGGTGGATCTCATCTCTGTATCTAGCATCTAGTATTTACCACTGTTTTTCTCTTTCTTGATCCTCCTCTGATGATATCAGATGTTGACCCCATCTGAGTTTAGGCAATTTGTTTGAGATTTCCAGGGATATACTGTCTGTGGCTGACTCCTTTGTGGTTATTCCAATCATTCTGCACCCAGCAGTCAGGCTTAAGCAACACAGGGCAGAGGAGAATCCCTTCTGGGGTCAGGGTTATTGTTTTCCCTCAGGTTGCTGCCACTCCATGGTGAGTAATCTGCCTGAGCAAGTTGGCTGCCACTGTATGGGGGATGATTCAGCACCAGAATCCCAGCGGCTACTATCTCAGTTCTCTCCCCAAAGCTTCTCTGCCCAGTCTCTCTTCAAGCGTCTCTGCCCCCGCCCCTTGCTGGAACCCAGGGAAAAGTGGCTGCAAATGAAAATTTTTGTGTTGGCTTTTTGAACAGCTCTTTGCATCTCTTGCTGTCCATATCTGGCAGAGAGCAACCCACATTTTTTGCCACTGGATATTATCTGTGTACTTTTTGGATTTAGGTGCTCTGGGCTGGGGATCCCAGCTTAGGGTTTAGATCTCACACTTCCCATGGGGACCCAATCAGCTGCTTAAATAACCCTCTCGTAGGTCAGCTGCTACCTTTGGCCACCCAGCCAGTCTTCTCGTGTCTCCATCATACTCCTTACCAGTCAGTTTATTCTGAAGCTGATTTTTCTGTCTGTCTGACATTATAAGGCTTCTCTCTCGCTATTGTTCAGTTGTTTGTTCTGGGTGGTTGCCCCACAATTTAGTTGTAATTCTAAATTGGTCCTGGGAGTAGGTTAGTGTAACTTCCACTCACTTATCCACCATCTTGGATCCCCTCTCTATTCATTTTTTAAAGAAATATTTTCTTTGTCTTAGATTGGATAATTTCTCTTTGTTTTAAAGTTCAATGATGCTTTCTTCTATCCTCTCTATTCTCCTCTTGACCCTATTCATTGAGTTTTAAAATTTGCCAAGAAATTGAGTCTAAAATTTCCATTTGTTTCTTCTTTAAGATTTCTATTTATTTATTTATTTTTTCTTGCTGACACTTATCCTCCTTTTGTTTCAAGAGTGTTCATGATTGTTTACAGTAACATTTGTATTATAGTTGCTCTAAAGTCTTTTTCAGATAATTTCAATACTGTTGTCATTTCAAATTTGGTGTCTCTTCATTGCCTTTTCCCATGCAAGTTGAGATTTTCCTTTATATACTGAGTAATTTTGAATTATATCTTGGATATTATGACTTGATACACTAGATATTATTTAAATCCTATGGAGAATGTTTCTCTTTTTCACAAGTGGTCAACCACTGGCTAGTTTCAGGTCACATATTCTAACCTATCACCTGTGGGCTGTGGTTCCAATGTCAATTCAATTATAAAAGCTTTATGGTACTATTTAGATATAGTCCACATATGTCCTATTCAGTGGTGAATCTGGAGCCTGGGTGGAGGTTTATCTGTTGGTTTAGATCTGAAAGTCTTTGGTATGCTGAATAAGACCATATTCATGCATCGTCAGGTTAGGGGTGAACCCAGGAGTCATAAACAATTTTATGAGTTTGGTTTTCTTCCCTCTTTGTAACCTCTGTGGTAGTTTCAGGTTTACTGGGCCCTTTATTTGGCCCATTGGCTAGTTAACTGGAGTTTTTAGTTTTTTTTCTTTTGCTGTATACTCCTGCAGTCTTCTTGTGTCCAGGACTAAACATTAGTAGGACAGAAGGAGGAATGAAAGCAATGGATATTGGTTCAACCTTTTGAAACCCAGCTCCTCTGAATAGAAGCAATAGTTCTTTTCTGTTAGAGGGTTGGCTCCTGTGTGCTTCTCTGCCCAGACACTGGGTTGTGAGATAATGGAGAAATGTGAGAGAATTTGTTAGAATATTTGTTCATTCTATGTGTGTTAAGTGTCCCCCTTTCTGCTTCTTGAGTCAGAGCAAGAAGGCTTCTTCTGAGCTCCACTGCCTACTTTCAGGTTTCTGGAATGTTGAATCCCAGCTGGGAAATTACAGGGAGTGAAAAACAAAAAATGGTAAAGTCACTGCCAAGTGTTGGTACTTTAATTTCTGTCCTTCACCAGTCCTCCTGCTACTCTTTAATTTTCAGAGGCTTCATATAGCTACTTGATGCACTCTGTCAAGATTTTATAGCTGTATTCAGTGGGAGAGACTGAGTGGAGTGTATTATTCTATCTTACCTGAAACTGGAACTCTTGATCTTATATTTGTGTGTGTATATATATATACATATATATTATAATTGTATTCTATCCTGTGAATAATACTTGGCTTATAAAGCTTGTTTTTCTTTTGTCAGTGACAGTATATGAAGTGAATGTGGCAACAGGTGAGCTTTGGAATGCTGGGACAGCCGCAAATGTCTACATTTCTGTCTATGGGGAAAAGGGAGATACAGGATCCAGACAACTATTTCGATCAAAGAACTCCATCAATTTTTTAAGAGGACAAGTAAGTGATGAAAAAGTCCTTTGTCTGATTTTTTAAAAAAAATTGTGGCAAAAATACATCAAATAAAATTTACCATCTTAAGTATTTTTAAATGCACAGTTCAGACAACTCATTTCCCCTCTCCCAGCTCTTGGTAACCACCCTTCTGCTTTCTGTGTCTATTATGGTCAGAAGGGGGCCACATTATAAGTCTGACAAGCTCAGGGTGGGTAGAGGGAAGGGGGAATGCTTGGTGGCCTTACATACTCAGACCTAAAGTAACTACATGTTATGGTCTCAAACTTAAAACTTTCTAACTAAAAACAGGTCATGGCAGGTAGTCATACCCTAAGCTGGTATTTTTCCACAACAAAGGTCAATCTTTACCTTAACTGAGCCTGTCTGTTGTCCTTTGGCATCTACGATAACATACCTTTGGAATGTGAAATTTCCTTTTCCCAGACCCCTCAAAACACAGGCACCATATCAGGGGGAGACCACAAATCCCCTCACTGTTTCTATTATCATGTAAATTGTTGACTATTAACTATCCTGTGCCCACCTGTGTAAAAGTGTCTATCATTTTACTTTTTATCCAATCCCAGAGGTTCTCCCGCCTCCCTGCTTTGCTTTCTCCCACCTCCCTAATCCATCACCAGTGGATTTCATGTAACCACCTTTTGCCTCCTCTTTTGATTGCAATGTGTAACATAAGGGGCAAAGCTGCCATTCTCCAGAGCATTTCTCAACCCTTTGAGATTTTGCTTCCTAGCAATTGTCATCAGTTTGGCTCAAATAAACTCATATTGTTACATGTTTGGACATTTCTCACATTGATACTATGAATTTGACTATTTTAGAGGGCTCACATAATTGAAATCATACAGTCACTGTGTTTTTGTGACTGGCTTATTTCACTTAGCATAGTGTCCTCAGGGTTCATCCATGTTGTGGACTCTGACATTATTTCCTTTCTTTGTAAGGTTGAATAATATTCTTTTGTATGTATATGTCACATTTTCTTTATCCATTAATACATTGATGAATATTTTGGCTGTTTCAAACTTTAGACTGTTGTGAATAATGCAGTGTGTGTGCAAATATCTCTTTCGTACCCACCATTCAATTATTTTGGTTATATACTTAGAAGTGAAAATGCTGGATCATATGGAAGTTTGACTTTTAATTTTTTGATGAACCAGCTTATTGTTTTCCATAGTGATCACACCGTTTGACAATTCCACCAACAATACACCAAGGTTTTAGTTTATACCCAGTCTGACCAATACTTTTTATTTTCTGTTTTTTATTTATTTATTTTTTACAGTAGCTATAGCAATGGGTGTATGGTGATATCTCATTGTGGTTTTGACTTGCATTTCTCTGTTAAATAATGTTGACATATTTTCATATGATGTTGGCCATTTGTATATTATCTCAGAAGAAACATTTATTCAAGTCTTTTGCCCTTTTTAAATCAAGTTATTTGTTTATTTGTTGTTGAGTTATAGGTGCTTTTTATATATTTTGAATATTTACCTCTTATATATGTGATTTGCAAATTTCTGAAGTTCTGTAAGTTGTCTTTTTATTTTTTAAATTGTATCCTTTGATAGACAGAAGATTTTTAAGTTTGATATAATCCCATTTACTTATTTTGTCTATGCTTTCGGTGTCATATCCAAGAAGGCTATGACTAATCTAATGTTCTCAAGCTTTTCTCATGTTTTCTTCTAGGAGTTTTTAGTTTGGTTTATTACATTTAGATCTTTAAGCCATTATGAATTAATATTTCTATATGCTATTAAGATCCAACTTCATTCTTTTGTGTGTGGGTATCTAGTTTTCCCAAAATTATATTGAAGAGACTGCCCTTTTCCCATTAACTGGACTTGGAGCCTTGTGAAAGATCATTTGACCATATAGATGAAGGTTTATTTCTGGGTTCCCTATTCTAGTCTATTGATATTTTTCTGTTTCTCTGTCTTTCTATCAGTACCACGCCATATTGATCACTGTAGCTTTGAAGTATGCTTTGAAATCAGGAAGGATGGACCATCCACTTTTTTTTAAAGATTGTTTTGACTGTTCATCATTCCTTGAGATTCCGTATGGATTCTAGGATGGAATTTTTCCATATATACAAAAATGTGATTGTGATTTTGATAGGAATTGTGTTGAATCTGTAGATTTCTTTGGTAGTATTGATATCTTAGCAATATTATGTCTACCTATCCATGAACACAAGATGTCTTACTATGTATTTTTGTCTGCTTTCATTTCTTCCAGCAATGTTTTGACTTATAAATGTACAGGTCTTTCAGGTCCCTTAGCTAGGATTATTCCTAAGTTTTTTATTCTTTTTGATGCTATTATAAATAGAATTATTTTCTTGATTTCCTTTTGACATTGGTCATTGTTAATGTATAATTTTTTTTTAAGTAAATAAAGCAACCCTCTTTAGTTTTAGTTTTGGCTTTCCAGACAACAACAGATGTGCCCTTTCCATCTGCTGCACTTTCCAGCAGGATTCTGTTTAGTTAACTGAGATGTTCTTTTAGCAAAAACATCAACTTGGAAGGCTAAACTCATATTGATGATAGTTGACAATTGAAGGGAGAACACCTGTTTTTTTATAGGTTGATTTTGTATCCTGTATTTTTGCTGAATTTATGCATTAGTTTTAATAGGGTTTTTTTTGTGTGTGTGAAATCTTTACGGTTTTCTACAGAGAATATCATGTTGTCTTAAAGAGATAATTTTACTTCTTCCTTTCCACTTTGAAAGACTGTTATTTTTTTTTCCTTGCCTAATTCTCCTGGCTAGACCTTGTAGTACTATATTGAATAGAAAGGGGGAAGGTAAACATTTTTGTCTTGTTCTTGATTATCAAAAGTTTTCAGCCTTTCACCATTGAGTAAAATGTCAGTTCTAGACTTTTTATAGATGGCATTTATTATATTGAAATGATTTATTTCTTATCCTAGATTTTTGGGTATGTTTTTCATGAAAGGATGCTAAAACTTGTGAAACATTTTTTTCTATATCAATTAACAAATTCATTTGGATTTTGTACTTCATTCTTTATAATAGTTTATTATATCAACTCTTCATATGTTGAACCATCCTTTCATTCCAGGAATTAATGGCACTTGCTCATAGTGTATAATCCTTTTTTAAAACCTCACTTGAGAATATGTTTATTGATTTTAGAGAAAAAGGAAGGGGGGTGGAGAGAGAGAGGTGTGAGAAAGAAACATGAATCAGTTGCCTGTCATATGTACCACAAGCAGGAATTGAACATGCAACATAGTTATATGTGCTGACTGAGGACTGTATCCACAACCTCTTTGTGTTTGGAATGATGTTCAAACCAACTGAGCCACCTGGCCAGGGCTACAATCCTTTTACTGTATTGTCTAATTTGATTTGCTTGTGTTAGTTGAAGATTTTGCATCAATGTTTATCAAGGCTAATTCTGTCTATAATTCTGTGATGATGTCTGTCTTTGGTGTCAGAGTAATGCTGGCTTCATTGCATGAGCTTGGGCATGTTCCTCCTTCTATATTTTGGAAGAGTTTGAGGAGCATTGAGGAGCATTTTTTTTAAATGTTTGGTGTAATTCTCCAACAAGTTTTCTGGTAGTAGACATTTATTTGTTGGAGGTTTTTTTTTTTTATCACTGCCCCAGTTTCCTTACTACTAATATGTCTCTTCAGACTTTCTAGTTCTTCATGTTTCATTCTTGGTAGGTTGTGTGTTTCTAGGAATGTATCTATTTCTTTTCAGTTGTCCAATTTGTTGGTGTACAATTGTTTATAGAATTCCCTTATAATGTTTTTTTTTATTTCTGTACCTCAATTGTAATGCTTCATATTTCATTTCTGATTTTAGCTATTTGAGTTTTCTCTTCTTTATTCTTAGTTTATTTAGCAAAGGGTTTGTCCATTTTGTTGATCTTTTCAAAAAAACAACTCTTAGTTTCCTTAATTTTTATTATTATCTAGTCTCTGTCTTGTTAATCTCTGCTTAATCTTTATTATTTTTTCTGCCAACTTTTGGTTTAGTTTGCTCTTTTTCAGTTCCTTTATTTGTGAATTTAGTTTTTTTTATTTGAGACATTTCTTTTTTCTTTTCTTTTTTTTTTTTAAATGTAAACACTTATAAGCTTCCCTCTTAGCAGTGCTTTGGCTGCATCTCGTAAGTTTTGGTGTGTTGTGTTTTCATCTGTTTTTTAGATATTTTCTAATTTCTCTTGTGGTTGCTTTTCAAGCCAGTGCTTGTCTAGTAGTGTGTTGTTTAATTTCCATGTGTTTTTGGATTTTTCAGTTTTTCTTTGGCTATTGATTTCTAGTTTATTCCCTTGTTATAAAATATACTTGCCTTCTTTTAATATCTTTAAATTTGTAGTTGATTTGTTTTGTGACATAACCTGTGATCAATCTGGAAAACATCCATGTCCACTTGAGAGAACGTATATTTACTGTAAATTTGAGAGGAGAGTTTTGTATGTCTGTTAGGTTCTATTGTTTGATAGTGTTGTTCAAGTCCTCCGTTTTCTTGTTGATCTTATGTCTCATTCTTGTATCCATATTGAAAGTGGGGCATTGACATATCCTACTATTATTATGTTACTGTAACCAAAATGCAGGTTTGGCTGTTGGCTACAATGAAAGCCAAATTTGTGAGGCAAGTGCTGGTGCAAAAAGAAAGTTTATTCAGGGGCTGAGACATGGAAGAATGGCGGACTTCCATCTCAAAGACCATTCCCCCTCCCTGCTCAAGCCCTTGGTTCTGATAAAGTTGGGGAGGGGAGGCTTCTTTTCTACCCTATTTGTTTGTAAGCTTTTGGTGTGCTTGGACCCTGTCCATTCATCTTTCTATCTTTGCATGCCCTCAGTGTGAGAACCTCCCCCTGCGCCATCTTGGCCAATAGGGCAGGCTTCCCCAGCGCTCTGACTGTCTAGAGTAACATTACTATCAGCTTTTCCCTTGAGTTCTGTTAATGTGTGTTCCATTTCAACTGACAATTTCAATCAAACTCCAGCATGAAAACTCTACTCCTTAATAGCTCCACCTTCCTACTTTATGTTATTGATGTCACAAAGTATATCTTCTGTACATTGTATACCTATTAAAATAGTTTTTAATGCTTTTTATTTTATATAAGAATTAAAAATGGACTTATGCACCAAAATTATACTAATACAAGTTACTATATTTGTCCATTGGGACATTTTATTTTAATACAACTTTGTGTTGCTAGCTACTATCCTTTTTTTCAGATTGAAGGGCTCCCTTTTACATTTCTGCTAGGGCAAATTAGTGTGAATGTATTCTTTCAGTTTTTGTTTTATCTTAAAAAGTCTTTTTTTTCCTCCATTTTTTAAGAACAGTTACATCTGAAATAGGATTCTTGGTTGACAAGTTTTTCTTTCAGCAATTTTAATATGCAGGGTCCAGCACAAATAATCTTCCTTTTTACTTCAAAATCTTTTATTACAAAATCATAAGGATGTAATTCTGTAACATAACAATATCACACTCAGGCACATCATATGACACTTTAGATGAAGTGTTCAAATTAAAACTATAAGTTATTACACCCCTATCATTACACTACCAACCACACTCATGCAGGCATTACTTCTGTCAGACCAAGTACTATCCCATTACCTTCTAGTATGTGTGATTTTTCTCAGGAATCCACTCATAAACTTATAGAAGCTCATTCATACAGTACACAATGAGTCACTTTTCTCTTGTTGCTTTCAAGGTTGTCTCTGCCTTTAACTTTTGATAATTTGATTGTAATGTGTTTTGGTTTGTCTCTGTATCCTTTTCTGGCTTTAGTATTAGGGTCATGCTGGCAGTGAAAAATAAGTTATAATGTATCATGGAGAAATTCTCTTTGAGTTGAATCTGGAAATTTACAAGCTTCATGAAATTGAGTGTCTACATCTCTCACCGCATTTGGGAATTCTCATTCATTATTTCTTTAATAATCTTTTTGTCCCTTTATCTATTTTTTTCCTGTGACTCCAATATGCATATACTGTTCCATTTGCCTAAGGGCCTTAGACTCTCTACTTTATTTTTTTTCTTTTTCCTCCCATTTTGATGATTTCAAATGACCTATTTTCAAGTTTGCTTTATTTATTCTGCCTGATCAAGTCTGCTATTGAAATAATCAAATGAATTTGTCAATTCAGTTACTATATCAACTGCAGATTTTCTGTTTGGTGTCTTCTTATTGTTTCTATTTTTTTATTTTGTTGTTGACATCCTCGTTTTATTAATGTATCTGTTTCCTGAATTAGTTTAGCTAATTTTCTGTGTTATCGTTCAGTTTATTGAACATATTTAAAGTATTTGTTTTAGTTTTTTCAGGAATCATAGAGATCTGGCTTTCTTTCGGGTTGGTTTCTGGAACTTTATTTTGTTCCTTTACATCTTGTGATATGTTGTTGAGATTTGGGCTGTGCTGGAGAAGATGTTCATCTATACGTGTGGTTAGTTTCTAGGACCTCTCAAAATTTTTCTGGCTATATGTCTCTTCTGCACTTGTATGTATGCTTTTAACTGCCTCAGTTTCCCTTAGCTACTTGTTGTCATTTCTTCTCCAATACTCATAATCTGTTGCATACTTTAGCCCTGCCATGTCTGCCTGCTGTACTGAAGATCTCTGTAGCTCTAACGTGCCACGGTACTCTCCTCTGTTTTACCTTCCAAACTATGCTGCTGTTACTATTAGTATTCCCACTTAAATGAGGGAGAAATCAGTTCCCTGGGCAGCCCCCAAATAAGCCAGAATATTGTATGCGTGGTCTATTCTCCCGCTTCTATCCTAAGATAAGATCTGTGGTATGGAGATTTGCTCCACATGCCAAGTTGTAGGAGGATCATGGACACTCAAAATGTCACAGATTTTTCTACCACTTTTAATGGAGTTCCTTTCTCATTATGCATTGGAATGGATGCTGCAGCTTTCCTCCTGGTAGCTACAGTTTTTACAGAAGTATTCTCATCCATATATTGTTGTTAAATGGTGTCTTCATGGGAGAGTGAAGGCTTGGCTCTGCTTAGTCCGACATGTTGCTGAAGTCATTTCCCTTTTTAAAAACATTTTATTTATTTATTTTTAGAGAGAGAGAAAGGGAGGGAGAGAGGGAGAGAAGCATCAATGTGTGGTTGCTTCTCACACAAGCAAACACACATTGATGCTTCTCATGTCCCCCTCCCCAACTGGGGACCTGGCCTGCAACCCAGGCATGTGCCCTAACTCGGAATCGAACCAATGACCCTTTGGTTCACAGACCGACACTCAGTCCACTGAGCCACACCAGCCAGGGCCCCATTGTCTAACTTTAAATGTAATTTTACATCATTAAATGAGAATTATTATATATAACAACATCATTGTCAAATGTAGAAACTGAATACATTATTTTTATTATTACTAATATTAATACTCAAGTAATATTTAATTTTTAACTAAGTAAAGCATAGAGAGCCCATTATATTTTAGTTATCTCAGCTTTTCTTGATGATGCAAATAGAATTTAAGTGAGTATGTCAAAATATTTTCATTATGTTATCTTTCTTTTCCTAGCATTCTCTACATCAATGATCATAGTATAACTAATAGCTTTCTCTGCCAGTATTTTCTTTTTTAAAATTTAATTTTATTCTTGTTTATTCTATTACAGTTGCCCCCATTTTTCCTCCTTTGCCATCCTCTATCCTGCCCCATTCCCTGCTCCCAAAGTCTATGCCCACCCTCTTGTCCATGTCCATGAGTCTTTCATACATGTTCTTTGACGACTCCCTTCCCTTTCTTTCCGCTCTTCCCTTCACCCCATTTCTTCTGGCAGCTGTCAGCCTGTTCTTGGTGTTCATGTCTCTGGTTCTGTTTTGCTCATTAGTTTATTTTGTTGACTAGGTTCCCCTTATAAGTGACATTGTATTTTCTTTTATTACATAGAAATTCCTCCTTTTCTAGCAGATCTGTTTCATGGATAAAGGGATGACAGTGTTACTTATTAACCTGTATCAGGCACAAACAGTATTTTTGTTTTGTAAATGAATGTTAATAGATTTATTGTTATTTATATTATTTGTATTCCACTGATAGAGAGGCAGAGTGGTTATAAAGAAAAGTAGTATTATTACATATTAGAGGAATTGTGAGCTCTAATCTATAGAATGGATATTTTTCTGAGTGACTTTTAAGGATAACATAAAATGTATGTGAAAATATTTCAAAATGTATAAGACATACAGGTGCAAAAGTTATGTTTTGTTTCTGGATTATTTTTCATCTGATATGCTACATCATGTATTTTTTTGCATTTTAACATATATTATAATCTTAAGTTTTATCAAGAGAACTCTGTGCTCTTCACTTGTAAACACGTTCTGAATACATGGGCCATTAGAGCTCAAACATGAATAGCTTTGATTGTAGCAGCACATCGGGACTTCAGAAAAGTGTTATAAATTTTCAATAATCCTGCATTCATGTTGTAAAATTACTTTAGTACCATGATGCTTGTGAATGACACATAAACATTGCTTAAAAATTCCATCCAAAGGCAGAAAAGTATGGGTTGTGTTCACATGAATGGAAATTTTTAGTATGTTTTATAATTAGTATACTTATTTTGTTATTTTTTGAAAATATATTTGCAAAAGTCCCCACATTTATGCTCTATAATGAAAAATTGGCCATGAAGAGGAATTGGGTATATTAGAAAACTTGTTATTGATAGTATTCTATAAATTAGTATTGTTTTACCTTTACTTCCTTACTTTAGACAGATTTGCATATTTACTGAATGAACCTAATTCTTTTCACAATTTTTACTTTATCTTAATTATACTCTTTTTCAGAAATGAGATTCATACTTTAACTCTTACTTGTTTGATTTGTTACAGACCGACACCTTCTCCTTAGAAGCTGTGCACCTTGGGGATTTGTACAAGGTTGTCATAGGACATGATGGGCTGGGCCCAGGTAACGTTCTTCCTTAGGTACATATTCAAGGTCAGACTGCATTATACTTATGTGAAAGCCTGTAAAAATCTAGAAAATTGTAGTGGAAGACTTTTAATAGACTGGTGTTTAGGTATTGACTATCTGAAATTAAAAGTTTCCCCAAACATTCTTTAAATTTGAAGTACATCTATTTTTCTTTAAAATGACATAGGCTTTTCCAAGTATATGTTCTGCCTGAAATTCTGGACAAAGTGATGCACTCATGTTTTGAGGATTTGGGGCTTATTTGCTGAGGCCTGGAAGCATCCCAGTGCGCTACTGGTGGGTGCAGCGGCAGTGCGAGCCCATGAAGTACTAACAGTGGTGCCAAAAGTGGCACGTTAAGGGGACTGTCCTGGCAGCAGGCCACAGCTCTATTTTCTGCTGCCATTTTGTTTATGCTTCTTCCCAAGTTTTCCCATCAGTTTGGTGAGGTGACTCACATCTTCCCAATAAATTTATTTTTGCTAATGTATGAAGTGGCCATAAGAGAAACAAAATTCTTTAATAAAAGAGTATTAATGTGCATGTACCACACAAATAATTTTTAAAAAAGAAAAAACATCAAACAAAATGATGAACTCTTTTTCTAAACAGTAGCAATGCGTAATTTTCAAAATGTTGGACACAAAGTTCTTATACCAATATATAATGAACATATATTTAAATAAGTAATGAGGGACTTAGCGGCGTAACAAAGCTTATTCAAAAGAGGTAAAAGGGCACTGAAAAATATATACTTAAAATCAGTGAAAACAAAAGAATGACAAGTGATAAATTAAATTTAAAAAATAACCAATGTCCTAAGATAATCAAACATAACTTTGAGGTTGTCTTATTTTTGGACAAAATTCATTTATGTTTCAATCAGGCTTAAATCTTTTGCATCTTTGTTTTGCAGTTGACAGCTAGTTTTAGAGTCTGTTGTCTAATCCATGGTAAATACTAAGATAGGAAGCATTATATTCTGCAGGGAATCCACTGACTCTCAGGCAGGAGGAGTGTTAGATAACACTTTAGCACCACATAGGAAGAGACATGTTAATGCACCCAAACTAACACTCACAAACTAATTAATTCATTTTTCTAAATTCTTCTGGTGGATCTAGTACATAGAAAGTGCTGTATCAAGTATTTTCTGTAGTAAACATAAAGATGACCAAGATGGAATGCCTGCTCCTGAATCTACCAAAAGAGCTAGCAAGATGAATTTAAATTCTGAAAAGTATGGGAGAGCATTTTGTTCATGATTCTGGGTGAGAGTTCAAGTCTTGTTTTTTTTTTTTTCCCCCTTCCAATTCTGGTTTTCCCAGTTTACCCACTAAATGAAGCGTCAGTAACATATCATTGCTGTGACATAGTATAGGGAATCTAAGCTGGCTACATAGATTTGAATCTAGGACCTGTCATTTGTTGAGTTTTTCATTTTGAGCAAATCGCATCATAACCTCTGAGTGTCAGTTCATACTGTATAGTGTGAGTAATACCTCATGTAGTTATTGTTAGGGTTACAGGAGACTGTTTATGATTGGAAAAGCAGTGTATATTTGACAATAAATTGTCAATAGTCATTAGAATTTTTTAAAATTACATGTTTCAATATCAATTAAATATATTTTGTAAAACTCAACTAGTTTCATTTTTGACATTTTCTTACAGATTTTTAAAGAAGGAAACAAAAATTCCTTTTTTCCTTATTTTTTATTGTTTACACTCTTATGTTTTCCCTACTTGTTCCCCTCTTTGCCTTATATATTTTTATTTATTTATATATTGTTGCTCACATACAGTTTTCTCCATTTTCTCACCACCACTTCCTCCCACCCCGCCCTCAGTCCTGCCCCGCTTTGGCTTTGTCCATGGGTCCTTTAGACATGTTCTTTCACGGCCCTTCCCCTTCTTTCTATCATTGTTCCTCTCCCCTCTCCCCCTTCGCCTTTTGACCCAGCAGTCTCACTTCTTGGAATATATCCTAAGAATCCCAAAACACGAGTTCAAAAGAATATATGTACCCGTATGTTCAAAGCAGTGTTATTTACAATAACCAAGATTCAGCCCAAGTGCCCATCAGTAAATGAGTGGATAAAAAAGCTGTGGTACATTTATACAATGGAATAGTATGTAGCAGTAAAAAAAAAAATTCTCTGTTACTCAGGCTTCTTTTACCTCTTCTTCATCTCTTTATTTTTAAAATCAACAGATACTTATCTAAGAGCATTTTTGGAAGTTGGAGGCAGTAGAAATGTCCAGGGCAAGCAGAATTAAATTTCAGGTTATGTTTATTACTGGTTAGAATAGGAAAGGGGCAGAAATAGCCAGCATTCATTCCTTTACTTCCTGCTACTTACCTGGGATTCATTCAACCTACCTTGACTGAGTCTCTACTATATGTAAAGTACTATCTTTGTTTTAGGTCTGGAAAAACTTCTCCTCCATATGTCCACTTTCCTACTACCATCCTGGATTATTCAGCTTCTTGGTACAGTGCCAATTCTGTAGAAAAATAGAACTGGGCTTCAGTGTCCATCAAGCCTCTTCTTCCATGGACCATGGACCAAAGAAGCTTAAGCCTTAGCTGTTTGTTTCATTGGTTTTTTAACTTAAAAATGCTGTAATGTTTTACTTCTGTCCATTTTATAATTAAAGAAATAACAAGATGCTAAGAATACTGTCTGAAATAATCTTAAATTTCTTCACTCATGCTATTATGTAGTTTTCTCTCGGAAATCCTTAATCAGAGTCTCCTCAGAGAGTCATAATTTGTTTTAAGATGTGAAGAACATCAAAAGTTACTAAAGATACTGTTGTTGGCTTAGATTTCAGAGAAGTTTGGAAGCACATTGTGTAACTGGGTAAATTACTGTTTCTTTTAATTATCAAGGGTAAGAATCTCAGTGGTTACAATAGACTAGTAGTAAAAGAGCTTTAAAATTTCTCTTATTTTCCACTCCTTTTGATAACATCTCAGAGAGAAAATCTCTAGGATAAAAGGATGCTATTTGATTAAAAATTATAACATTTTCAAACATGTGTTAGCATTTTGTAGCAGAGAGAAGTTTAAAGACAAAAGGAAACATTGGACGAGTAATGCACAAAAAACAAAGGCATATTTGTTGAAGTACCCTATATCATATGAATATAATTTCTTCCCTTCTGTTAAGATTATATACTAGGCTGCATGTATGTGTACTGCATGTTTACAAACTGCTACGCTTCTTTATATGTGAGACTTAACTTACCACAGAGCATTTGAAAATTATTTTAGTTTACTTTTGGTGTGTAATGGTAAGTTTACCTTTCTAACTTAAGGATCTCTGTTCAGTATAGGTATTTAATGTTTTTCAGGAGGTTGCTGAATAAATTATTTAAAAATTTATATGTTAATTAATTTGTGAGAAGTAATGCTTAATATAGAAAGTATTTTCAGTAAATGGGGAGATCTGCCAGTTAATAATTTATTAAATTACTAGAAAGATTGCTCCAAAATGCTGACTCTTGTCATGTTATTCAACATAGTATTGGAAGTCCTAGCAAGAGCATTTAGGCAAGAAAAAAATAAATGAATAAAAGGCTCAAAATTAGAAAGGAAGGGGTAAAACTGTTACTAGCTACAGATGACAATGTTATAGAGAAAATCCTTAAAACTCCATGAAAAAAAAAACTGATAAAACTAATAAATTCCATGAAGTTACAGGATATAAAATCAGTGTACAAAAACTTGTATTATTATACCCTAATAATAAACTTGCAGAAAGACAAATTAAGAAAATAATTTAATCTATAACTTTATCAAAAATAATAAAATACCTATGAATAAATTTAACCAAGGAAATAAAAGACCTGTCCATTATTAAAAGAAAATAATTTAATCTATAACTTTATCAAAAATAATAAAATACCTATGAATAAATTTAACCAAGGAAATAAAAGACCTGTCCACTGAAAAGTGTAAAATATGGATAAAAGAAATTGAAGACACAAAGAAATGGAAACATATTCCATGTTAAAAATTCCATTTTAACAATTAATATTGTTAAAATGTTCATATCACTCAAAGCAATGTAGACATTCTCTGAAATCCATATCAAAATACCAATGGCATATTTCACAGGAATAGGACAAATAGTTCTAAGATTTGTGTGGAAACATGAAAGATTCCACAAAGCCAAAACAATATCAATATTGAAAAGAAAAACACTGTAGGTACCATCCTTTCTGACCTCAACTACATTACAAAGCAATAATAATCAAAACAGTGTGGCACTGACAAAAACAAACATAAAGAATAATGGAAAAGAATACAGAGCCCAGAAGAAAACCCATGCACATACAGTCAATTAATTTGCAACAGAGATTCAAAGAACATACAATAAGGAAGGGACAGTCTCTTCAAAAAATGGTATTGGGAAAACTGGACAGTCATATGCAACAGAATGAAACTGGACCACTCTGTTACCCAAAACACAAAAATTAACTCAAGGCTTCTGGTCAAGATGAAAGAGTTGGTAAATATGGTACTTGCATCCTCCCACAACAACATAAAAATTGCAACTAAACTAGTCATTGAGAACTGTCTGAAGACTAACTGAACATAAATCCTCTAAGGAACGATATACAGACGAAGCCATGGTGAGACTGGTAGGAAGGGTAGAGATGCTGAATATGCTGGCCCCACACCCATGTGTGGCAGTTTAAAATCGGGAAGGACATCTAGAAATACAGGGCTAGTCGGGGATTTTAACACCACATTGACCTCAATGGATAGCTCTTCCAGGCATAAAATCAACAAGGAGACAGTGCCCTTAAATGGCACACTAGATCAATAGATTTAATTGATATCTTCAGAACATTTCACCCCAAAACAGCAGAATATACACACCTAGCTCAAATGGAATGTTTTCTAAGATAGAACACATGTTCGGACATAAAAGAAATCTCAATAATTTTAAGAAGATTGAAATTATATCTAGCATCTTCTCTTTGTTTTAACTATACATGTTTTATTTCTTTGATTTTCTCTCATTTCACCATTATTCATTACTTATCTTCTTTTATCTTCTTTGGCTTAACTGTGTTCTTCTACTAAATACTTCTGTTGCATTTTTAGCTCATTGATTTTCATTTTTAACTAATATGTACACTTAAACATATCTATTCTGTCTAAATATTGCTTTTGTGGCATCATACAAAGTACTACATGTATTTTGCCTAGAGTCACTGAAGATTATAGTAGAAGAAATATCCAGTCCCTCTATCCCCATCTCTAATTCACACTCTACAAAAGACAACTACTTTTTCACTTTTTAAGTAGTTTCCTTTGCTGTTTATCTCTTTATTTCCAATTGACATGATCTATTTTCATTTCTTGATATTTCAGTTAAGCTGTTATCTACTACTGACTTATCTACTACCTACATAAAAGATAAGATTTGCTCCCGCATCCTTCCTCTCCTTCTGTCCTCTTAATGGAGACAATGTCCCACTTCGTATTAGATCAATAGTCAGTGTTTGCTTTATTATAGGATATACAAGCATTATTCACAGAAGAGCTATGTAGTATACTGTGATTACATTTCCTCTTTAGCAGTCTTTTTTTTCTCCTAAAGTTAATACCAAGCTTTGGGGTTTATTCGTTTTCATTAGTTTTCTATTTTCTTATCATTCTTAACTTTTCAAGGTTTTTTCCATAAGTTTAAACCTTTTCTCATCATGGTCATACACATTAAGTATTTGATTTTATCTCTTTTTCAGAGGTTACCATCCTAGAATTCTCTTTCCTAGCATGTAGACTTCTTGTGCTCTAGGTCTGCCCTGAGGCTCTTTCCCAGGGATTTTTCTTCACTCTCACGAAGGGGACCAGGGGCTTGAACACTGTAGAAAGGCCAAAGTGACTTTCCCAGTGTTCTGCCACTGGTTTCCTTCTTCCTGTGTTTTCCCTTTAGTTTCTGTTATTATTTTAGTGGAATATAGAAATCAGCAGCTTCTTGAAATTTTGTGTACATAATTCCAAGTCACTTTATTTAATTTTTAAATGTTTCTGAGACATTTATAATTTTTATATCTCCATTATTCTGGATGTTCACTATAGTGTGCCTTGGTGTGGGTCTTTTGTTCTTCTGGGATCTTAGTTAGACCCCTTAATTTGGAAACTCATTTGTTCAGTAGTAGGGAATTTTCCAATCATCCCTTTCATTTTTCCCTGTATGTATTTATGGAAAAAGATTATTCAAATTTAGATCTCTTGAATTTATCCTGTTTGTTCTACCTTTCTCATTTTTCTCTCTCATTTTCGATCATCTTATTTGTGTATATATGTTGCTATGTAGAAATATTTATTTATGTGTAGAAATATATGTTTATATGTGTGTACACAAATGGGATAGGGAAACAAATATATATCACTTTCATCCTGATTTATATATAAATATTTATATATAAATAACTACTTTTAAAGTAGTTTAAATAAAAACTACTTTGTGTTTTGTAGTTTCTAGAGTACGAGAGTGTATATGTTTGAGTGGGAGATGGAATGTTGACAATCTTTTTTTTTTTTATTGATTTTCCATATTACTGAATTTTGGCCAGATAATGTAGATCAGTGTAAAATTTAAAAACATTAAATGAGCAACAATGAGATAACCTGGGAGCCAAGGAGAGAGGACTGGAATGTGCATACGTGAACGATGATGACTTCACTGGACTAGTCGGTGGGGGTGTTAGATGCCGTTTAAGTGAGCATGTGTGCTGCGTGGTTGTTGCATTCAAAATGACTGAGTGTGTAGACCAATGAATCTGCATCAAATTTTGCATTATGCATGAACATTCCTCTGTTGAAACTATTCAGATGATTCAGAAGGTTGAAGCTATGGGCAACTGGTGATTGGCAAGTTCATCATGACAGTGCGTCTGCTCATGCGTCATGTCCTGTGCGGTTTCTTTGTGACACATAAAATCACTCAGGTGGCTAGATACCTCTGTGACGCAGATTTTGCACCCTGTGACTTCTGGCTTTTCCTCAAACTAAAATCACCTTCGAAATGAAAGAGATTTCAGACCATCATCTTCCAGATTTAGGAAAATATGACGGGGCAGCTCATAGTGATAGAACTGTGTGAGGTCCCAAAGTCTCTTCTTTGAAGGGGACTGAGATGTCATTGTTCTGTGTACAATGTTTTTTGCATGTTGTAACTTCTTCAATAAATGTCTCCATTTTTCATGTTACATGGTTGGATACTTTCTGGATAGACTCTTAACAATGGCTGGACTTTTTCCGACCAGACCTCATATATAGAAAACAGCTCCTAAATCTCAGTTAATTGCAACAATATTTATTTAATGTTTACATTGTCTTTTGTCTGTTCTTGGTTGGACTTTGCTGGGTTCCTGGCTCTGATGTGGGGTCATGTATGCACCACATGTCTTCATATCTGAATTGAGGTTGAGCAATGCTACCTGAGACATGCTCTTCCAATGGTCAAGGACCTTAACTGGAACCTGATATATGGCCGTTTCTGCCTGCATTCCACTGGTTAAATCCAATCAATTGGACAAGATCAAAGTCAGTGGGGTGCAGTGGGGGAGAATGAATTGTGGACAATATAATATCAGCGATTAGTGTTACTAAGTATTATCTAAAAATAATAATTTGACTCAATTATTCCATTTCTAGAAAACTATCCAAAAATATTTAGAAATATATATAAAATCCATACTGAAAATTATGACTATATTATGCATAATAAGAAAAGTCTCTGTCTTACAATAGGAAGTATATTATATACAGTAAATCCATACTCTGAAATGCTATACAACTTTAAAAATTATGAAAAACAGGTAAATGCTGATATATAATGTCAAGTGAACAAAGCATTTCGGGTACTTAATACTCACTAGCTCCTGTAATAAACTACCCCAACATCTGAGGTCTCTACGTAGCATATTTATTTATTTTTGCACACCAGTCTGATGTGAGTTGGGTAGTCTTTCAGCCAGCTATTCTTTCAGCGGTGAATCAGAAGTCAGGCCCTATCAAATATTTGTCTGGCCCTTGCTTCCACAGTCACCACAGAAAGTGAATTGGCTAGAGGATTGTGGGGGATATTTTTAAGGGGTAGGCCTGCAAGTGACATAGTATTTTTGTTCACATTCCATTAAGAGGAAGTGATCATACCGTCCTCTACCTAATTTCAGGGGACTCTAGGAAATGTAATCTGCTTGTATAAGCAGAAAGAGGAAATGGTATAGTGAGCATGCAGTCTTGTCTCTGGCACAGCAGAACACCAACGCTTTACATATTAGGACCCTGGTTTGATTACATGTGAACATGCTATCTCTAGGTATAGAAAAAGACTAAAACTGTATAGACCAGGCTAATTCCTTTTCTTTTTTTTTTTAGCAGGTGCTGGAATTGTACATAGTTTCAGTACCTTTTTTGTTCACTTTTTAAAACCCAGTCCAATAAAAAATAAATGTTATATTAAGGGGTAAATAATATGTTGAATGATATATTTATTATATGCATTGTGTAAGAAAGTATTACATTTAAAAAGGTCTTTATATAACTCTTTGACTTCTATTCTTGCCTAATCCTTCCAGGGACAGCCTGGCTTTTGTTAGAACCTTATCTTTTCTAGTTCTAAATCCAGTCCTGGGTTTTTTATTTTTATGGGACAATGTGTTTTTAAAAAAGTAGATAGTATATTTTTATATAAATATATTATAAAAATTACTAATTTAACCTATTAAAATAAGAAATTAAAAAAAATCTATACCTCATCACCTCCAGGAGTTTTTATAGATGCCTCCATAGCTCATAAAACTCTTTTCAGAATTCTGATAACATTTTATATTTCCTTAAAAGAGATAAGTAATTCATATTTTTTGATAACACAAATGTAATGAAATCAAGTTTTTTGAGGGGTGACATTTTAGACAGAGGGAATAGCATGTGTGAAGGCATAGTTCATGAATATTAATAATCTCTGGCAGTGGTTTTCAGAGTGTGATTCCTGGATCATCAGCGCTGTCTAGGGTCTTGTTAAAAATTCAGTTCTTGGGGTCTTTTCTATGAGGAGCAGTTCTTTTGGTTTGCTTGGGGTTGTACTGTTTTTAGCCCTGGAGAGCCTGCATCCTGGGAAACCCCTCTTTCTGGGACAACCTAGGCTAGCAGTTGGTCGCCTTAGGTTGCCTATACCAGCCTCCTGAGTTAGAAATTCACTATGGGCCCCAGTGGTCTCTGTTTTTATAATCCCTCTTGATGATTCTGATGCATGCTAAAGTTGGAGAACCACTCATCTAGGGAATATGAACAGTTTGGCATTGCCCAAACTGTGATGAGGGATGAAGTTTAAATATAAGCATAAAGCAGGCATTGAAGGCCCTTACATGCTTTGTTAAAGAGTTGTATTCCCCCTGGCCCATGTGGTTCAGTTAGCTGGAGTGCTTCCTGTAACTGAAAAGTTGCAGGTTTGATTGCTGGTCAGGGCACATGCTTAGGTTGAGGGTTCAATCCTCAGTGTGGGTGCATATGAGCATATGATTCTCCCTCTCTCTCCCTTCCCTTCCCTCTCAAACAAAACAAAACAAAACAAAACAACGAGCAGTGAAAAAACTGTTTTATTCAATAGTTGGTATGTATTAACTCATCAAGTCAAGGACTTTTAATTAGAGGAGGTGATATTTTGAGCTGGCTCTTTGTATCGCTAAAACCACTATAGCCAGTTAAAATATTCTATTTTATGTAAAAATAAAATTAAATGGTATTTTAATCAATTCCAGTTTGAAAATTAATGTGAAGTTAAACATTCAGTACTTATTGGCTTCATGTGTACCAGCTCAATCTGTATTCTTGGACAGAACTTCTAAATGATTGTTCATTTTTCTAGCTTAACAAAACATATATATGATCTTTGTGATTTTCTAGGTGTCTGTTTTAGAAATAGAAAGTATTTTGGAGATAAATCAGATATGTACGTATTCATACCTCATTTTTCTTTCTTTAATTTTTGTTTAGGAAAAGGCTGGTTTCTTGAAGATGTTGTAATCAAGGATCCCACAGCTGACAAGGAATACGCCTTCTTCTGTCACAGGTTTGTAGGTGTGCTTTTACATTGCACAAATTCATTTCACATTAGTTAGTTCCAGGTTCTGGAGGAATGGATAGCTTATTCAATTATTCTTGGTTATTAGTTCTTTGTTGGTAACTTTTTTGAACATTAATTTTAGATACTGTTTATTCTATTTAGAAAGATATCCATTATTTCTGATGATACAAATTCAAATATTTCTTGGGAAATTAAAATAGATTTGTAAAATATAATTTCTTTTTTCATATTAGTAAGGAGAATGAAATCTCTGTTAAGACAACTTATTCTTATTGGACTAGGTCCCAAATTAAGTTCAAAAATAAATATACAAAATAAATGTTGCATGTGGCTTTTTACAGAAAAATGACATTGCTAATCCACTGTCATCAGACCTTGATTTTGGGGTTATTTTCCCAATAGTGGTGACAGATTTGCTCTTCCTTTCAACATTCTCCTGCTTCTCTTCTCATAGAACCAACAATACCCATTTGTACAATAATTTGGTACAGTTTGAACTCTAATTGATGACCAAAGAACAAGATAAAATAGTTGGTCCAGTGGATGTAAAATGTATGACCTAGGCAGACTGATTGAATAATGTACCCATGGATTAGGGAAAAACATTTCATCCTTGCCTGTTAGTAGCTTCTCCTACCTTTCCTGCACTCTCATAGTCATTTCAAGCATTTCTTTTTCCATTTTCTACTCTGCTTTTACCAACTAGATACCTATGGTTTTTTTCAATTTCCATTATCCATTATTTCTGGCTTGGCTGGGTAATTGCCTGTGGTTAGTATAAATATAAAGCCAGGATATACTCAGTGCACTTTTCTTTCCACAGATGGCTGGATCAAGGGGAAGATGATGGTAAAATTGCCAGAGAACTATATGCCAGGGATAACAGTATTATCTCTGCAAGTAAGTGTCATGTCCTCACATTTCATGAAGAACTTTGTTTTATGAGGATTGAGGAAAGTATGACACTCCTGAAATTAACAATCCTCTCTTTCCTTTATATCCTCAGGGCAGAAGCTAGACTGTAATAGACAAGAAACAGTAAGTTTTACTTTGAGTCTTAAATTATTTGGTACAAACAGTGCTCAAATAGGTATTTGATGTGTTAAAGCAAAACAGTATATGATGTATAGTAAGGGGTGTTTCTTAGTAATTTCCTTCTCTTTCTCTTTTCATATTGGTGTTTTTTTGTTTTGTTTTCCTATTTAGTGGGCTGCAGAGAGCTGGAAGTTCAAGAAGGGAAATACTCTTCAGTTCTACAACAGGCTTACTGGAGGATTTGTCCGTCTGCACCCAGATGGCACAGTTGATGCAGTTGGAGAGAAAGCAGACAAATATGGTAAAATCACTGAGCAAAGCGTGTGGTGCTATGGCAGTTTTGGGAGCTGGGTACAGGGGCAGATTTCTAGACCCAGTTTAATTTGCAGTTTTGCTTCTTCTTTTTCGGATGGCTTTACACCAGTACTGACCCATTTAAGTAATTCATTATCTGCCTTAATACAAATGATCAATAGACAACAGGCTTTAAATCTGGGCAGACAATATCATTATGCAGAACATTATACTATAAAAAACTTTTTTGTTATTACTTAATTGAAGACTAAAATGTAAGCAATTAACATTGACTCTTCATAAAAAGCCACACAGTAGCTCTTACATGGTGTGGCCATGTAAGGAATTAAGTTGGTTCTACTACATACTGAGTGCCTATTTTGTTCAAAGCACCATTTATAAATTTGATGGCCACAGAAGCAACTAAGACATTATCCTGAATTCCAGAGGTTCAAAATGTAATGCGAAAGACAAATACATATAAAAATTTCAAAATTGGTTATTTGTAGCTAGTGTCATAATAAAGACACAGAGGAAAAGTAGGCAAAGAAAAACTAGATTTAATGTTTAAAATTAGCATGCCATGAAGCCATGAGGAAAAGAATGAAAGGAGAAGTAAACTGATAATGTTAGGCCTTTGAATATAAACCCAAACCTCCAAATCATCTTGAAATTTATACCTTTAGTGTTGAAACAAGATTTGCCTGCTGCATCTATGAATATAACTTTTCTGTATAGTAGTCCCCCTTATACATGGTTTTGCTCTCTGCAGTTTCAGTTACTTGTAGTCCAAAAATTCCAAAAATAAACAATTCGTGTTTTAAATTGTGTTCCATTCTGAGTAGCGTGATGGAATCTCCCACAGCCCAGCGTGCCCTGCTCAGGACGTGAGCCATGCTTTTGTCCAGCACCTCCATGCTGCACCCACCACCTGCCCAAGCCACCTGGGTTATCTGATTGTTGTAATATTGCAGTACTTGTGTTGAAGTAACCCTTATCTTACTTAGTAATGGCCTCAAAGCCATTCACATAACTTTTATTAAAGTATATTGTTATAAACTTTATTAGTTGTTATTAATCTCTTACTCTGCCTAATTATAAATTAGTTTTTCATAGATATGTATCTATAGAGAAAAAAACTAGTAATATATAGGGTTTAATACTATCCAGTTTTAGGCATCCACTGGGGACATATCCACATGGATTAAGGGATGGGGGACTACTCTTTTTTGTTTTAAACAGTGATGTTCACATAACTTCCAGGGTGTGCTGGATGGAGATGCTAATCTATATAGCATTTCCTCAAAAAGTAATCCCTTTCACTTCATATTAGAGATCCCAGGGAATAATTCAACTTTCTTCTCCATGAAAATACGTGGGAGTCTAAGAATACTTTCTAGTAGCTTCTCTTTCCAAAATTAATCTGTTTCTCAGACATTTTTCTTACCTGTTGTTTTCTACTTGGGATCACTTATCTACTTAGGTCAGTCAAAATGGCCCTTGACATCCTGTTCCTTGCAGTTACTGCTGCCAATGCTGGTGTTCTTTTCTCTTATTCAGTATAGAAGATTGTATTTCCAAATGTGGTAACAAAAATATCTCCTATTGTTAAATCAGAAACTGAAGGATCGAAGTTTTACCCTACTTGCAGAAAATATGAGAGCAGAGTGCAAGACCAAGACCATTTATTCTCATATGCATTGGTTCTCCACATCCAAATCTCACGGTATCATGAAGTAAGGGCCTGATGATACCAGGCCCTTACCTACATGTGTGGGTGAGTGCATTAAAGGAGAGAAATAAGGAAAGTCTGATCTTACATAGGATTGCCCTTCCTTCTTTCCAGAAAAAGAAAAAGAGAATGAGACAGGGACAGGGAGAACATATCTTTATTTTGGAATGTAAGCAGTTTTCTCCAGGGAAGGGAAAGAAAGGTCTTTACCTGTACTCCCCTGGGATGTCGAGAGAGAGGGATAGGGAGAGTGACATACAGAAGGAGAAGGAGAGGGAGGTGAGAGGGGGGAATCATTCTCATCCTGTAACCAGCACCATCTGCCAAACATATGAGTCCCTGTGTAGACCAAACTAATTGGTAGATGATGAAAAGAGACTCATTTTTTACTCTTAAGTCTTTCTAGCATCTTAATATATATAGTAGAATAAATAGTCTTTAAAAAACAGGTGTAGGATAGTATGAGTAATTTTTCTTGACATAACTGATGTTTTTGCAACAGGAGGTTTTTATGCACGTAATCTGTGTAATTACTTGCAACATTATTTCCTGATGTTAAATTTTGTGTCTTCTAAATTCACCCCCATGAATCAGGTTTTCTCTCTCTGGAAAGTGTGGTTATGATCAATGCTGACCTATAGACATTTTTCAAGAAAACATGCCTCTGAGATATATTAACTTATAATTTTTACTCTATCAAACAATGTCATTTTTATCATCATGCACCAATCCTTCTATTTATTTATGAACCTGGTTGTGAATTTAGCTATTTCCCTACTCAATTTGAGAGCTACTGAACCATTTCTTGGTAATACTAAACCTAAAAGCAGACATACAGCATGAGAAGATCTTTGAAATACCACAGGGAACTTCATTTTATGATCATAAGCTCATAGGTATTAAAATCAATACTGTATCAACATTGACAATGACAATAAAAAACAAGTCTTCTGGTCTTCAGTGAGGCATCCTACAAATAAAGGAGGTAGCAGACAACCAAAGCAATTCAATTTTTAACTCTAAACCCTAGATGGCAACCTTATGTCAGGACCAGATTCATAAACTTCCCATCACCCATAATTTCAAAAGAGTTAATATAAAATCTAGATGCACTTATTTTCTTATTAAATTTTTTCAGGAAAAATTTAAAATATAAATTCAGATTATACATTCCTAAAAGGTTAAACATGCATTTTGAAAAGGTATAAAATATCATATTACTGAAAGTTTCTAATGTCATTATTATTCTTTGTGTTATCTCTAAGGATCTATGTAAATAGTTGCACCAGGTTTTGTTAGTGGGTTTTTTGTTTTGTTTTGTTTTGGTTTTGGAGTGTTTATTTGGTACTATGTCAGAATAGGCTGTAAGGAAGAGGTGACTATGTATTTCAGTGTGGAAGTTTTATTTATTTTTTAAAGTCTATTTTATTGATTATGCTATTACAGTCGTCCCATTTTTCCCCTTTTATTCCTCTCTGCCCTGCACCCCACCTCCCACCAGCATTCCCCTGCCCTCAGTTCATGTCCATGGGTCATGAATTCTTTGGCTTCCCCATTTCCTGTACTGTTCTTATCCTCCTGCTGTCTATTTTGTACCTACTATTTATGCTTCTTACTTCCTGTACCTTTTCCCCCATTCTACCCCCTCCCCTCTGATCTCCACTTCTATGATTCTGCTCCTGTTCTAGTTGTTTGCTTAGTTTTTGTTTTTGTTTTTAGATTCAGTTGTTGATAGTTGTGAGTTTGCTGTCATTTCACTGTTTATAGTTTTTGATCTTCATCTTTTTCTTAAGTAAGTCCCTTTATAACATTTCATATAAAAAGGGCTCGGTAATGATGAACTCCTTTAACATGACCTTATCTGAGAAGCACTGTATCTGCCCTTCCATTCTAAATGATAGCTTTGCTGGATAGAGAAATCTTAGATGTAGGTCCTTGCCTCTCATGACTTTGAATACATCTTTCCAGCCCCTTCTTGCCTGCAAGGTTTCTTTTGAGGAATCAGCTGAGTGTCTTATGGGAACTCCTTTATAGGTAACTGTCTCCTTTTCTCTTGCTGCTTTTAAGATTCTCTCCTTGTCTTTAATCTTGGGTAATGTAATTATGATATGCCTTGCTGTGTGCGTCCTTGGGTCCAATTTCTTTGGGACTCTCTGAGCTTCCTGGACTTCCTGGAAGTCTATTTCCTTGGCCAGCATGGGGAAGTTCTCCATTATTTTTTCAAATAAGTTTTCAAATTCTTGCTCTTCTCCTCCTTCTGGCACCCCTATTATTTGGATGTTGGAACATTTAAAGTTGTCCTGGAGGTTCCTAAGCCTCTCCTCATTTTTTTGAATTCTTGTTTCTTCATTCTCTTCTGGTTGAATGTTTATTTATTCCTTCTGCTTCCATTCATTGGTTTGAGTCCTGGTTTCTTTCCCTTCACTGTTGGTTGCCTGTGTATTTTTCTTTATTTCACTTTGCATAACCTTCACTTTTCCCTCTATTTTGCAACCATACTCAACCATTTCTGTGAGCATCCTGATTACCAGTGTTTTGACCTCTGTATCTGATAGGTTGACTAAAATACATCCACAAATTACTTGGTATTGCTCTCTTCAATAGGTGGGGCCTATTCCTCTCCCCTTGAGTATGGGATGGATTACGTGACTTTTCTCTAACAATTAGAATATGGTAGAAGCGATTGTATATGACTTTCAGGACTAGGTCATATAAGGTATTACAGATTTCTCCTGTGCTCTCTCTTGGATCACTCACCCTAGGGAAAGCCAACTGCCATGTCATGAGTACATTCAAGCATCTCTAAGGAGAGCCAAGTTGATAAAGAACAGAGTCTCTTGCAAATAACTTTGTGAGTAAGACATTTTGCAAGACAATCCTCCAGCCCCAGTCAAGTCTTCAGATGACAACAGCCCCAACCAGCACCTTGATTGCAGCCTCACAAGAGACCCAGATACATTGCTCCAAAATTCCTGACCTACAGAAATTATAAAGTAATAAGTATTTGTTTTAGGCTGAAAAAATTTTGGAATAGTATTTTATACAACAATAGATCTAATACACCAGTCACACTGTTCTGTAACGTAGCTGCTCTTGGTATTTTCTCACTCTGGTACTATGATGGCTTCCACCTTACCTTCACACTAAGTTATGGTTATTGCCAGGAATGGAAAATGTAGTATCTCTCCTACCTCTAATCTGAATTCTCATCTTCTTTCTTGTGTCACACTGGGTAGACCTGAATATTCAGTGCAGATTTTCTACCCTGAAAACTATAAATCCTTTTTTAAAGAAATTAAAGAAGACCTAAATAGGTGGGAATAAGTCCTGTGTTCATGGGTTAGAATACTTAATATTATTAAAATGACAGTACTCCCCAAAGTGATCTGCAGTTCAAAGCAATCCTTATCAAAATATCATAGCCCTTTCTGTAGAAATGGAAAGTCCAATTCTAAATTTTATATGAAATTGCAAGAGACCTCAAATAACATTGAAAAAGAACAAAATTGGAAGCCTCACATTTAGAAAAATTACTACAAAGCTACAGGAATCAAAACAGGACAATACTGGTATAAAGAAAAAGGTATAGATCAATAGAATGGTGTTTTGTATTCTTCTGAGATGACCAATCAGGTGAGACTACAAGAGGAGATACAGGAAAGGCTCAGAAAAACAAAATCCATTTTACTCATAGGTTCTAGAGATAGGGGGCATAGCATGTCACACAGGACCACAGAGAATAACACCAAGGTGGTCAGGAGACAGAAGATGGGAGGCAAGGACCACTTAGTCCATGGGCTTTATTGTGGTTTCCACAGGAAATGTAAGACAGGGTAGGGTAAACAGTTTAGGATTGACTAATCTGAATAATTTCAGTTGGCTTTGGACTATAGAAGTGATCTCTACTTTCCTGGATCTTGGTCCTGCAATGAGTAAGGCTGAGGATCATTGCCCTGTGGAGTACATGGGCAGAAAGAGTAGGTATGACTCTGGACTCATTAGTTTGAATGAAAAGGTATGATGAATATACAAGTATAAGGTGAATAATTAAAGCATATATATATATATATATATATATATATATATATAAATTCAAAGTTAAAATTTGGATTTGGGGAACATTAATCACTCAACAACTACCATAATTCTGTTTCATTTGGTATATGTTGACTAGGCTCGAAGTTTTGAGTTAATACAAAATGGACTATGTTGACAATGGTGAAAAAGGAAAGATTGGTTTATTTTAGAAAATCTAACTTTGTTACCATGAAATCATTTTATAGATATTATACAATGTACATTAGACATTTTACATTAGATAAATTGTTATCTTATATTATGTGTGTGTGTGTGTATATATATATATATATATATGTGCATATACATACCACATACACAGAAAAACCTCTGCAACTAATTAGGAAATAAAGTAAATCATGGCTCAAGGAATCATCTATTTTAAAATAATAGTATGGTCCCCGGATGGTGTGACTGAGTGGATTGAGTGCTGGTCTGTGAACCAAAGGGTCTCCATTTTGATTTCCAGCCTAGGGCACATGCCTGGGTTGCATGTCAGGTCCCCTAGGGGATACATGAGAGGCAATCACACATTAATGTTACTCTCCCTCTATTTCTCCCTCCCTTCCCCTCTCTGAAGTAAATAAATAAAATCTTTGAAGAAAAAAATTATATTAAATAAATAAATAAATAAAATCACTGTATGGGAGAGAACTTAGTGATGAACTCAAAGGGGTGGTTAAAACTTGGGACTTATAAAGCATTTTTAAAAGAACAATACTTTTGTAAAGAAAGGACAAGACAAAGGAAAAGACTTTGAGCTTCTAGTCCACTAGGACAGCAAACTGTGGGAAGGATGTATGTGGGAAACTAATGCAAGGTAAGCACTAAATAGTAAGAGTTGTCAGTGTCATCTCTTTCTCAGTACCATCTGTCTCCAGTGATAAGACTCTCTCTTTTTCCTGCTGGAGAAGTGGGTTTGGGAGATACCTTCACAGAATAAATTTATGTTACTCTTTTAGGCAGAGCTAAGAGTTTATACAGTGCCTGTTTTTCCTCAGTTGCCTTCAGCTCAAAATAATTTTTATGCCATAGAGGTATATTTTTGGGATGACATACTCTGAAGCTTTTCAATATTATCCATGTACAGAAAAAATACACATATTTTATTATGAATTTTTACAAACAACATTCTCATGTAACTAGAACCCTGATCAAGAACTGGAACATAACCAGCACTCCAAAAACACTCTCATGCCATTTTCTAGTCACTCTCCCCCAAAGGTAACCATTACTGTGATTCCTAATATCCTGGAATAATCATGCCTGTTTTTGTGCTTTATATAGTTAAACATGCAATACATATTATATTATATCTGGCTTGACTCATCATTGAAAATCACCTATTTATAAGAGCAAAAATGATCTTCATTCATTGTTGTTACAAAAGTGGATTCCTGAAAATTTGTTGGCAGTAAGTGGTAAAGGAAGGATTACTGGTAATGCAAAGAACATTGGACTAATATCTGAAGGCCTGGGTTCTATTTCAATTCTGTGATGAGGTAGGGATCTTGGGAAAGTCCCTTAACTCTTTGTGTCTCAGTTGCCTCATTTTCCAAGTGGAGATAACTCTGTGTTTGCGCAGTATTTGTATTTATAGGCTAAGGGGGTATGTTAACTAACTTACCTAAAGGATATTTCTTGAGCACCCACTATGTTCTAGGTACCTCTATAATTGCTGTTATGTAACTGTACACACAGTATACAAAAATTTATACCCTAGAAATGCTTACATTTTAAGATAAAAAGGTATGTAAAAGTACATTGAAAACTAAAAACACAAATATATGATGACAGGATCTTCATCATCATAATCATACAAACCAGTCATTAATGGCCAAATCATATCTATTTACTTTTGTAATGCATTATTTTATTTTACCCCAAATGTCTGAAATTTATAGAATGGAAATGGGTTTTTACACTAAGATTATTTATCTTCCAGGAAAAATCAGGTGTTATTTTTTGGGGGGTTGTCTCTAGACTTACTGATTATCATGGGAAGGCATTGAAGATTCTCCATGGATATTCTACCAAATTGCCAAGCAACATATAATCAAAGGCTACTGGCATTCTACCTTTCCTCTAGTTAAAAGGTTTAATTGAGAAATATTATAAAACATATTATTAGAAGATTTCAATATGTAATTGAATAATAAAAAATCATTAAAATTATGAATTAATTGCTAATACTTGAAATGTTTTCCAGGTCTTTTTGATGTTATTTTCAACAAAGGAAATATATGCATATTCCAAAGTCATGAAATAAGTCATCTTTCTCTTTCTCTTGACAATAGCTTTGTCACTGGAATGGTAGGTCATAATTTTTCTGTTGGCCATATATCATTATATCCATATATAATATGTTTTTGCATAAGTGCATTGATAAGATTATCAAATTGTATTTTTCTTTGGCTTTTACTTTCACTTTCTTCTGTTTTGTCTTACTAATTTTTGAGATTCTAATGCATAAATGGTCCTAAAAATTCTCAATTAGGATCTAGACCAAAGAAAAAGTAAAGTAGACCACTTCTCAGATAACATTCAAAATTTTAATGAGCCTCCCAAGAGATACTGACTTTAAAAGACCCCTTTAGGGATCCTATTATTAGGGAAATAAACCATAATTTCACCTAATTATGCTTTGTATTAGTTTATGCTTGAAATGTAGCTTTTAATATAGAAAGCTGGCTTTTCAAAATCCATACACACCATGTATTTTGCAAGCGAGACAGCATAGGGTAGCTGTCATACATTGTGCTTAATATGTGTTATAACATTTAGTCTTTATATCTACCCTATGAGAGAATCCATTATTATCTCATTCAACAGAAGAGGAACCTGAGGTATAGGAGGACTAAATGAGCTGCCCAAAGTCACATAACTAGTAAATGTGAAAGCAAACACATTTGAACACAAGCAATCTGACTCCACCTCTCATGCTACAGCTTCATTGTATAATGCAATATTACATGATGATTTTTAACTCACAGCATGTTATTTAAAGGAAAATAATAATTTAAAAAACATGTAATTTGTATGACTGAAATTTAAGCTAAGTGATTACTCAGTCAAACTTCCTCCATGAAGCCTTTTCTCTGCTCCAGATTTAGCAAGTACCCTATACAATGTACTACTTTAGAGCACATTCTGCTCAGTACAGGTCCTGGTCATAGTGTGTGATAAATAAGAAAGTAGTGGATATGGAATCTACTTAAATAAATTGAGTTTAATAAATGTCCCACTGCTTTATTTTTCTAAAATCAAATTAACACTATCTCCAAGACCCTATTTCACTAAGTTGGTGAAAGATTCCATTTTAGTTGTTATGAGATTTGCCTTGTTACACACAAGATTTCACCTGGTATGGAGTTTCAGAATATCTGGTTACAGCCCTCTTAGCTTCAATGCACACTGGTCACTGGTAGAATACTAGTCAAACATAAGATGGTTTCTTAAAGGTAAATCTCTCTGTTGCTTACTTATCATACTTAACACCAGGGAACTTTGCTTGGGTTCATAGTCTTAGAGTCATAAGTCAGTCATTTAAGGGGCACCCAAGAGTTCATCGTTTTCAGGCAGAAATGCCTCTCTGGGTTACTGAGAGAAGATGGGGAAAGACCTCAAACAGTACCCCAAAGCAGGACTGCTTCCCTATAGCATAACTTCCTCAATTTGTTTAGTTTTTTGAAAGCAAATCCTAGTAATACATGTCTATTATTTTGAGCTTTTGATCCCAAATAATCTTGAGGTAAGAAGGCACAAGTAAAGGCATGAAACATAAACAATGATAAAATACATATGAACATCTTATTAAATTATCCTGCCACTGGAGTTATTTTTATTGTTACCCAGCACTCTACCATGGGTTCTGAAAAATAAGGAGAAGAAAGTTCATGGGAAAAGATGCTGGAAATTATGCTGGGAAATCCAACAATTGAATTACACAAACATAAGATTATATGGATAGTTCAAGAGTTCTATAGAGTGGAATAGACCTCTACATACATATAATGTCAAAACATTTTAAATTTATTTTCTACTGTTAATTCAAAGGGTTCCCCCCTTTTTCTTTTAGGCTGGTGGTGGAGCCTCCACTGAGCTACGGGTGCTTTATCAGCCCAACCGCTGTGCACTTCTTGAGTCAGCATTGGCTCCTGGGCACACAGTTAGTTTTGACTGTCATGGAAAAATAGCTGATGGATCATCAAAAGGCTACCCAGACCTTTCAAAAGAATTTGTCATTTTTGTCAAGGTAAAATGGAGGGAATCATTAAAGCTTATGTTGCTAAATACCTACTCTCTTTTGCTCTGTTGAACTAAATTGTTAAATTGAATCATAATAATCAGAAATCTTCCCACTAGGTGGCATTGATGCCTATTGCCTTCTTATTTACTTATTCTGAATGGCAATGAGGATCATAATAGTAGCAGCAATGAAAATGATGGGAGTAACATCCTACATCCAATTGAAGTTGGAGGTTGAAACTATGGATGTGGGAATTCTTAAGAAAAAGAGAATGTTACATTGGGACTCAACTGTATATTTTTAATTTTTCTAACAATTAGAATATTTGTACTCTTTGAGTGTGGTATATGTGTAATTTTATAATACTTACACTTCTTTTATTATAGCATGTGTTTGTGAACTTATTGTAGAAATATTATTATTATTACATTAATAAAATGTCTGTCATTTAAGAAACTGCTTATTTTGTGCTAGGCACATTACTGAGAGCTTCACTGCATAGACTAAATTTAATCATCAAAAAGAAACTGACAGATACTGTTATTTATATTTTTTAATATTTTATATGTATATTTATATTTTAAAAGAATTTTTAGAGAAATTAAGAATCTTAAGTAGTATAGCATAGCTAGTCAATGAAGTTTCATGAATCAAATCAAAGTCAATTTCAAAACTTTTTATATTTACAAAATAGATACTTTATCACATCACATTATTTTTAAAAAAACATGATTTTTAATGGCTGCATGGTATTTATTCATAAGGAATATATACATACATATTGGGTTGGCCAAAAATTTGGTTTGTTTTTTTCCATCAGATAGCTCTAATAGTGCTCAGTTGTCTTTAACTTCACTTGAAACAATTTTGTTAGATTGTGTAGTGACAGCTGTCATATCAGCATGCGTTGAAAAAAGATCTTGTCAAACTTGGTGGATTTTTGTGTAACCATTTTAATAGTGAAGATGGAAGAAAATAAGTGACATTTTTGGCATATTATGCTTTATTATTTCAAGAAAGGTAAAAATACAACCAAAACATACACACACACACACACACACAATTTGTGCAGAGTATGGAAAAGGTGCCATGACTGGTTGAACATGTCAAAAGTGCTTTGTGAAGTTTCATGCTGGAGATTTCTTGCTGTGGACAATGCTCCATGGTCGGGTAGACCAGTTGAAGTTGATAGCGATCAAACTGAGACATTAATTGAGAACAATCAATGTTATACCCCATGGGAGAAAGCTGACATACTCAAAATATCCAAATCAATAAAGTTATTCTGAAAATAAAACAATGTATTTTCTCTGTATATATTTGTTTATCATTGTACATTTATTTAATCTTAGTCTCTTCATTTTACTATCTATACATATTTTACAACAACACATACTTTGACAATCTTTGGCCACATATTTTATTATTTTCTTAGCTTAGATAATTTAAAATTGAACCTCAGGACCAGAATATGAAATCTTTAAGACTCTAGAAACATACTTCCAAGTTTTCTTCTGGAATTTTACTAAATTTTAATCCTGGGAAATTTAAGTAAACTGTGAAGTTAGAGGGAACAGTTCACATACCATTCTCACTGCTGACACAAACTTTAGAGTTTATGGGTCCTTGAGACTACTTGAGCAACTCAGAACTCACTGAACTCTGTTTTACCCATGGTTAAGGATTATTACAGGAAGGATATAAGTTAAAATCAGCTCAGGGAATGCATACATAAGGGCAAAGTCTAGGAAAAGTACCAAGTGTTGTTCTTTTCCCATGGATCCAAGGCAGTGTTGTTTTTTCAGCATTAATATGTGACAGTATACATGGAGTATTGCCAATCAGGGAAGCAAAATCACCTGAACCTTGGTGCTCAGAGTCTTTACTAAGGTTTCACCAAGTATGGCAGAGGTACCCAGGCCCCCAGCCATGGACCAATACCTATCCACAGTCTGTTAGGAACCAGAACACACAGCAGGAGATGAGCGTGGGAGAGCCAGCAAAACTTCACACACATTACCATCTGAGCTCCACCTCCTGTTCCCAACCCTCTCCTGGTCCATGGAAAAATTGTCTTCCATGAAACCAGTCCCTGGTGCCAGAAAGGTTGGGGACCGCTGATGAAGGGAGTACATATCGTTGGTCTCAATCTTCAGTCTCTCACAAGGTCAACAGAAGCCTTGTGAATCAAAGTCCTTAACTCAAATCACATTCTTTAGTATATGGCTGGCCCAAGGCCCTCAAACAAACTAAAACACCCCTATCAGGCATTACATTAAGGGTTTAGAGATTAACTCTCTGAAGGTCAGTGCAAAGGCCAGTGTCGAATATGGTCCTTAAAAACCAAACGCCTGACAATTTTCTGGAGGAGTAAACATCTAATTTCACTTTTATTTATTTTTAATTAGTAGTAGGATTACCTTTTCTTATTTTTATTCACCATTTGGGTTTTGTCTTTTGTGACGTGTGTATCTGTGAATTTTATTCATTACTCTACATTGTTAGTATAGTTCTAATTAACTTTCAAGAACTTTTGATATTTCCTTTTAAGCTGTTGATTGCATAAGATTTACTTAAATATACCTTAGTTGTATTTGATATTTCCTTTCTTTCATTTATTTATTTCTACATGCATATATTTAACTATCCATACAGTGCATTTTATAATTCAGGTACCCAGAGTATTCTGCTTTGTACTAGTATTAAAACTAATTTTAATAGTGATTGTAAATTTCTTAAGAGAAATGTTTTTGTTTTGTGTCTTTTTTAATCTCTGTTGCATCTGATGCTGACCTTTACATTCTCAATAAATAATGATTGATATAAATTAAGAGTCTACCAGATAACCTCCTTTAGTTATGTCTCATTTTGCATCACAGTGAAAACTTTTTTTTTTCTTTTGCTCATTTTAAACCAAAGTTCTGGAAAGATCCTGATCACTGCTACCTCTGTAAGATAATGGACTCTATTTCCATATTCCTCTAGCAAAACATGAGCTTGCTCTTTATTGCTTTTCTGTTCTGTTTGTTGCTCTGAAGGGTGTGTTCCTCAACGGTGCTGTGGTTATGCTTGCTACGAGCCTTTGCCAGGCCCTGTGTCTCCAGCCCGATGGGAGCTGCACTGGAGTGGGAAGCCAGTCTGAAAAATCCTACTGGAAAGTGCATAAAATCAGTGCTGGGATTTGCATGTTTGAAAGTGTGAAAAATGCACAGATGTATCTGAGGATTAAGGATGGCCAGTGTGATGGAACAGTAAGCATCTGCTCTTATTTTTCTCAGCGCATGTTTTTAAGACATTTGCCAATAATAGATATGAGAATAGGACTTTTGGGGTATTTTCCTTTTTAGCTTTCATCTGTGAACATTCTGGAAACTGGATGTTAATATGCGGTGATTTCCTTTGGTGGTTTTAATAAGCGGGGAGGGCAGCTGAATGCTTGGTATGATTGGAGGGGAGTCACGACCCTTTAGACACTGTTTTTAAAACATAATGTGTATACAAATCACCTGGATTTGTGTTAGAAAGCAGATTCTAACTCAGACTGCAGGGACACCTGTGTGCCTGCATTTTTCATAATCAACCAGCTGTTGATGAGTTGGTCTGCACATAGTGCTTTGAGAACCAAGGCACTAGAAAGTCTCAGCTCAACAATATTTCCTTACTGCTTCTTTAGGTCCCTGGATTTCCACCAATGGAAACCCTGTACTTTGAATAAGGAAGTAATTTTAAATTCTAAACATTAGGGGTTCTTTGCCAACATCTTGAAGTTTACGAGAGGATGGGGGAGGCAACTAACATAATATCTTTTATATGTTCACAATTTTACTATGGTTGAACAGCATATAAGTCTATACATTTAGCTTACCTATTAATGTTCTGTTCATCTGTTCTTGTTTGGAACAATTTAGTTTAAACCGTACCTTTTGGAGAAACTCAGAGGTGTTCCACTCCCCTTTCACCTTCCCAGTGTGGTTCTGGCTATTTGGGAGAATTTACATGAACTTCTGAGGGTATGAAGAGAGAATGCTTAGATTGTCATAATTCTCTGTGTCCTTGCCTTTGTGCAGGCTGGTGAATCTGCACTAATGTTCATGGTGCAGATGAGAAAAGCATATGCACACACACATTTAATTAGCATACTTGATTGAGTCACTAGAGCGTCGTAAAGTAGGTTTTATCCAATTTCACAGAAGAGGAAGGCATGTTTAAGAAACAGTGTCAGACTTACAGTCTTTAAACTGGTAAGTGGACTAATTGAGACTGAAAACAGGTAAAATTGTTATGGCCAGACTCACTATGAGTATGATTTCATGATGCTCAGCCACCCTAGAGAAGAAACATTAGGAAGTAGCTTTTCCTTCATATCACCAACATCCACAAAGTATACAAACCTTTTCCTTTGGGACTTTTAGGAATGTTCAGGACCATAAGATAGATAGTTTATTACTTAAGACATGTTTTGGGGTATGTGTGTTTTGAAGTTGTGAGGGAGAGTTTGTAGGGGCACAGATAAGTGTTAACCCAAAGTGAGAATGGGCAAACACTGGAAAATTGGAAATTTGTATCTTCTCTAGATGGCAACCAAAGGGACAGCTCAGTGCTTAACTCACCTTCTATTTAGCTGCCTCATACTCAAGTTGAATGATGATTTACATGGTTCTTCCATTTCTCCCTCAAGACTGTGGGCTCCCTGTTTAACTCTTCCATTTCTTTCTCAATGTGATGTTTATCTTGTCCCTCCAAGTGACTATATTTTCTCTGCAAGCATACAGCAGAATCTTGAATCTTTGTGCCCTACACTAAACACTTATTTTTTTTCTTCTTCTTCCTGTTGGTACTATAGGTAACTCAGCTCCATCTGATTAGGTTGAGAAAAAGGAAAGTCTTTGGCACTCAACTGAAAGATCTTGGTGAGCACAGAAAGATAGTTTGAAACTTAGACATTAATACATAAAGTGTTGTGCTGCCAGAGGGAAACTGTCATTATGCTCATTCTTCAGATGAAGAAACTAAATGTGATCCTGGTTAAGTAAGTTACCCCAACTCCCCA
Source organism: Pteronotus mesoamericanus (assembly GCF_021234165.1). Lineage (NCBI taxonomy): Eukaryota > Metazoa > Chordata > Mammalia > Chiroptera > Mormoopidae > Pteronotus > Pteronotus mesoamericanus. The sequence continues at coordinate 980,199 of NW_026555215.1, read as the reverse complement.
CCCCCGGCCCTGCCTGGCAGTGTTCAGAACTATTAGTCCAAGTCAGTCTATGTCCTGATCCCTGTTGTGGAGGATTTATGGTAACAGAATGGAGAATCTGGGTTGACCACACTGAAGAGACCAGGGTCAGGATACACAGGGCCAAGATGATTCAAAATGGAATCACAAAGTTTTATTCTTCAGCAATTCTAGAACCAGTCTTCTTGACAGTTCATCAAGTGAATCGTCGCTTCTGAAATCATGTCCTCTCAGCCTGTGCTGGGCTTCACATCAACACCAGGAACCCCCTTTCCTTTCCCTTTCCTGGTGGACACCTCAGGATGAAAAGTTAGGCTCAGGACTTCCTGTGCACTTTGGAACTGAGGCAGGCAATCAGGTATTGGAATTTCAAACCCAAGTTTCACTCCTTGAAAATATTTAATAACTTGAAAAAGGCAAAGACATCTGTTCTGTTTACTTTTTGATGGAGAATCCAGTGAGATCTGATAAAGGTGAAAGAGCATACACTGTTTGATTACATGAAGTTTGATATTTAGAATATTTAAATAAGGAATTTAATTCAGTTCAGAGCACAATGCAGAGATTCTCTAGGCCTTTTCGAAATGAACACGCCACATCTCCATTGCATGTAATTTATCCAGGGTCTGAGGCTATTCCGCTAAGGCCTTGTAAGGCAATACACATGCATGAAGTGATAATGGAGAAAATAAAATGGAATAAACATTGCTAAGAAACTCACTTAAAACAGAGTCAGAAAGCCATTGAAAAGGTGGGGCCTTTGCAGATCTTGTGACTCAGTTCTCAGAGCTGCTTTGAAGTTGCTAACCTGCTGCTAAACATAGCTCAAGACTGAGCCATAAACATCTTGGAACAACTGCTCCATAAAAACAATGGTTTTATTTTGTCCTTGTAGTTGTCGCTTCCCCTGTTTGCATGTTGGAACTAACCAATCCCAGTTAACCTAGCCAGAATCCTTCATTTGCATAGAGGACCTAAAGGGGAGCCACATTTGCAGATTGCACCTCTATTAACTCCTGTCTTTTTATTTTGCTCTCTTCAGGGCAAAATTTATGTTACTAACTGAATCTGTGACTTCCAGATTACAATAATTTTTGTTCATATAAATGCTTTTTGTTCTTTATCGCAGCCTAAATCTCTTCTTTGGTTAAAAGAAGCAGGCTCTGATTGGAAAACAGACTGGTAAGGGGTGAAGATTGTCTGAAAGGATAAACCAGAAGTAACAGGTTCACATATGTCAAAATCCTACATTTAACAACCAGTTAGTTCAGTGCACTGCAACTTCATGAGTGCAGCTTTGGGAAAGAGCGAGGAGTGAAGGAGGCTTGAGGACCTAAGGTGGGGTGAGGTATGGGCTGGCAATGTTATCAGAATACAGTTTGTTCTGCTGGGATTCAGTCCCCAGCCAACAACCTCAGCAATGGGCTGTGACCACTATAGTCTCTCCCATCTGGGGCAGCCAGAGTACCAGAGAGGAACTTGGGGGCTCAGATTGCAGCTATTTACCATCTGAAATGTAAATATTTCACTAAGTAAAAAATGTATTGGCCCTACCAATGGAGACCAGTCTAATATCAACTTCACCGTATAAGGAGTGGTGTGTGTAATCTTTGAGAGCTGTAATCTTGTTACTATTTTTTTTAACATCAGTGAAAATCTTTAAAGTAAGGTCTTCCTGGCTAATGATATACAGGTCAGTTACTTTTGTCCATGTGACTCCTAAAACTGGGGACTCAAACATTTTGAAGTGGTCTCTTGCTTCCTGGTGTTTGTTAAAAATTCTAAGCCTGTTCTTAGAAATGTATTACACTGGAACATTATTGCTAAAAACTTTGAAATTTTAAAGGGCTTTTCCATGAATCCAGAGGCTCCTACATACTCTGTAAATCATAGGAAAAAGTGCTACTATTCTGGGAAAAGGACAATATCAGCAAGAAAAGCAAAGAGAGGAGATGGACTTCTATTTTTGACTGTTGTGAGGCAAAAGCTAGGCTAGCTTTCTTGTATTTGTAATTACATCCTTTTTTATAGACACACACATTAATATCCACTTATACATATGTATATTAAACATATATTTAAATGCACATATGTGTATGTAATATTAAACATGCAGTGTCAAGTTAACCTTGGTGTTCCTGGGTCATAGTCTGCCCTTCAAGGCTCCATGCAGTGTGCCTCCTTTTCAGGCTACTCTCAAGATGGACCTAAATAGACAAGACATAGCCCCACCTCTCATAATGTATAACAAATTTACTTAAGTTTTTTTTTGTCAAAAGATTTTATTTATCTAGTTTTAGGGAAGAGAAGAGAGGGAGAAAGAGGGAGAGAAACATCAAGGTGTGGTTGCATTTTGTGCGCCCTCTGCTGGGGACCCGGCCTGCAATCCAGGCATGTGCCCTACACTGGGAATCTAACCAGAGACCCTTCAGGTTGCAGGTGTTCAAGTTTTTATAATTGTAATACAAGTACCATAAAATAAGAGCTCTGTTGACAAAACACAGCAATCAGTTAAGAAATATGCTTTCTTTAAAGGCAACCTTTATCAAATTCTTACTACACTTATGATAACACTAACTCTTCATTTTAGTGAAGTACAAACCATATTCAGCTCTGCTTTCTTCCACATTTTTTGGTCCTTTCACTTGCAAAATAATGTATCCACCAGGCTCTCCTCTCCTTAATTTAACATTTTTCTGTGAAGGTGCTCATTTTATTTCTATTTTAAAAAGTGTTTTTCTTGTTATTCTGTTACAGTGGTCCCAATTTTTCCCCCTTCACCCTCCTCTGCCAAGCCCAACCCCCAATCCCACAGTCAGTTCCCACACTGTTGTCCATGTCCATGGGTCACTAATATATGTTCTTTGACTAGTCCCTTCACCTTCTTCCCACCATTATCCCCCTCCCCACCTACCCTCCTGGTTGCTGTCAGTCTGTTCCATGTTTCCATGCCACTGGTTCCATTTTTGTTCATTAGGTTCCTCTTGTAGGTGAAATATGGTATTTGTCTTTCATCAACTGGCTTCTTTCACTTAGCATAATATTTCTCCAGTTCCATTCATGCTGTTGCAAAAGGGAGGAGTTCTTTCTTTCTGCTGCATAGTATTCCATTGTGTAAAGCTACCACAATTTTTTGATCCACTCATTTATTGGTAGGGACTTAGGCTGTTTCTAGCGCCTGGCTATTGTAATTCGTGCTGCTAAGAACGTAGGGGTGCATAAGTTCTTTTGAATTGGTGTTTCAGGATTCTTAGGCTATAGTTCAAGCAGTGGAATCACTGGGTCAAAAGGCAGTTCCATTTTTAGTCTTTTGAGGAAATTCCATATAGTTTTTCACAGTAGCTGCACCAGTCTGCATTCCCACCAACAGTGCACTAGGGTTCCCTTTTCTCCGCATCCATGCCTGCATTTACTGTTTGTGAATTCATTAATGATGGCCATTCTGACTGGTATGAGGTGATAGCTCATTATGATTTTTATTTGCATCCCTCTGATGGCTAGTGATGTTGAACATCTTTTCATACTCTGTGGGCCATCTGTATGTCCTTATTAGAGAAGTGTCTATTCAGGTCCTTTGCCCATTTTTTATTTGGATTTTGTGCCTTCCTGGTGTTGAGTCACATGATATCTTTCTATATTTTGGAGATCAAACCTTTGTCTGATGTACCATTGGCAAATATGTCCCCCATATGGTCAGCTCCCTTTTCCTTTTGATGTTGGTCTCTTTAATGGTGCAGAAGCTTTTTAATTTGATGTAGTCCCATTTGTTTATTTTTTCTTTATATCCCTTGTCCAGGGAGATATGTCAGCAAAAATATTGCCATGTGGGATATCTGAAATTTTCCTGCCTATGTTTTCCTCTAGGACTTTTATGGTGTCATGACATATTTAAGCCTTTTATCCATTTTGAGTTTATTCTGGTGCTTAGTGTAAGTTGGTGGTCTAGTTTCATTTTTTTTTGCATGTACCAGTCCATTTCTCCCAACACCATTTATTGCAAAGCTATTTTGACTCCATTGTATGCATCTCCCCCTTCATTGAATATTAATTGACCATAGATACATAGGTTTATTTCTGGACCCTTTAATTTGTTCCATTGATCTATATGTCTGTTCTTTTGCTAGCACCAGATTGTTTTGATTACAGTGGCCTTGTAATATAGTTTGATGTCAGGTATTGTGATCCTTCCTACTTTGTTCTTCTTTCTCAAAATTGCTGCAAATACTCAGGTTGCTTATTGTTCCATATAAATTTTTGAAATATTTGTTCTGTATCTGTGAAATATGTAATTGATATTTTAATAGGGTTTGTGTTAAATCTATAAATTGCTTTGGATAGTATGGACATTTTTATGATGTTAATTCTTCCAATCCATGAATACAGTATATGCTTCCATTTATTTGTATCTTCCTTAATTTCTTTCCTCAGTATTCTATAGTTTTCTGAATATAGGCCTTTTACCTCCTTGGTTAGGTTTATTCCTAGGTACTTTATTTTTCTTGTTCCTATAGTAAATGGGATTTTTTTTTCCTAGTTTCTCTTTCTGACATTTCATTATTGGTGTACAAAATGCCCTTAGTTTCTGAATGTTTACTTTGTATCGTAATATTTTGCCAAATTCACTTATTAGGTCTACTAGATTTTTAGAGGAAACTATAGGGTTTGCTATGTACACTATCATGTTGTCTGCAAATAATGACAGTTTTACTTCCTCCTTTCCAATTTGGTTGCATTTATATCTTTTTTTTATTGATCACTGTGGCAATACCTTCCAGTGCTATGTTGAATAAGAGTGGTAAAAGCAGACACCCTTGTCTTGCTCCTCAGCTTAAGGGGAAAACTTTTAGTTTTTGCCCTTTGAGTATGACATTGGCCATAGATTTCTTCTAGATGGCCTTTATTATGTTGAGGTATACTCCCTCTATTCCCACTTTGCTGAGTGTTTTTATTATAAATAGGTGCTGGATTTTATAAAATACTTGTTCAGCATCTATTGATATGATCATGTGATTTGTGTCCTTCATTTTGTTTATGTTGTGTATTATGTTTATTGGTTTGCAAATATTGTACGATCCATGCATCCCTGGGATGAATCCCACTTGATGATCATGGTGTATAATCTTTTCAAGGTATTGCTGGCCTGATTTGCCAATATTTTGTTGAGTATTTTAGCATCTATGTTCATCAGAGATATTGGCCTATATTTTTCTATCTTTGTTGTTTTTTACCTTGTTTTGGAATTAGGATAATACTGGCCTCCTAAGAAGAGTTTGGGACTCTTCCTTCTTCTTGAATTTTTTGGAATAGTTTGAGAAGGAGTGGAGTTAGTTTTTTAAAAAATGTTTGGTAAAATTCACCTGTGAAACCTCCCAGTCCAAGGCTTTTGTGTGCTGGAAATTTTTTTATTACTACCTCAATTTCATTAGTTATTGGTCTATTCAGGCTTTCTGCTTCTTCTTGATTCAACTTTGGAAGATTGTATATTTCAAGAAATTTGCCCATTCATCCAAGCTGTCCAATTTTTTGGGTATAGTTGTTCATAGAAATTTCTTACAATCCTTTGTCTTTCTGTGGTTTTGTTGTTACTTCTCCTCTTTTGTTTCTGATTTATCTGGCTCCTCTCTCTTTTTTCTAGGTGAGTGTGTTTAAAGGTTTGTTGATTTTGTTTATCTTTTCAAAGAACCAGTTTCTGGATTTATTGATCCTTTGAATTGTTATTTTGTCTCTATGTCATATAATTCTGCTCTGATCTTGATTATTTCCTTCCTTCTACTCCCTCTGGGCTTTGTTTGTTTTTGCTCCTCCAGTTCTTGTAGATGTAGTGTTGGGTTGTTTTTTGAAATGTTTCTATCTTTTTTAGGAAGGCCTGTATTGCTGTGAACTTCCCTCAGTAGTACCTTTGCTATGTCCCATAGTTTTTGGGTTGTTGTGTGTTCATTTTCACATACTTTTTGATTTCTTCCTTGATGTCATTCTGAACCCAAAATTTAATAGCATGTTATTCAATCTCCATGTATTTGAATGTTTTTAATTTTTTTCTTGAGGTTGGTTTCTAGTTTCAACACATTGGGATCTAAGGAGGTGCTTGATGCTATTTAGTTTTGTTCACTGTTGAAGCTTGTTTTGTTTCTTACTCTGTGGTGTAGCTTTGAAAATGTTTGATATGTGTTTGAAAATGATGTATATTTTGCTTCTTTAGGATGAAAGTTTCTGTATCTATCATTTAAATCCATTTGATTCTAGAGTGTCATTCAATGCCACAATATGCTTGTTCATTCTTTGTTTGAAAGATCTATCCATTGTTGACAGTAGAGTGTAAAAATCCACTAAATGACTGTGTTGCTGTCTATATCCTTCTTGAAGTCCTCCAATATTTTCCTTATTTATTTAGGTGCTCCTATGTTGGGTCCATGTATGTTTACAAAGGTTTTATCCTCTTGTTGGACTACTCCCTTAAGTATCACATAGTTACCTTGTTTGTCTCTTATTATGACCTTTGTTTTAAAGTCTATTTTGTCTGATATAAGTATTGTTACCCCAGCTTTTTGTTTATGTCAGACTGTGTAGATCTTTGGTTTTGAGGTGGGTCTCTAGTAGGCAGCATATATGCAGGTCATGTTTTCTTTTCCATTCAGCCACCCTGTGTCTTTTTATTGGAGCATTTCATCAATTTACATGTAATATTAATATTGATACATACTTTTTCATTGCCAATTTTTCCCTTAATAGCTGTGTTCTCCTCTCTCTGACCCTACTTCCTTCCTTAACCTTCTAAAGCAGCCCCTTTAGCATATCTTGCAATGCTGGTTTGGTGGAGTTGTACTCCTTTAGCCTTTTTTGGTCTGGGAAACTCTTTATTTTGCTTCTATTTTAACCGAGAGCTTTGCTGGATAGAGTAGTCGTGGTTGTAGGCCTTTGCTTTTCATTACTTGTAATATTCCATCCCATTCCCTTCTGACTTGTGTTTCTATTGAGAAATCAGCTAACAGTCTTATTGGAGCTCTCTTGTATGGTACTTGCTGCTTCTCTCTTGCTGCCTTTAAGATTCTCTCTTTGTCTTTAAATTTTGCCATTTTAATTATGATGTGCCTTGGAGTGGGACTTTTTAAGTTCATCTTGACTGGGACCCTCTGTGTGTCCTGAATTTGTGGGACTTTTTCACTCATCAAGGTAGGGGAATTTTCTATCATTCTTTTTTAAGCAGGTTTTCTATCCCTTGCTCCTCTCCTCCTTATGGTATCCCTATGATGTGAATATTATTATGTTTCATGTTGTCCTGCAGATCTCTTAAACTATCTTTGTTTTTTTTTTAGACTTTTTTCATTTGTTGCTCTGTCTGGGTGTTTTTTTTCTACCTTGTTCTTCAACTCACTGATTTAATCCTCTGCTTCATCTACCCTGCTTTTAATTCCTTCTAGTATATTTCAGACATTGTATTTTTCTTTTCCTACTGGCTTATATTCATGGTTCCTATGTCTTTTTTCATGCTGATGTAGTTACCAGTAAGTTCTTTGTAGCTTCCCTAGAGTTCCTTGTAGTTCTTACTGAGTTCCTTGAGCATCCTTATAACCATTATTTTGAACTCTATGTCTGATAGATTTCTTGCTTCCATTTCATTTAGCACCCTTTCCTTTCCTTTCCTTTCCTTTGGGTTTTTTTTCCTTTGTCTCTCCATTTTAGGTGACTCTTCTTGTTTGTTTCTGCATAAGATTCATCTGCTTTGACTTCCTGTCTTTGTGGAGTTATCTTCTGTGGTAGGAGACCTGTAGGACTCAGTGGTTCAGTCTCTTTGATCTCTTAACCTGCATATTCTTGGGATGCCCTTTATGCCACCTATGTGGGCTCTCTTGTTGTAATTGGGTTTTTGTTGTTGTTGGGTCATTCTTTGATTGGTTCTTCTCTCCAGATGGCTGACTGAGAGTCACACTGCCCACCATGTCTTGTATGCAGTTGTACAGATGCTGCCAGAACAAAACAATACAACCCAGGAAGCAAAACCCACACCCGCAAAAAATAACCTTCACCTACACCTCTCTGAGCCTCCATATCTTCATTTGTGCACTTGGGTAACAGTAACATTGAATGTGCTGATTCAGTGAGACAGCTCAGGGTTGGATACCCAGCACACAGCCTGGCACACACATTTAGCTCCAGGAAACAGCAGCCATGCAACTCCCACAGTCATCCTGGGCTCGCACCGGACCGCTGTTGCGAAGACCTTGAGCTGTATACAATTCCCTAGATTTTGGTAAGGCTTCCACCAAGGGCTTGACCCCACAGAGAGACAAAGATGAGGGAGATTCATTCTCTAATGTGTCAAATGGAGAGTTCACAGTCTTTCCTAGGAGCTAGCTGCGTGCACAGACAGGAGCTGCAATTCTTACCGGTGAAGGGCCAGGCATGCTAGGGATGGGGTGGGTACAATGGGAGATGTGGGTTTGGGAGGCAGTTCTGGCCACATGAGCAAATGAGCAAATATTAATAAAGGTGGAAAGAGATTAAGACTATTATAAGAAAGGAAAAACAAATATGAGATGACTAATGGAAAGAAAAATGATATTGAGAGGGTAGAGGGAGGAGGAATAATAACAGTAGGGAATAGAAAGAAGGTGAAGAAAGAAAGAAATGAACATTTACATCATAAATAAAAAGAGAAGGAAGAGGGCAAAATCAAGGAAGAAAAGAGTATAATACAAAGTTTAAGAAAATAATTTTTTTATTCTAGTAGTGGAATTGTTTGGTCAAAAGGCAGTTCTCACTTATAAATGGAACCTAATCAACAAAAGAAACAAGTGAGCAAAATATAACTAGAGACATGAAAAAAAAAAAACAAATGTACAGTATCCAGAAGGGGATAATAGGGAAAAGAAGGAGAAGCGTTGTGAAGGAACATGTATAAAGGACCCATGGACAAGACAAGGAGGGAGAGGATTGAATGTGGGAGGTGGGGATGAGTAGGGTGAGGGATAGTAATGGAGGGAAATTGTAGACAACTGTAATTGAACAATTTTAAAAATGGTAAAAAAAAAAGGAATAAAATTAAATATTGAAAAAATTGGAACAAAATTGAAAAAAAATCCACCCAGCAACATCAATGACAAATGGACAAAGATTAATGCAGGTGAAAGGAAATAAAAAGAAAAAACAAAGAAGAAAAAGCTTATGAAATATCTAAAAGAAAGAAAATTGATTTTGAGAGGACAGAGGGAAAAGAAATAATAAGAATGAGAAATGAAAACCAAGATAAGAGAGTGAAAAAGTAAAATTTTAAATGAAAAAAGAATGGGCAGGAGGAAGGCAAAATGGAGTAGGAGAGAGGAACAGTAAAATTCAAGATTTGAAATACAAAAATAATGAACATATAGGAATAAAATTGAAGAAATACAACAACCACTGCCATATCAACAACCAATGAGCAAAGATTAATAAAAGTAAAGAAAGAATAAGGATATTATAAGAATAAGGAAGCAAATGTGAAATGACTAATGACAAGAAAAATGGTTTTGAGAGGCAGGAGGACAGGAGAAGAAATAATAAGATTGCAGAATAGACACAAGTCATAGAGAAAAAAATAAAATTTGAAACAAAAATGAAGGGGAAGGAAAAAGGTGAAATAGAGTAAGAGAAGGGAGGAGTAAAATATGAGATTTGAAATAAACTAAAATAAAAAATAGTGAAATAATAGGAGCAAGCTTATAGAAAAAGAAAAAAACATTAAAAAGCTATGCAAGAGAAAAAATAACTGAAAAATGAAGAAGACTGTGGTGGAATTCATCTTAGAGTCTGATGTTTGCGACTGTCTTCTGGATCTGCCCCTGGTAATGTCAGATAGTGTCCTAGCCTAACCCTAGGCAGCCGGTTCAAGGCTTCAAGTGATCCACAGTCTGTGTCTGTCTCCTTCAGGCTTGGCAGGTCCCCACTCTTCTGCCCAGCAGGCTTTCCATCAGCACAAGGCCCGGGAGCGGTTCATGTAACCTCTGAGAGCGTGGTTGGTACCACATTCACCTGCCTCCAGAGGGGGCTTCTGATGCCATCAGGAGGGTGGTATCTCTGGATCACCCCTGGTGGGCGTTGTTCAGTCTTCAGGAAAAATGGTGAAAGTGTTTTCCCACCCCCTTGCCACATGTCTTGGTCTGTTCCAGATTATTTCTGATAATATATGGTTTCTGGTGAGTTAGCTGGCCATTTCCTGTCAGGAGCCAACCTGTACAAGAAGGGAAGCTCTGTCTAAGACCTGAGGCTGGGCAGGGGCCTGAACATCCCTTGTGGTGCCTGTCTTTAATCTTTCTGCTCTGCTGGTTTCAGCAGATCTTGGCCTGAGGAAACAGTGTAGCTCATAGGGTCTGATAGAAGTTCAGAAAGGGCCCTTTCAGAGCTTGTCCTTCTTTCTCGTGCAGATGTGCAGTAAGCAGGGGAATCCTGAGCCTGGCCTTACTGATCTGTAAATCCCACAGTTGGGGGTTAGGCACATGGGCCTGTGAGAGGACCTGCCTGGCTGCAAGGAATCTCAGGCATTTCTAGCTGTCCAGTCCCCAGCCTGCCACACTGGAAGTAGACTCAGGCCTGAACTCTCCACTCTATACAGTCCCTTGCTCACCATCTGTGCTGGATTAGGTCCCATAGTCCCTTTAGTGTGACACTTTCTGCCCTTCCTTGCAGCTGGACTTAGTGGGACAGAACCGCACTTTCAGTCTTATTTCTTTGTTGGAAGAACCAGGACATTCGTGCTCTCTTGAGCACAGGATCCCTGCAGAGTCTCAAGTCTCCCCTCAGCTCCTCTTTTAAAAGAGTCTCTTTGTGGCCCTCTCACTGTAGCACTGAGCCCCAGGCCAGTTTTTTCCTTGCGCCATCTCCCCAAATAGTGCAAAGTCTCTTTGGGTCAGGGATGGCCACATTGTTCCAGTGCCTCCGACAGTTTTAGAGTGTCTCTCTGGAACTCTCCTGGTTGACGCTGCAGCTGTGGATGAGCTGCTCGCTGTGTGTGTGTATCCTAAGTCCCCCAGGTTTTGTGTATCTTTCCAAGTCTCTCCCAATTGGTGTTGGTGGTTTCCTTGTGTGGAACCAAGGCCCCACTTGAGGGGAGAGAGCCACTAAGCTTCATTTTCTGATTTATCTCTCCTCTGCTGCGGGCACTGCATATAGGGCCTTCCCCCTCAAATTATAAAATCTCTTACCAGACAGTGCAAAGCATCCTCTGTACTCCTTGGCTTCAAAAATTCATATCAGCTGAGATTCCATTGATTGTTCAGATCATGTATTGAAAGATCAGTTAATAATCTGTTCTGGGGGCACAAGTGAGTGAGCTCAGCTTCTTCCTGCTGGGCCACCGTCATTGTAATTACATTCTTTGTATTATAACTTGTTTAGTGATATGGCTGTCTGACTAAAATTCTCCATCTGAAATTTGGGTAGTGGGCCTTTTTGGTTAAAATGCATATGCTTTTTTGGTCTTAAGAAATTTTATTGACACATAACAATCAGACATTTTACTTTTCACTTTCACTGTATCTAAAAGGAAATCACTAGGCAAAAGGGACTTTACTCTTGAAAACACAACAGAACAATCATCTTAATTGCACTCATTTGCACATGGTTAGAAGCTATAATAAGGCTTGCTTACAATCTCCAAAAGGATTTAAGATGCATTCAAAGTTGAATGGTAAGGTATGACCAAGTCATTACCATTCCTTAAATACATAACAGTGCCTTAGTCCAGCTAACTGCTCAACAAACATTTTATTGTATAAATTAAACTGAATAAAAGCATTGTTTCCAGGGTGTCTGCCATTGTATATTTGAAAACATTTCTTACAGGCAAACGCACTTATATTCAACTCAAATGATGCTGATCTTATAACAAATGTTTCTATTTCTGTTACCACTAAATTGTTATGCTGTAGGAGTAAATCACTTTAATAGATTTTGATGTAGTAGAATTCAAGTGAGCAACAAACAGCATGCACTTCGCTAGGAACAATTGTAGGGTTGTTAATTTAAAGAAGAAAAACAAGCCTCAAAATAACATGGGCAGAACTTGTCACTAAACATGAATGCAAAAGAAGAAAAGATGTAGGAGTTGTAGGAAAAACAAGTTAAGAGTGATCATTATACCAAAGACACAGGCATACACAGACAAAACTCACACTAGCAGGATTTTTGTTTATGGGCAAGTTTAGTTTGTGGAAATGAGGAAATATTCTCATCACAGATTTATCTAATTTTGCCTCTTTACTCAAAATATATTTTTACACATGCAAATAACTTAAAGATAATTCATATCTTTAAGTCATATGTGAAGCATACAGATGGGCTAGGTATACACAATGTTAGAGCAGTGGGTTAAAAGTATAAAATTTAGTGAAAGTGAGGCAGGATAGTAAGTTCAGGAAATTCTTTGGCAAGTGGATTGGAATGGAAAAACAGATAGAGGGCTGTTGACTGGGGACAGCAATTTGGTCAAACTAGAGATAACATCTAGGCCTCAGTGGTGTGTCAGCTCCAGGCCCAGTAAAACAGCAAAACCAGATGAAGTGATGCCATGACTGACAGGACCAGATGCAGTGACAAATTACCCCTGACCCTAGGGCAGACAGATCAGCAGAGACCACAGCCCTGAAAGGATACACCTGGAAAGATGATGAATATTTTACTGAGACCCTTTCCTAAAATCTCTGCCTTTAGAAAACGATAAAAACTCTTAAGTCAAAGGACCCAGGGCCCACTCTGTCTGGAGCATGCCTGTACCTTCCCCTCTTCTATTCTCAGGTGTGTATCTTTGCTTTATTTCCTCCTAAGTCCTCAGGGACCTTCTCCTGCCTCTGCAGCTATTGTTTCCTGAGTCCATGCAGCCCAGGTGGCTCACTTCTTCTGCCTCTGTGACTTTATTTCTAAAAGGCCAAGGCAGCTCTTTGAGCCACCCACTCAATTCTTTTTTTCCTGTGGACTTTTTCTTTGCTTGCTGAATAAACTTTCTCTTGCACTAGAGTTCTTGGCTCTGAATTCTCTCTTAGATGAACTTAAGAACCAAGATATATCATCACTGCCAACAAAAGACTTTTAAATAAATAATAATGAATGAAATTTTTAGTGAGCCTATGCCTTGGACTGTGAGCTTCAGAAGGGCTTTCAGTTCTGGGTTGGCTAGAGTCAGCTGGGGGTATTTCCCTTCCTCCAGGCCAGTTAGGCTTTGGTTGACTAGTTTTTCCTATGGGTATTCCCTGTTAAGAACAGACCATTGAGGTGTATTTCAAACTAGTTTCTTTTCCTCATGAGGGGATTCTTCTTTTATATTTACTGTGGAAACTGGGTTGTGCCCCTGGAGGTAAAACTCCAAAAAGTGTGGGTCTCCTTTATGACTGGTCCCCCTGGAGTTTTAACTCCTAGATTTGTATGCACTGCATTTCCAGAAATTCATCAATTACAGTTCAGATTTTGTACCAGGTACTGGTTCCCTCATTGGTTTCTGCTGGTGAGTCTCTGCTCCAGTAAGCTGTGACTCCCTGTATTTGTTGATCTCTCTCCAGTCTCTGGGGCCACAGTTTGCCCCGTGTTCTCACTTTTCTTACAGATCCAAAAATAGCTGTTGATTTTTCAGTTTGTTTAGCTTTTTACTTGTTAAGGTGGAGTGGTGACTTCTGAGCTTCTTAATGCAGAACTTGGAACTGGGAGTCTAAATCATGTTTTACTTAATAAAAAATGTTAGAGACTCATTTTAATAAAGTTATGAGGTAAGTTATTTTGTTTGAATTCTCTAGCAAATGATCTCACATTTCACTGTTATTGTAGTCCATAGTTTATGCATTAGCTTTGAGTCTCACAGCATGATTTGAAGAATATACACAGGAGCTTCAGGATAGCAACAGAGATTTTCTCCCCCTTAGGAGCCAACAATACAGCAATAAGTTGTCGAGGGATCCATTCTGGAAAAGGCTGATGAATAGCACTGGTGATGCTCCAATATATAGAATATTTATTAGTAGAATGTACTTACCACAGAGGAGAGATTCTTGTTTGCTTTATTTGTTAAAATATCCTAAACTCGTCAACAAGGCCTGACATTTGGTAGGTTATCAACAAATGTTGAAAGAATGAGAAGTTAAAATGTCACTTGGTGATCATAACTAGTAGGTTATCCTTCTGCAAAGGAGCCAGGTGGAGGGAAATGGGCATATGTGTTATTTTAGCTTGCAGTGATGTGACCTTGTATCACATATTCCAACATAGCTTTGCCAGTTGGTATTTGTTATTAATGTGTAGAAGAACACACAAAGTACAACATGACCCTTTGCACAGAATCCACCTCTTTTTTTTTTTTTTTTGGAAGAGAAAAAAGTGTTTATTACCATCAACATGCTCTACACAACCTTCATTTTTTTCAAACAGTCCAGTTCTTGAAATACTTTTTTTTAAAGATAAACTCTACCTCATCTTTTAGTTCAATACATTCTTTTAAACTTTTTCTTGTTATTTTATTACAGCTGTCCAAATTTTTGCCCCTTTGCCCTCCTCCTCCCATCCCACCAGCCCCCCGCTGACTCCCATAGTTAATTCCCATATTGTTGTCCATGTCCACGGGTCATTCATACATGCTTTTTAACTAGTGCCTCCCTCTTCTTTCCACCATTACCCCCTTCTCCCTCTCCTCTGGTCACTGTCAGTCTGCTCCATGTTTCCATGCCTATGGTTCAACTTTGTTCATTAGTTTATTTTGCTCATTAGATTCCTCTTATAGGAGAAATCATATGATAGTTGTCTTTCACCGACTGGCTTATTTCTCTTAGCATAATATTCTCCAGTCTTATCCATGCTGTTGTGAAAGGGAGGAGTTCCTTCTTTCTTTCTGCTGCATAGCATTATGTTGTATAAATATACTACAGTTTTTTGATCAGCTCATTTACTGATGGGCACATGGGCTGTTTTCAGCACTTGGCAATTGTAAACAGTGCTGCTGTGAACTTAGGGGTGCATACGTTCTTTTGAATTGGTGACTCAGGATTCTTAGGGTATATTCTCAGTAGTGGAATCACTGGGTCAAAAAGCAGTTTCATTTTTTACTTTTTTGAGTAAATTCCATACTGTTTTCCACAGTGGCTGCACCAGCCTGCATTCCCACCAACAGTGCACTAGGGCTCCCTTTTCTCCACATCCATGCCAGCACTTGCGTTTTTAGATTCATTAATGGTGGCCATTCTGACTGGTATGAGGTGATATCTCATTGCAGTTTTAATTTGCATCTCTCTGATGGCTAGTGATGTTGAGCATCTTTTCATATGCCTATGGGCTATCTCTATGACCTCTTTGGAGAAGTGTCTATTCAGGTCCTTTGCTCATTTTTAAATTAGGTTGTTTGTCTTCCTGGTGTTGAGTTGTATGAGTTCTTTATATATTTAGGAGATCAAACCCTTGTCCAAAGTTTCATTGGCAAATATGTTCTCCCATATGGTCAATTTTATTTTCATTTTGATATTGGTCTCTTTGGCCGTGAAGAAGCTTTTTAATTTGTTGTAGTCCCATTTGTTTATTTTTTCATTTATTTCCTTTTTCTCAGAGATATATCAGCAAAAATATTGCTATATGGGATATCTAAAATTTTGCTGCCTATATTTTCCTCTAGAACTTTTATGATGTCACAACTTACATTTAAGTCTTTTATCCATTTTGAGTTTATTCTGGTGTATAGTGTAAGTTGATGGTCTAGTTTCATTTTTTGCAGGTACCAGTCCATTTCTCCCAACACCATTTACTGAAGAGGCTATTTTTACTCTATTGTATGCTCATGTCCCCTTCGTCAAATATTAATTGACCATAGAGACATGGATTTATTTCTGGGCTCTCTATTCTGTTCCATTGATCTATATGTCTGTTCTTATGCTATTACCAGGCTGTTTTGATTACAGTGGCCTCTGTTTTTAACTTCCCATCTCCATCTCATTAATCAGTTTGTTTTTGAGTTAGTGATAAAGCAGAGATTTTTAAATAAAAGAAGGAAACAGAGAATAAAAGAAACACTAAAGGCTTATTGTTTTGAAATGTAGTTATATTCAATTATGTTTTCATTCCTTTCACTAATAGTACTTAATTGAGGGTTAAAAATGATATGATTTCTTAGGTTCTTATGGTCTGTCTGACAAAACAAATATGCACATATCAGTGATCTAGAGAACAATAGCATATTAGTAATCCAATTCAAGTTACAGTTTAACTGCTTCTCTGAGGGCTCAGGAGAGGCAGATTGATTTAAATAGAGCAGGTGAGTCACGAGAAATTTCCTGTATAGGGGAAGAAAAGTATCAAATGACACATTTACAAGAGAAAAGCATATAAATTTATGTAATCTAACTATTGTGTGACAGAGGAATCTTCTTAAGCAAATGAAGACCTGAAGAAGTATTTAAACTCTAGTGTTTTTATGTGGATTTGGATTAAAAGTAGAGAGTTACAGAAAAATGTGAGGACAGAAAAGGGTCTGAATTAAGTGTAGTAAACTGGGGAAAACAGAAAAGCCTGTTCATTCATATTCTTCTCAGTGTCCCTCTGTCTTCAGAGATAAGGTTGCTCCTTGCATCTTGGTATAGGGAGGGCACCTCTCATGTGAAGATCTTATGATCTGCTTCAAGAAAAGGTCAGAAAATCCTTCCTGTATCTACTGGTTTATAATTTCCCTCAGCTTGAAATATTCAAGATAACAAGGTGTCATTTTTTGAGACATTTTGTCCTGAACTCCACCACTGGAATGGTGAATTTTAGAGGAATACTTCTATTTTCAATTATCAAAATAAAGAGGGAAAGACATTACCTGAACAAATTATGAGGTTAAAAATTAGCAAAAAGAGAGCTTCCTTTAGTGCAAACATATATTGAGTGTCTACTAAAAGGCAGAAACTGCCCATTGCTGACTCTGCACTAGATATAGTAAGACATGCCCCCTGCCCTCAGTGAGCTTGCAATCTAGAATGGGAGAAAATGTATATAATAATTACACTAAAGTATGAAAGTGCCATAAGAGGTTAACTATCAAGTACAATGCTGATAAGGAAAGAGATGTGTTGGGGTAAGGCTTTTCAGTTGTGTGTCATGGACAATTGCCTGAGATCTTTAATGTAAAATGTCACGCATTTTTAATGAGATATCTGTTCTAACTCTGGGGAGATGGTGGACTGGTAATGATATCAGAGTTCTTAAATCTGACCTCTATGTAGAAGTGGACTAGTTTATGGAGAACTACAAGTTTTCAAGAATAACTATGAGATTACTGATAACAAAGCACAATTTGACTCAAAAGAGTATACTTTGTCAAGAAATTCTAGCATATTTCAGTATATTTAGTTCAGCTGATTGATTTTTTTAGCCAAAATAATGCTTATATATGTCTTGGTGTCCATCCAGTTCAAAGGTCAGTTTCTTACAGATCAGTAATGTAAGAGTTTCTTTTATTTTTTTTCTTTCTCTTTTCTTTCATCCTTGGATGATACCTAGGTACAAAAGCCTTAAAAAGGTCATGGAGAAGGACCACTGGACATGGCTCTTCCTTAGGCCCACACTTGTCTCTGCTCTATCGTGGCTTATTTGGTTTCTTCCTGGACATGTCAATATTGTATAATTGCAAATATGACTGATATTTTAGTCTGAACATTTTGAGCAGTATCATAGGGCTTGAGATGTCAAGGTTCCCAACTCTTTGGCCAACTTAGAGCAAGCCTAGCCCTTTTCCAGGTCACAAGTTTTCTCAGTACTTGGGCCTGCCATTTGAGCATATAACTTCTGTACCCTCTGATTTTTTCATGTGGGCTGTGTAGAAGCTAAAAGCTATATCAGTGTCTACTGCTATGACTTCTCTCTTAGACATTTCTAATTCTCCTGGATGGCCCCATGAGACTACGATATTATGCTGAACACTGGGAAGCTATAAGGGAAATTTATAAATTTCCTGGGATAGCCCCTCAGTTCATGATATTCTACCCTAAAATATATGAATATTTCACTGCTCTTTATTTCTTTGCAATACCAAGAATCAGCCCCAAGTGGGGTTTGAATAAAGACATCCTTTCACTGCCTCCTCTCAGCGGTAGATGGGATTTTCTTCTTTCTGTAAGGTAAAAATATTCTCTATGTCATAAATAGTATTTACCTTTTCAGTGGCTTTATCATGTAAATTCTATGGTGTCTAGTCCTCAAGGCTTGGTTCTAGGTACAAAAATCTAATTTTGGAATTTCTTTTGGTGACTATTTTATCTATGAAAAAGGCTGAGCTTTGCAAATTAAAAACACCTTTATTCTGATTTCTTATTTGGTACAGATTTACTAAAACTGTTCTATTTGGTAACTCAAAGTTGAACAAAGATTTATTTGTTCTAAGCTTCATTCTATTTTTCCCATGACACAGTGAGCATTATTGATCCAGTATGGGGGAGAGACTCCTAACAACAACAATGGAAATATATTGGTTTAATATGCCAAAAATATTACCCTTATTTTAGCTAGTGGTTGTAATGATTGAGATATGAGGTGATAATGGGCCTGCAATTTGGGAAGTAACAGTGAAACTGAAGAGTTTGAGTCAAGCTTGATAAATATTGTTGTGGAATAGTAAGTGGATCTTAATAACTGATTGAATATTGTTGGTGAAAAGAAAATCTCTCAGTAAACTAGGGATAGAGGAGAACTTTTTCAATTTAATAAAAGATGTCTTCAAAAAACTTAAAACTAATATCATAATTAACAGTGAGAAACTGGATGCTTTTCCCCCTAAGATCAGGAACAAGTCAAGGATATCCACTGTCACCAGTACTACTGAAAATTGTATTAGAAATCCTAACTAATATAATTTGACAAGAAAAGGAAACAAACTGTATACAGGTTGGGAAGGAAGAAATAAAGCCGTTTCTGCTTACAAATGCCAGAATGATTTAAGTAACAAATCCCAAAGAATCAATAAAAACCCCTAGAACTAATAACTGATTATAGTAAACCTGTAGTATGTAGGTTAATATACAAAAGTCAATTACTTTCTTATATACTGCCAATCAACAATTGGAATTTGAAATTAAAATACAACATTATATTAATACAAAAAAGAGAAATTCTTAGGTATAAATATATACAGATTCTTTTGTGGAAGACAATAAAACTCTGATGAATGAAATTAAGAAAATCTAAGTAAATGGACATTCCGTGTTCATGGATAGGAAGAAAATGTTGTTGGCAGTTTTTTCAACTTGATCTATAAATTCAAAGCAACCTTAATCAAAATTTCAGCAAGCTATTTTATGGATATTGACATGAAGTTTATATGGACAGGAAAAATATCCAGAATAGCGAGCACAGTACTGAAGAAGAACAAAGCTAGAAGACTGACACTGCCCAACTTCAAGATTTACTGTAAAGCTACAGTAATCAATACAGTGTTTTATTGGTGAAAGGATAGATAAGTCAATGGAACAGAACAGAGAGCTAAGAAATAGACATATATAAATACAGTCAACTTATTTTTTGATGAAGGAACAAAGGCAAATCAATGAAGAAAGGATAGACTTTTCAACATACAGTGCTGGAACAATTGGACTTCTATATGCAAAAATATGGAATCTAGACACAGACCTCTCTCACCTTTCACAAAATTGAAACTGCACATGAATGTATAGAAGCTTTATCCAAAATTGCCAAAGACTGGCAATTATTAATAAGCAACCAAGATATCCTCAATAGGCGAATGGATAAATCATGGGACAACTGTGCAACAGATATTATTCAGCAAAAAAAGTAATATCAAGCCATGAAAAGATATTGAGAGAATTTAAATGCATATTGCTAAGTGTAAAATACCAGTATGAAAATGTTATATATATGATTCCAATTAGCAACCTTCTTGAGAATGTAAAAATATAGACAGTAAAAGAATCCCTAGGTTGCTGGGGATTTGAGATGAGCATTAGGTGATCTTCAGGTTAGTAAAACTATTCTGTATGATACTATAATGGTGGATATAAGACAAAAATTTGTCAAAACAGATAGAATGGGACATCATTATAATGAGTGAACCTTATTATATATACACATTTAAAAATTATATTTGAAGTTGCTAAGATAGAAGATATTCAAAGTTCTTATCACAGGAAAAATTCTGTAACAGTGAATGATGATAGATATTAAGCAGACTGACTTATTGTGGTGATCATTTTGCATTATATACAAATATCAAATCATTGTGTTATACATCTGAAATTCACATAATGTTTTATGTCAGTTATAGCTCAATAAAAAAATAAAACCCCTAAAACTAAAAAGAACAATTTAAGAAGTTTGGAATTCCAGGAAGAAATACAGACTATGACAAGATAATTTAACTATGTTAATAATGTATGAAACAAACTCTATGAAGGGGATCGAGGGAAAGGTCCTGACCTAAGTATCTTTGGAAATGAATGGGGTCAGTAAAACTAAAAGCAAAAAGGAACTGCACATAAAACTGTACTCTAGTTGATAAAGTTGTTTCTCATGGGAGTATGGGTTAAAAATTATGATACTACTATGAATGTTTATTGGAATGGAACAATTATGTAAATAGGCAGCAGATAGTGGGAGCTAAATTTCTCATTGTTGGAGTGAGAGTTTACAGATATGCAGTGGGTAAAACCTAGAATAATCTGTGTGGTAATTAATCCATTAGAGTTGGAGACATCATGACCTCGTTTATCTTACTACAATGTGGATGGTTACATATACAAATATTTATATATGTGTGTATACATATGAGTTAGTATTTTACACATTTATTGTTTGTTCCATTAGATGAGATTGCCTAGAAATAACAACATCTCAGTAGCAACAAGCAGATCTAGTGCTCATTTGTTGGTTTCTAATGTCATTCTCCAGTGGAAAGAGCCAGGGCTCCTTAGAAAAATGGCTGATTCTAGGACTGGTGTAGGAAATACGCAAGATGAACCTGGAGCATTTTGTAGTACCAGAAAGTAAGGAAGTGCTCCAAAAACACACACATCACTTATTGGGGCATGTCAAAGGGACACAGGTGCTGAAGTTGGAAAAATTTGAGCAACAAAATAAAGTAGCATGAGATTATAAGCCAGGGCATTAAATAAATATTCATGAGTCCATAATGACATACATAAACAATTGAATAAATACATAAATAGAGGATAAGAGATAAATCTGTATAGAAGAATTCCAGACAAATTATGTAAAATGCTCTATCTTCTGGAAGCAAAACTCTTGTTCCTTAAGTAGGGGCTGTACATAGTGACTTCCCACTGAAGAGCACAGTGTGGAAAGGGGGCAATAATAGTGGCTTTGCAGTAGGGAAATCCTACAAACACTATCCTAGCCATATGATAAAGGTTACCATCAACAGAGATCTCATGTTGGCAGTATACACCCTTGATATGATGGGATGAAGATGACATTTTATCTTTGAAATCTTCTACCCAATATTTCATGACCTCAGTATAATTACGAGCAAGACATTAGGCATATTCCAATAATGGGGCATACTACAAAATACTTGATGAGCACTCTTCAAAACTACCAACGTCATCAAAAACAAGGAAAGGCAGAAACTGCCACAACCAAGAATAACCTAAAGAGAAATGATCAATACATGTAAGATCATATGATTAGAATCTTGGACAGAAAGTACATATTAGCTTAAAATTAAGGAGATCTCAATAATATATTACTAATTAATAATAATGTGTCAACATTCGTTCTTTAACTATAATAAATGTATCATATGTTAATGATATGAGAAAGGAGGTGTGGGTATTTGGGAACTCTATACTACCTCCTCAATTTTTCTGTAATCTAAAACTGTTCTAAAAAATAAAGTCTTTTAAAAAATAATAATAAAAGGAAACTCCAAGGCTAGCTATGTACTTGAAGAACAGAAAAGAATTGATATTCTGTTGATCATCATTAGAACACTGAAACGGGGTGCATACCTGACTGGCTACATAATGAGGTTTTTCCTTCACAGAGGTATTAGCTGGACACTTGAGAAATTTCCTGAAGACAATTTCAGATCTGTTCATATCACTCTCTGTCTCTGATTCAAACTCTTCACTGTCTCCCATGGTCTAAATTTTAGACCCTAAGATAAGGCCCAGACTCTGTATGTTGCATACAAACTGATTTGATCTTTCTGTACTCACCTTCCTCTCTGTTGTTCAGCAACATCAAGAAACTTGTTCATCCATATACACACTATGCTGCCTGTTGCCTCCAACTTTTGTTCATACTGTCTCTCTGCTTGAAATTCCCTACTTTCCACCCCAAACTCTCACTTTCTTCTCTTAAGCTTAGTTATTTAACACTCAACTTAGCTTCACCTTCTCCAAGAAGTTCTTTATGATTCTCCTGATTTTAGTGCCTTTTTTTCCTCCTTAAATCCAAGGAGACCATCTCTATCCTATTGGTCATAAATGCTATTATTATTATTTGTATTTGTGGTTCTGTCCTTTACTTGCCTATGAACAATTAAAAGCTGGAGTTTTATCCATAACAGGGACAGAAGATAGAAGTTGCTTAATTCATACTTATATTATGAAAGAGAGACAGACAACAGACACTTTGTTCTTACCTATAAGAAGCTCACATTTGAGAACAGACATCAGAACATAATTATCTTTTACAAATAATATGAGTTGCTACTGGAAATTTTAATTCATTCTCACAAAATTTATTTTCTAGAACTCATAAATCTTAAACTAGATATAAGGCCATAAAATGTGAAAAAAGTGAAATATCTAATATTGGATTATAGTTGACATTAAAAGAGAGAGGTGATTTTGATTATAGGTTGTATAGATTACTTCTAGGTTTCTAATTCTTGAATTTTTGCTATACTGTCAGTGAGTAATTTACGTGAACTTGATTTACTGGTGGCAATTCGATCCAGAAGATAGGGACTAGCACAGAAAATTGATTTATGTTTAAATGTAAATAAACTTACGGTAATAATTTGCCTCTTTCCATCATTATATTATTTTCCAAAAGGAAACTTTCATGTTTTACTGTTCTCTATTCACCTATAAAGATGAGCAACAGTGAACCAAAAGACAGCCTACACTCCACTCTCTTGAGCTGGAGTTTCTCTGTGATTCAGAGCCCTTTTGTCCAAGGTATACACCCTTGCTTCAGCCAATCACATGGTCTCTGTTTCTTATGGCATGGGGTGAAGCATATCAGGCAATTTACGCAAATGTTTCTAGATTTGTCATGAGGTTTTGAAAATGAAGCAAAATTATATTATTGTTAGGTAATTGGTTTTAAATTTTGTCCTTCAGTGTTTGCTTGTATTTATGAAATCATATTGTATTGATTCTAGGGTACAGGAGATACTGACTGTCATTTTAAAATTAAGAAGAACTTGGAAAATGCATCTATAAGCCTGGAATCTACAAAGAGCCCAGGGTTGTTTGTTGGACTTCAGTCAGATGGACAGGCAAAACCAGTTATTTATACCAAGAATGGGAATGTTTTCTTCTATCCACAAGTCATCAAATGTACGTTTACTTTGAAATTCTTTGTTGTTTTGCTTTGTGATGATTTATGTACAGTGATAATTTCATCATAGTTTTTCTCAGGAAATGTCTGCTATTAGGCTTTTTAAAGTTGTTTTTCAAGAAGCTGTAAAAAAAACATAATGAAGACCAGTTACCTCAGATTCTGATATTTAATGATATGTATGAAGTTTTTGCTACATCAAGCTCCTTTATAGTTTTTTTAAATTGGGTGTGTGCATTTGCGTGTGTGTCTATGTGAGTGCATGCTTGTATTTTATATTTAAGGATAGTTGCATATACACTGAGAAGGGATGGAGCTGTTTAAAACATGCTCAGCTTCATTGCTATTAATTTTTAATAATAACAGTAAAAAAGGAGATAGAAAAAGATCAACACAAAAGGTATTTGAATTAGAGCTAGGATTTGGATAAAAAGTTTAAGGACACAACAGAAAACTAGTTTTCGGATCTAAGTTCAGGGCCTCTAGTAAAGTGAAGTAAGAATCTGAAGTCTTTATTTAAACAGTTTAAACTTAGAACATGTTTGCTTCAACACCATGGTTAATGAGGTAACTCTGTTGTGCCTTTAAATTATTTCAAAATAGAGTTTGCAGTTTAATTTTTTCCTGATAGAATCCCACAGATTTTGGCTTAATCAAAATCTGGAAGATTTTCTTAGTCAGTCTGACTCTTATTTAATTTCTCTTTCTTATCAAAGTCTACCTATTCTTTATATGTATATATTTATAAAAAATATTTAGGGTGTTTTATATTTAGGGTATATATAGGGTATTCTGTATATAGGAGTGTGCAAAAGTAGGTTTACAGTTGTGAGTATGTGAAACACAGAGTTCATTCTTATATTATTATTTACTAATTGTTGTCATTATTTATTTGTATTATGACTTTAAACCTACTTTTATCCACTCCTGTTTAAATATTGCATATTTATTTATATAAAGTATTGTACAGAAGATATTTTATTTTATTTTTTTAATTAATTTTTTCAAATACATTTGTCGCTGCCTACCCCTCACCACTTTCCCGTGTCCCCTCCCTACTTTCCTCCCTCAGCTGTTCCCCTTTGGTTTTCTCCCTGAGTCCTTGCTATATGTTCCTTCACTTTCCCCTTCGCTTCCTTTTCCCTGCCCCCGGCCTCCTTCCTTCTTGTCTCTGTTGATTTCTTTTCCTTTCAGTGTTGCTGGTCTTATTTCCCTTGTACCTTTGTATTGTTGGTTAGGTTCCACTTATAGATGAGATCATATGGTATTTGTCTTTCGCCCCCTGGCTTATTTCGCTTAGCATCATGCTCTCCAGTTCCATCCATGCTGTCGTGAAGTTTAGTAGTTCTTTTTTTCTCTCTGCTGCATAGTATTCCATTGTGTATATGTACCATCATTTTTTGATCCAGTCTTCAACTGATGGGCATTTAGGTTGCTTCCAACACTTGGCTATTGTAAATTGTGCTGCTATGAACATTGGGGTGCATAGGTTCTTTTGTATTGGCGTTTTGGTGTTCTTAGGGTACAGTCCCAGCAGGGGAATCACTGGATCAAAAGGCAGTTCCATTTTCAGCTTTTTGAGGAAATTCCACACTGCTTTCCACAGTGCCTGCACCAGTCTGCATTCCCACCAACAGTAAACTAGGGTTCCCTTTTCTCCACAGCCTCGCCAACACCTGTTGTTTGTTGATCTGTTGATGATGGCCATTCTGACCGGTGTGAGGTGGAACCTCATGGTGGTTTTGATCTGCATTTCTCTGATGGCTAGTGATGCTGAGCATCCTTTCAAATGCCTCTGGGCCCTCTGTATCTCCTCCTTGGAAAAGCGTCTGCGCAGGTCCTTTGCCCATTTTTTGATTGCATCGTTTGTCTTCTTGGAGTGGATTTGAGTGAGTTCTTTATATATCTTGGAGATCAAACCTCTATCTGATGTATCATTAGGGAATATATTTTCCTGTATGGTTGGCTCCCTTTTCATTTTGCTGATGTTTTCTTTTGCTGTGCAGAAGCTTCTTATTTGGATGAGGTCCCACTTGTTTATTCTTTCCTTTATGTCCCTTGCTTTAGGAGACATATCAGTGAAAAAATTGCTGTGGGGGATATCTGAGAGTTTCCTGCCAATATTCTCCTCGAGGACTTTGATGGTGTTGCGACTTACATTTAAGTCTTTTATCCATCTTGAGTTTATTTTTGTGTATGGTGTCAGCTGATGATCCAATTTCAATTGTTTGCATGTAGCCATCCAGCTCTCCCAACACCATTTGTTGAAGAGGCTATTATTGCTCCATTTTATGCTTCTGCCCCCTTTGTCAAATATTAGATGCCCAGAGAGACCTGGGCTTATGTCTGAGCTTTCTATTCTGTTCCACTGGTCTATGGGTCTGTTCTTGTGCCAGTACCATATTGTTTTGAGTGTAGTGGCTTTGTAGTAGAGTTTGATGTCCGATATTGTGATCCCTCCTACCTTGTTTTTTTTTTTTCTGAAAATTGCTGCAGCTATTCGAGGTTATTTATGGTTCCATATAAATTTTTGAAATGTCTGTTCTATTTCTGTGAAATATGTCATTGGTATCTTAATAGGGATTGCATTGAATCTATAAATTGCTTTGGGCAGTATGGACATTTTGATGATATTAATTCTTCCAATCCATGAGCACGGTATATGCTTCCATTTATTTGTGTCTTCCTTAATTTCTTTCATCAATGTTGTATAGTTTTCTGCGTACACGTCTTTTGTCCCTTTGCTTAAATTTATGCCTAGGTACTTTATTTTTCTTCTTGCTATATCAAATGGTATTTTTTTCTGATTTCTTACTCTTCTATTGCATTGCTGGTGTACAAAAATGCCTTTGATTTCTGAATGTTGACTTTGTCTCGTGCTGTTTTGCCAAATTCACTTATTAGGTTGAGGAGTTTTTTGGTAGAGTCTACAGGGTTTCTATGTACACTATCATGTCATCTGCAAACAATGATAGCTTTACTTCCTCCTTTCCTATTTGGATGCCTTTTATCTCTTTCTCTTGTCTGACTGTTGTGGCTAGAACTTCCAATACGATGTTGAAAAGAAGCGGTGAGAGCGGACATCCTTGTCGTCTTCCCGATCTTAGTGGGAAAACTTTCAGTTTTTGCCCGTTGAGTATCATATTGGCTGTAGGTTTTTCATATATGGCCTTTATTACGTTGAGGAATGCCCCATTTATTCCCATTTTGGTGAGTGTTTTGATCATAAATGGGTGCTGTACCTTGTCGAATGCTTTTTCTGCATCTATCGAGATGATCATGTGGTTTTTGTCTTTCCTTTTATTTATGTGATGTATCACCTTTACTGATTTGCGTATATTGAACCATCCCTGCATCCCTGGGATGAATCCCATTTGATCGTGGTGGATAATCTTTTGAATGTATTGCTGGATGCGGTTTGCCAATATTTTGTTGAGGATTTTAGCATCTATGTTCATCAGCAAAATTGGCCTGTAGTTTTCTTACTTTGTAGGGTTTTCATCTGGTTTTGGGATCAGGGTGATGCTGGCCTCATTGAAAGAGTCTGGGAGTGTTCCCTCCTCTTGGATTTTTTGGAATAGTTTCAGAAGGACAGGGGTTAGCTCTTCCTTAAATGTTTTGTAAAATTCTCCTGAGAAACCTTCTGGCCCTGGGCTTTTGTGTGCCGGGAGTTTCTTGATTACTGCTTCAATTTCCCCAGCTGTTATCAGTCTGTTCAAGCTTTCTGTTTCTTCCTCCTTCAGTGTTGGAAGATTATACGTTTCTAAAAATTTGTCCATTTCATCAAGATTTTCAAATTTCTTGGCATATAATTGTCCATAGTAGTTTCTGACGATCATTTGTATTTCTGTGGTATCAGTTGTTATTTTTCCTGTTTCATTTCTGATGTTATTAATTTGGGTCCTCTCCCTTCTATTCTTGATGAGTCTGCTTAAAAGCTTGTCAATTTTATTTATCTTTTCAGAGAACCAGCTTCTGGATTGGTTGATCCTTTCAATTGTTCTTTTCATCTCTATGTCATTCAGTTCTGCTCTAATCTTGACAACTCCTTCCTTCTCCTTGCTCTGGGGTTTATTTGTTGTTGTTTCTCCAGTTCTTGAAGTTGTAGTGTCAGGTCTTTGATTTGAAATGTTTCTATCTTTTTTGAGGTAAGCCTGTATTGCTATGAACTTCCCTCTCAGGACTGCTTTTGCTGTGTTCCATAGGTTTTGGACTGTCGTCTGTTCATTTTCATTTCTTTCCAGAAATTTTTTGATTTCTTCTCTTATCTCATTATTGACCCATTCATTGTTTAATAGTCTCCTGTTCAGTCTCCATGAGTTTGCAAGTTTTCAAAGTTTCTCTTTGAGGTTGATTTCCAGTTTCAAGCCCTTGTGGTCCGAGAAAAAGTTTGGTATTATTTCAGTTTTCTTGAATTTTTTGAGATTTGCTTTGTGTCCTATCATGTGGTCTATCTTTGAAAAACTGCCATGAACATTTGAAAAGAATGTGTATTTTTCTTCTTTGGGATTAAGGTTCTATATATATCAGTTAAGTCTATTTGATTCAGTGCATCATTCAGCTCCACAATAGCCTTATTGATGTTTTGTTTGGAAGATCTGTCCACTTTTTACAGTGGGGTGTTGAAATTCCCTACTATCAGTGCGTTGCTGTCTTTATCTTTTTTGAAGTCATCCAATAATTTCCTTATATACTTGGGGGCTCCTCTATTTGGAGCATATAAATTTACAATGTTGATGTATTCTTGATAGAGTATTCCTTTAAGTATTATAAAGTGCCCCTCTGGGTCTCTCTTTATGGCCTTTGTTTTGAAATCTACTTTGTCTGATACAAGTATGGCAACCCTGGCCTTTTTCTCTTGCCCATTTGCTTAGAATATTTTTTCCATACCTTTCCTTTCAATCTGTGTAGGTCTTTTGCTCTGAGGTGGGTCTCTTGTAGGCAGAATATGTGTGGGTCATGTTTTCTTATCCATTCAGCTACCCTGGGTCTTTTGATTGGGGCATTTAGTCCATTCATGTTTAGAGGTAATACTGATAGAAACTTACTCATCTTTTCTCTTTGTACCTGTGTTCCTCTGTCTCTCATTCTTTTCCTTCATCTGCTTAAACCAGTCCCCTTAGCATATCTTGGAGTGCCGGTTTGGTAGAGATGTATTCTTTTAGTCTTCTTTTGTCTGGGAAACTCCCTATATCCCCTTCTATTTTAATGGAGAGCCTTGCTGGGTAGAGCAGCCTTGGCTGTAGGCCCTTGCTTTTCATGACTTGGAATATTTGTTGCCATTCCCTTCTGGCTTGTCGTGTTTTTGTTGAGAAGTCAGCTCCTAGGGGTATTGGGGCCCCCTTGTATGTTACTTTCTCCTTCTCCCTTGCTGCCTTCGGATTCTCTCTTTGTCTTTGATAGTTGCCATTTTAATGATGATGTGTCTTAGAGTGGACCTCTTTGAGTCCCTCTTGAGTGGGGTCCTCTGTGCCTTCTGGATCCATGAGAGCCTTTCTCTCCTCAAATTAGGGAAATTTTCCATGATTACTTTTTCAAGGTGGTTCTCTCTCCCTTGCTCCTCTTCTTCTCCTTCTGGTATCCCTATTTTATGGATATTATTGCGTTTCAGGTTGTCCTGCATTTCCCTAAATGCCTCTTCATTCTTTTTGAGTCTTTTTTCCATTTCTTGTTCTTTCTGGAAGCTTCTTTCTACCCTGTCCTCCATCTCACAGATTCGATCCTCAGCTTCATCCAGCCTGCTTTGGATTCCTTCTACTGTGTTCTTCAATCCAGAAATGGTATTCTTCATATCCTCTTGTGTCTTCTTGATAGTTTCTATGTCCTTTTCCAGGTTGATATAGTTTGTTGTAAGATCCTGATAGTTTCTCTGCAGTTTCTCATAGTTCTCTTTGAGCTGGCTGAGCTCATTGAGCTTCCTTAGAACCATTGTTTTGAATTCCATATCTGATAGTTCCCTTGCCTCTATTTCATTTAGCTCTCTCTGTGGGGAGTCCCCTTTTCCACTCATTTGGGGGGAACTTCTTTTTCTTCCCTTTTTTGTGAGAGCCTGTTAAGTAATATACTTATTTATTTTTTTATTTATTTTCACTTATGCTTCAATTGGGCTCTCTAGATTTCCTGACTTTGTGGATTAAACTTCTATGGTAGTAGGTCGGTCTCTTTATTTATTTATTTATTTATTTATTCATTTAGTTTTCCCTTTTCTTTTCTTTCTGGGCCTGCCTCTGATGATGTCAGTTGTTGACCCTATATCGCCTTGGGTTGTTTGTTTGAGCCTTCCAGGAGTCAACTGTCTGTCTTACTCTTGCTTAGGGCAGCTCTGTGACCCCTTCGGTCAGGGCTGGGCTATTTTTTGGGATCGCTCTGCACTCTCACACCAGTTCCTTGAGCGCGCTCTCCAGCGCCGCAGGATCCCCTGCCTGCCTAGGCTCGTGAGTGCTTGCCCCAGACCAGGGGGCTTATTCTCCACTTCGTGTACTCATCTGGCTCCCCTGGCCGGCGAGCTCCCCGGCACTGGTCAGTTTAGGGTCTTCTATTGTGTGTTTTCCCTGCTTTTGGCTTTTTG
Source organism: Pteronotus mesoamericanus (assembly GCF_021234165.1). Lineage (NCBI taxonomy): Eukaryota > Metazoa > Chordata > Mammalia > Chiroptera > Mormoopidae > Pteronotus > Pteronotus mesoamericanus. Next base: position 950,099 of record NW_026555215.1, on the reverse strand, counting down.
GGTGCGTTGCTTGCCCTCGCCAAATGGAGACTATGGAAATGGGAGGAAGTCAGCTCCAGGACTCTCCAGTTAGTCCTGTCTCTGGTCTCTCCTCCAGGGACTATGGGCAGCTCTGTGACCCCTTCAGCCATAGATCTACTAATTTTGTGAGCTGCTCCGCAACTGCGGCCAGGGTGGGTCAGTTTATGCCTCCCCTTGCCGCTCTGTGCCCTCCCTTGCAGGCCATATTGGCTCCAATCTGTGGGAGGCGTTGCTGGCCATTGCAAGCATTCGCCAGCCTGTGCGGGTCACACACACGCTCGCCAACACTCGCCAGTCACTTGGCACAAGTGTACGCACCTGCACTGGGTGTTTTTGGGGTGTCTATGTGTGCTTTTCCGCTTTTGGCTCTTTGGGGGTGTGGCCTCTTCCCACACAATGGAGACTACAGCAAGGAGAAGGAGTTGGGACTCCCCAGTTCCTCCTCCCGTTCTTTCCCCAACGCGTACATTTCCAGTCTCTCCTCATAGGTCTCCGAGCAGTTCTGTGACCCCTTTGGCCAAGGATCCACCCCCTGTGCAGACTGCGTTTCAATCGCAGGCACTCTGGTTTGTGTGCACCCCTCTTCTGTCTCTTTGGGGTCACGCCTTTCCAGCCCACAATGGAGACTACGGAATGGGCAGGGAGTAGAGGCTCCCCAGTTCCTCCTCCCGTTCTTTCCCCAATGTCTCCGTCTCCAGTCTCTCCTCAAGGCTCTCCCAGTAGTCTGCACTCAGTCCCCCAGCTCACATGCACAAGCTGTGTGCAGAGCGCACAAAAGGCAGGTTAATTGATTCCCTTATGCCTGAGAGAGACGGAAGCTGCAGGGTGAGAGGTGCGTTATCTCCCGGGCTCCACTGGCCACCGTGTCAGTTCTCTTCACAGTTTTCCTCACCAGTCTTTTCCCAGGCACCAGCCCACCCTTCTGCCACCTCTACCCAGAGATCAAGGAGGGTGGCTGCCACTGCAATTTTTGCGTTGGCCCTTTAAATGTCTCTTTGCATCTCCAGCCACCTGTCTCTGGCAGAGAACGCCCCTAAGCTTTTTGGGGTTGCGTTTTGTCTGTATTTTCTTGGTTTTATCTGCTGTAGTTTAGGGGTCCCTGTTTATGATTCAGACCCCGTTCTTCTCGGGGGAAGCTAACTGACCGTTTCAATGTCCCTCTGGTGCTACTGCCCCTGGGCTCCCAGCCCACCCTCTCAAGCCTCCACCCCACTTCTCACCCACTGGGATGTGTGAGAGTCGAATCCACTGTCTGTCCGCGGCTCCAAGGCTCCTCTCCCACTATTGTTCCATGTTTTCCAGGTGATTACTCCATTATTTAGTCGCAATTCCAGTTTGGTCTTGGGAGGAGGTCCGCATGACTCCCATTCACTCCTCCACCATCTTAATCTCCCCATCAAGATATTTTAAAATAAGAATAAAAAGAGGTTCGTTTCAACATGATGGTATATCTGGTCCTATCTTTCTGTATCTGCATCAATTCCTTTTCAGCCTTTAGTTGCCATATTTAAAGTTGTGCAAATTGTTGGGAAGTACACCTTAACTTATTGCCATCCACACCACCACTCCCTCTACCCTCTGTTCTGCCACAGGCTGGCAGAGAGTGGCACTCCCACTCAACACAATCGGTATGCCATCTGTCTCTGGAGCTCTGGAAGGAAACATGACTTGAGAGGAAGCAGAAAGATACAGGGTAAAGTAGAAGGAAAGCAGTGAGAAATAGCTAATGGGCAACAACAATGCAGGAAGAACACAGGAAGAAAGGAAAACTAATACAAAGGAAGGGGTAGTGAAGAAAAGATGAGAAAAAAGATAGGTATTAATAATTTGAAAAAAAGACGAATATAAGAAAAAATCATTTGTGGCAATATACAAGTGATAATACAAGGCCATGTGTGTCAACAGAGGCTATTGTACCAATAGAATGAATAGAAACAAAGTCATTCTTTTTTACAGGCTGTACTATTTAGTTCCTCTACCAAAACATGACTGATTTGAGTTTTCTTCTTTACATACAAGCTGTGTTAACATCAAAGAGCTTTGGTTTCTGTGTCTGTGTAACCAGGATAATAGTAACATCTTCCCTATATACCCAGTTGAACCACTGGGTACTTAAGTGAGTTAAGTGCATGTGAAAGTTCTTGTTTCAGTAGTAATAGCTAACATTTACAAGCTGTTGTTTTGTGCCAATCACTGAAAAGCACAAGTAACTTCATTTCATATGACTTTGAAAAATAGATATACTATTTGTATTGTCTTTTGAGATTGACTCATTATTTGATGATATTTTTGAAAAAAGAATCAAATATCTCCAGTTATTGTGAATTAACTTTAAAAGCTTAGATCAAATAAGGTGAGGACTGATTTTATATTGATGAAACTGGTTGATAGACACCTATAAACTGTTTATATAAATTTACCCCTTTATAATTTTTATTATAAAATACATATAATTATGTAAATTTTTGAGAATTTATCCATAAATAAAAACTATATTTTGATATATATTTGTTCATGTTTTTATGAAAGTGTGTGTTGTATATATTTATCTACCTTCTTCTCTAAATATACTAAAAGTATAATTTTAAACAAAAAAATGGGCTACAGTCTTTTATATATAAAAACAATTTTCTGATTTTTACTTTAAAAAACAAATTATTTTCATCAATTCTCATAGTGTGGCTTTAACACTAGTTGTCAATCCTGTTGAGGAATTGCTTAGACGTTTCTTTCTGTCCTGGCTGTACAGAGCTGCTTCTTGTCCTGACTTGGGACTATCGGAATCATGCTTAGATCTCACTAGCTATCCTTATGATTAGATGCAAATTCTTTTGATTTATAATCTCTTTCTATTTGTATTAAGCCATGAGGATAATCATAGAATTTTGTGTTAATTAAATTAACATTTATGTAAGTTCTAGTGAATAGTAGACATTCATTGCAGCTAACTCTTTTCACTTGAAAACAGAAAGTAGGAGGATTTTTCAAGCATATCGTACAGCTATAGACCTCAGCACTGTAAAGATGGCTTCTCCTCACTAGTCCCTCCTTATCCTTGAGGGACATGTTCCAAGACCTCCCTGCCCAGGGAATGCGTAAACCTGCAGTTAGTCCCAAACCCTATCTATACTATGTTTTGTCCTATCCATACATATTTATGATAAAGTTTAATTTATGAATTAGGCACACTAAAAGATTAACAACAATAACATAAAATAGGACAGTTATAACACTGTAGTGTAATAAAACATATGTGAATGTGGCATTATTAAGTAAAATAAGGATTACCTGATCACAAACAGTGTAATGTTGGACAGTCAATTCCCTAAGTGACTAATGGGTGGGTAGCACATACAACATGCAAACCCTGGACAAAGGAATGAGTCATGGCCCCTGTGGGACAGAGCAGGGTGGTCCAAAATTTCATCATGTTTCGAAAAATGGCCCAAAATTTTAAAACATATGAATTGTTTATTTCTGAAATTTTTCAATCACAATTTTGGGCATGGGAAATTGAATGCATGGAAAGCAAAACTCCAGATTAGGGGAATCATTGTATTCCAAAGGATTCTAAACTTTCAAAGGAAAAGGAAACTTAAAATTTCTAGCCCCATACCATACCTCCTTGCTATTTTCAATCTACAAAAATGACCACAGCACCATTTTATAGTGATGTGATATTTTTAGCCCAATGCATTATGTATGCCTCATTATATATTTTGTCATTAAGTGAGAATTCAAGAACATGGATAGAGACTTAGGGTAAGATTTTCTCGTGTATTCAAAAGAAAGATGCAATGAATACAATGAAAGGCATAAAGCCCATTTTATAAGAAGTGGTATAAATATTATACACAGAAACACCTGTTGACATAGACTTCAAGTAAGAATTCTTGGAACAGTAGAAGTAGCTGACCTTTTGTGGTCTTGGCTAACATTTTCAAGGTTTAGTCTGCCTTGGGGTAATGTGTTTTACGTGTTACCTGTTAATATTCTCAGAATATTTGAAGATTCCACAAAGTAGTCCTCTACCTGTTATTGTAGACATCCAGATTGGCCTAAAAGTTCTTATTAATCTAGGGAATCTCATCATCAGTATCATAAATGTCTACATTTGTATAGAAAGAGACTCTTCCAAGAGACGTTAGCCTAAATATGTCATTTCTAAATATTGGAAGACAACTTTCTATTCTAATAATAAGAGCAAGAATGCCTGAGACATTGCTATGGAAATTTTATTGGAACATTGTGAGTCCTTGGAATTCTGAGGAAGCATGAACATTTCTTCAGAACACAATTTCTAGTAATACTTTCTTATTTTCACTATGTACAAATCACCAAGTTAAAAAAATCTGCATGTGCACTATGAGCCCTTGAGCTTCTACAACAAGTCTGTATTTCCCCCACCTAGGACTATAGAATCAATTGTTCCAATTCCTCTAAAGGGTTTATTTTGATTCTAATTAATCATTAGACTCTGCACACTTGAACAAAGGATATACTCAGAATTGCTGCTGTACAAAAGCTGCTGTTACTTGTATTAGTGTGTACCACTGGAAACTCTGTTTTGCACAGATATTTGCCCTTAGTTTTACCCATGCTTTTCCTTAATTTTCTAGATAATGCTGAATTTTATGCCAGATCAGGAAAACAAAGATGTTGACAAAAAATGTAGAGAAAAACAGTGTGAGATAAAAGAAAATATATATATTGGTCTTTGCTCCCTGGTTCCTGGCACAGAGCTCCTGATCCTGTCCTGGACACAAGGCTCCTAAAACCCCTCTGATATCTTAAGCGATAAGAGCAGGAGGAACTTCTTTTGCATTAAGGCAACTCTGGGTGGGCTCCCGAATGGGAGGTGGTCACCAGAAAGATCAAGCTAAGATTAGAAGCTTGGAATTTTCAACCCTACTCACCAACTTCAGAGAGGAGAGAGGGGCTGGAAAAGGTGTTAATTGTGCTTATGTGAGTGAACCTCCATGAAATAACAGTTGGAGATTTGGGAAGCCTCCAGGCTGGTGATCATACCCATGTACCAGGAGGACGATGCACCCCAGCTCCACAGAAGCTCCTGTGGTCGGGGCTCTTCCAGAGTTCACCCTTTATCCTTTATCACATCATTTAATAAATTTGTAAATGTGTTCCCCAAGTTCTGTGAGCTTCTGTAGCAAATTATTGGAACCCATGGAAGGGCATGGAGGAACTTTGGATTTATAGCCTGTTTGTTGGAAGCACAGTTGACAAACTGGATTTGAGATTGACAGGTGAAATAGAGACAGTCTTGTGGGACTAAGCCCTTAATCTATAAATTGATGCTATCTTTAGGTAGATGATATTAGAATTAAGTTAGAATGTAGGACACTCAGCTGGTATCACAGAATGTTTTGGGGTGGGGAAACCTCAACTACATTTGGTGAATAGAAGCATCATTTGTACAGTGTTCTGTGTGAAAGCAGAGAAAACACACAAGAGGAAACACTACCTTTTTTCTCATTCAAACACATAAAAATATCTTGGTAAAATGGACCTTGTCTTTGAGCTACCAATTCCCTTACAAAACTTTTGATTGTAAGGTTTGTGAAACACTTGAACCAGATACTGAGCAGATGTTTAACAGATATTTGGGTCTACTTATTCCTTATAACAGTGACGAACAAGCCATAAAAAATGAATTTCAATAAGTTTGGAGAATATATATAGTGTTCAGTTGATAAAATATAATCCAATCCCCTTTGAAGTTCAGTCTGATAGCACTGGCCTCCTGATGACTAGCGTGAAATTAAATCTCCCCTGAAGCCCTCTCTGTTTACTAAGTTAGAAGTTATCACAGAGCATGTTTTGGGACATCTCCTACCACAGAGTACCAAAGAGTAACATTTGTCCCCCTGGAAGCAACAAAGTGCCTGCTGAGAGTAGGCTGCTGAATGAATGAATTAATGGTATAACATAAAGTGAATGAGAGTTCACGTCAGGAACATCTGGGTTTTATTTTCATATGTAGTAGTATGTCCCTAATTAAATAATTAACATAACTGATGAGAATAACATTGCATTACAGTAAGTACTTTTAGTCTGAATCTGTAAACCTTTTAAAATTTTAAGTATATTTTGAGTAAATTGTGTGCAGGTATGCGTAAGTGTGTATTTGAAGTGGGAAGATGCTTGTGACCTTTAGTTTTTCAAAGGGATCAATGACTTGGAAAGTGTTAAGAAACACTTTGTGAAGAGTTGCAGAATGTTTGTTTAAAAGTTTCTGTACTAAAAAATAGTACCCCTAATTATTTTATTACTTTTAGATCTTTGCTAGCTAGATTATCTATGTGTGATAGAATGAGCTTGCCTTATACAAAAAAATAAAAGAAAAAGAAAAAAGGAAAAAGAAAAACTTCCCCTTACAACTGTTGAAAGTTTTGAGCTGTTTGTAGAACTCCACAGGTTTTTCTTTTTTAGACAGCAAACTTTTAAAGTATTCTGGAAGACAGAGTTGAAAAGGTCAGGCATCTTTAGCAATCAAGGGACTTGGATAAGGGATTGGGTAGTGGTAGTAGGGGAAGAGTAAGTTTGCATTTTAAGAGACTCCAGCGGAGATCTTCCTGTGCAGCTGGTACCTGTTTTCCCCAAGCCTCCTTAGAAACACTTTCTATGCACTGCTAGGTCTGGCAAGGCTTATGAGCACATGGAGGACCCTGCTCTGTCCTTTTAATGTCCCTTGGATATGTAATGGTGTCCTTACTTTTGTTTCTGATGTTAGTGATTTCTCTCTTATTGTTTTTTTCTTATTTAGCTTGACTAAAGTCTTATTGATTTTATTGATGTTTTCAAAGAAGCAGATTTTGGTTTTATTGATTTTTTTCTATTGGTTTTATATATTCGATTTCATTGGTTTCTGCTCTAATTCATCATGGTGTATCTTTTACAATTTAAATAGGGTTGATAGGTTCCTGTAAGGCAAGCAATACCTCTCATCCTTTCTTCTAATCATTTTAGATGAAGCACTTAACTTCTCTGTGACTAGGTTTCTTTATCTACAATTTGATTAGGATTTGGTTTGGTTATTTAATTGCATATTGAAAAGTTATAATAAAAGTCATTTTATGTCACTACCATTTGTCTGTGCCAGCTAGCTTGTGCAGCAAAACCTCTTCATTCTATTGTTCATGAGTTTACATTTACAGTACATACTATGAACCTTATATTGATGTATAGGAGAAAGTATGAAGAGGTCTGACTTCATTTGTTTACATGCTTAGTTATTATACAGAGTCCAAGGAGAAGGTTGTCAATGGATTATCTGGTTATATGAATGATTTGGAGGCTTATTCTTTCCTTTGTTCCAGAAAATAAGCCCACCTTTGTAACTCCATTTCATTTGATCATACTGTGTAGGTATTTAATGAACCCTGGATCAAGATAACTTGTGACTCTCCATTAACTTCAATGTGCTGTTACTTTATTTAGAACATTTATGTAACAGTGAACATATCCACATTTAATAAGTATCATAACAGAAACTTAAATTATTATGCACAATAATTATGTATAATAATTCTCTTGCCCTAATTCCAGCCCAGTTTTATGGTACCAGCCATCTTCTGTATACAAACTATGAAGCTTAGGATATTAGCAGCTTGAAAAACTGCAGGACTGAACATACTGTTCAGCTCTTACATCTTCATTACAACTGGAGGAATTTCTTTCAGGTTCAGGCCTTATAGAAGTTTTTATTAAAATATCTTTGGAAAATTTATGTTTCACCTAGTCTGCTAAGATTATTTAAGTTTCAAATATAAATAAAATGTTGTCACATACCCGATTCATTGGATCCTGAATATGTATATTATGATCTTATTTAGAAAAAATATGATAAAAATATATTTTAGATAATATAATAAAATTTATGGATTTAAAATATACATGCTATCATAATATGACACATTGTCATTGTGTAAATTTTGGCTGTTTTACTTTCTAAATAGCTGGTGTTCACTAAGACAAAAATGTATGCTAATTTGCTTTTTAGAGTTATAACCTTTCTGTCTGGTGGATCTTTATATTACTAAATTTTTGGTTATAATGAAACACTGTCTGAAATAAATAAAATAATCATTCAATTTCAGGTATATGTGTCATACACACTTTTTGATAGTATTATAAGCTAGAAAATTCTGGTTGTTTCATTTTTATCCCACATTTTATTTTATGTTGTGGCCAATAAATTTCACATTTGTTTCTTTAATTATGAAAGTGAGTCAAAGAGGGTGCAATGGTAAGAATTATTCCAATTCAGAGCAGGTTATGAAACCACTGGAGAGCCATTTGCACTTGGATTTTGGACCTCCGTCTGTGCCCATCCAGGCCCAAAGGCAGCTGGGCAGCCTGCTGGACAGGAAAGGAACACCCTAGGTAACCTTTCCAGAAAACAGCTCTTGGCCCTGAATTTTTACTCTTAAATCAACTACTGTGTTTATATATATTAAAAAAATTGACATTGTTTTAAGAATGAGGTAGAATCTTGAGAAGCTGTTGCTGAGAGTGTAGAGAGATGAGAGATTCTTATTTCCATTTCTGCTTAGGCCTACCCTATTGTGCAACCCTTTAAGTGCTTGTTTCTGATTTCTAGACTGGTACATTAGTTGTTTTCTCCTCTGTACTCCTGAGGTACTCTGTCCGTGTGTCTGTTAGAGCACTCATCAATATGTACCGTTATTTAAATGTTCTCCCTCTGGGCTCTAAACCCCATTAATGTCAAAAGCATGTCTTGTTCATTGACTTATCTTTATGCTTTTGGCAGTGACTGGAAGAGAGTTTGTTTTGTCCTTGTAAATCCTGGGTGTCTACATAATTAGTGAATAATGTAGATCCTTTATTATGGATCTCTTAATTGGATCACAATAAAATGTTCCCTAAATTATACATTTTTTTCTCTCTCCAAGGGTTATTTACCCTCAGCGTACATATTTCTAGTTATCTGATCTTCCTTTTAATATTTTAAAATTTCTTTACTAACATCAGTCTCCGGTGTCTAAGCACTGCATTGCAAATAAAACATACGGAAAAACATATTTTTACAGAGTTTGTGTTTTAAAGCTTATTATTGTCAGAAACTGTATTCTATAATCCTTGAAGGATATATATGACAATAGGGCCTGGGCAGTTCTTCAGACACCAGTGTTGTAATGGTCTGTGCTATCACTCCATGGGGTTAAGTTTTGCTAATCCCTGTTAGCTATACCCATGAGGTTGTCATTCCTTCTCATGCTAATTTATATTATATCAGGCATCTTAAATTATTTACTGCAATTGTGGTATCAAGAAGTACCTGCTATTATTTATTATCATGTAGAATCAGACATCTGTATAATTTTTTGTTGCTGATGAGGCCTCTAAAATCTGACAATCCTAGTATGAATTACTACCATTTAAAAATGGCTGTATTATGACTGATCCCTAAGAATCAAACACAAACAACTTAAACTTTGAAATCCTAAATACAAATAGCACTCATGAGCTTGTATTATAAAATTGGAGTCATTATTCAGCTAGGTTGGAGATATCTATTCCTGAACAAGATACCAAGACAACTTGCTTCTAAATAAAAGGCAGAAATATAGTTAATTTTTTTTTCATTTATAGGTACAGGTATAACTGTACCTATCTTTGATTCTCATATTTTAGTAAATTCATACAAAGTATCATTTAAATGATGTTTTAGTCAGTTTCCCTTTTGATGAAAGCGAAGCACCAGATCATCAAAGGAGTTCCTGTTTAGAATCTATATGAAAAGTATCTTGAATAAGTCATTGGATTCATACTGTGATGTTAAATTATTGCTTTGATTTACAAAGTAGTGAATAAATTTTACAGGAATATCATTCATGCACAGCCTGCTGCTAAGGATAAAAAATTCTTTTCTGGTAACTACGTAATGTAGAGTAAAAGGATTTGACTAGGCATTGAAATGGAAACAATAGCAAAACTTAAACTTGCATAGCTGAGCATATGGTGAGTTTTCAGAGAAGAAACAAGTGATTTTGAGAGTATGGCATCTTTTAAAATCATAATTTCAGTTGGCAGAGAAAACCCAATGGATATGTCTGCAACACCTACCCAAAAGGAGGAAAAGATCCAGGAGTCAAAAAACCAACAAGAAGTACCACCAGAATCTGAGGCCAGAGCTTCCTTGCTTTCTTCAACTGCAAGTAAGCAACAGTTTTTTTTTTTTTTTCCTTCTTTTGGTTTGTTTGCACTGATTCTTTGTGGACAACCTCAAGAATAACACCAAATTATTTTTATAATATAGGTTACATTATACCACATGAATGTGCTTTTAAGCTGCTATCCTGCTTTTTTTCTGCTTTGGTTTTTACATTGCAAAACCCATATATTTAAAAATGTTTATTTCTTTACTTTGAATTCAATGTTACTCTTGACCAATGATTTGAAAATAAGGTAACATTAAATTATGACATCATATTGGTCTATCATCTGTAAAGTGTCTTATGAATATATTTGATAAATAACAGGAAATTCTCACCAAAGTCTGAACGACAACAAAAATAATCTCCATTTCTTTGGTATAGAAACTGAGGCATCAATAAGGTACTCTAGGCCTCAGAGGTTTGAATTTTTAGTTTGTATTCTTAGTCTGTTTGATCATTTTTCTTCCTCTTAAACTTCTATCTGACCAGGAGGTAGAATGAATGATATCTGACAAATTCTGTACATCAGAATCTAGTCATTTTTGGGTAAACTGACATAGTGACCAAAGTCTCTGAACCATTTTTAAAAATCTATCTTGAGAAATAGATAAATTATAATGTTACCTTTAGAAAGTGCTTTTTGAAAATCAGTATTAAGTGTACTCTCTTTTTTTTCAGATAGTAACAGAAAATAGATGTCTTCTGCTGAAAACCCTATAATACACTATTGTATCAACCACAGAAAAGAAAAATTAGCCTTTGGTTTTTGCTGTATGGTCTCGGGCCAGTTTTATATTCCCATGCCATGTCATGAATCCACAGAGCAGTGGAACAAATCACACTGCATGAGAATCATGTGCTTAGTTAAAATTTTTTACAGAAAGAGAATTTAATCATGTGTCAGGAAATAATGGCACCTCAGTCTGGGATGGCTGCCTCTAGTAAAATTTGACTTGGCTGAAAATAGCATACTAGCTGAAATCTCTGGGAGTAGATACTTTTTTATGAGTAACAAAATGTTTAAGAGAAAATCTATATATCTTATGAAAATTTGTTCTAACAAAAACATTTTTAAAAGTGTTACCATTGTTAATGATTCTTTTTTAAATTTAAGATTCGCAGTGTGTTGATTTGATACATTTCTATATTGCACTATGACTGCCATTATAGGGTTAGCTAGCCCTTCTATCATGCCACATAATTACCATTTCTTTTTTATCATAGGAATAATTAAGATATAGTCTTTTAGTAAGTTTTTTGTTTATGTAAGATTGTTATCTACAATCACTATACTATACCTTAGATCTCCAGGTCTTATGTCCAGTAGTTTCTCTCCCACTCCCAACCCCTGCCCTTGGTAACAACATTTTATTCTCTGTTTTTACAAGTTTGGCTTTCTCTTTGATTCTACTACATATAAGTGATATCATACAGTATTTTTCTTTGTATATTGCTTAGCATAATATCCTTAACTTTCATCCATGAAACTTGAGGTGTTGCATATTGCAGAATTTCCTTCTTTCTCATGGCTCAGTAATATTTCTCTATATACCCAGAAGTGGAATTGCTGGATCATATGGTAGTTCTATCTTTAATTTTTTGTAAAACCTTCACAGTGTTTTCTATAGTGGCTGAACCCAATTACGTTACTACCAGCAGAGCACCAGGGTTCTCTTTTCTCCACATCCTCACCAATCCTTGTTATCTATTATCTTGTTGATGATGACCATTCCAACAGGTGAGATGTGATCTCATTGATTTTGAATTGCATTTCCCTGATGGTTAGTGGTGTCAAGCACCTTTTTAATAACTTGTTGGCCATCTGTAGATCTTGTTTGGAAAAATGTCTATTTAGTTCTCACAAAAACATAAGGTTAAAGACAGGTAAATTAGATGAAGGAATCATTCTGGGCATGCTAGGCGCAAAATAAAATTTGTCATTAATTTATTGTAAAAAGACATAATTTTTTAATTGTAGCTAATAGTAATACAGTAGAAATGGAGAGTGGACCAAAAACTGAAAAGAAAGACTGAACTTGATTAATTAAGCTGTTTAATTTATTAATTAAGCTATCTGAAGCATTGGTATAGTGTATACTCTGTCTTTGGACATTAATTCCTGAAAATCTAGATGGTAAAGCTTTTCTAATGCAAATATCACCTGCAAAATGATGATGATTTGCTTAAATTTTGCCTTCTGTGATTTCAGTAGAAATGGTTTTTATAAGCATCCTTCAGGTGGGAAAAAATGTCTTCATATATTAATATTACTAGGAAGACTGAACAATTAGATCATAACTCTCTTTAGCTGTCTTCTCTCTACTTCTGTCAAATATCTGCAGTAATGAAAAACTATTTCTTTGAGAAATACCTCCCTCTTTGTTTTGTGATTTATCTGTCATGCTAGGTAGATTTGGGTTACATTAGCCATTCATATTAAAATAAATTAGTTGAAAAGTACTTTAGAAAACTTATTTTTATACTGTAAATACATCAAAACCAAATGTTCATTCCTGAAGAATGAGATGTGTTTGTCAGTCTACTTTTGGGATAGGGCAAGATGTATGTAGCTTGGGGAATTAGAGATAATAAACCTATTATCCTCATATATTAGGAAAAAGAGATGAAACTTTTCATTTACATCAAAGGGAAACAAACATCTAGAACTTATAATACAATATATACAATAAATAGTGCTTTTGTAGTAGTGAGTAGAGGTCATTAACTTTGCAAGGTTTTCCTTTAGGACCAAGTTGAATGTTGATGCTAGTTTTGTTAGGGAGAGTTTGAGAAAGGAATCTTATTTTTGGTAAGGAAAAATTTTAGTTATGGAAAGTTTAAAATATATATAAAAGTAGGGAGAATCAACTAATCAATCCTCATGTATATGTTACTCAGCTTCAAAAATTTTCAATATACTGTGGTACCTCAGTACTTGTTAATTTGTTCAGGAACTCATGATGAGTACCAAAACCCACAAGCACTGAACAATGAAGCATTTTCTTCTGTGGGGCAATGTGACTCTTACAAGTTCTTACAAGTGCAATGAGTCCCGAGCAAGTGCTGAGTGCTGAAATACTTTTTCTCATCAAAATGTGACGAGTATAGGATTTGATGGGTTCTGAAGCTTATGGGTACCAAAGTGTGACTGTATGCCTAATCTTGTTCCCATTCTGTTCTTCGCACTATGCCCCATTCCATGCCCATTGGATTAAAGCAAATCCAAGGCAATATATCATTTTATTCATAAATGCTTTTGAGAATCAGATTTTAAGAATTATTAAAATGTTTGGGATATAATTTTAAGTTTGGAAATATTGCATCTAAAAACATTGGAACCAAGAAGACAAAATTTGATGATCTGAACTGAGTTTTTTCTTATAAGTCTTCACTAAAACCTCTTATTTTCACTAATGAGAAAACAGGCTCAGGAAGGTGAAAGTAGTTGAAGCCTCAGCTCTGAATCGAGGCAAGTCTGCTCTGTGCGTGGGAATGTGAGCAGAGCAGTGCAGCAGTAATAGCAGTCCTTTGTCCATGGTGTCTCACTGGTGTTGCTGGGAAGGCCTAATGTGTGCCAGAATCTCAGTCACAGAATATTCTCTCTTTAAACGTTTTAGATGCCAATTCTTTAAGAACCAAAGATACCTGAGCAAAATAATATGAAATCTGTTATCATGTTGAAATCTTCCTTAAAGACTGGGTCACAGTGGATTTAGTTTATTTTGGAAAAAAAAAAAACAACACATGAAACATAAAGTAAAAACTTAAAATTATCTTTTCTTATTGCCCTCCAAAAAGTATTTTAAATATTCATACATATTTACATACATATGTATAAATACACACATATATAGGTTACATTGGGTATAAAATTTTATAATCTACTTTTAGTTAATAAAAGTAAACATTATAAGCATTTTTCATAACATTAAATACTATTGGACATTATTTTTTTCAAAAATTGTTCATGTATAACTTGCAATGGACACTCATCTATAATTTTGTATTATTTATTTAGAATAACTCTTATAAATGAAATTTCCAGGTAATGGATTATAGTAATTGTTCTTCTTGTTCTGAAATTAATGTTTGTTTCTTTTTAATATTAAAAACAATAGCACTCAGAATCTAGAGTAAAGTATAGGTTTTTTGGGGTCATGCTATTGTAGTACATTAAAACGTGAAAGTAGTATAAGTTTTCCTTTATCATAGAATAAAGATTTGAAGAGAACTTGATCTGGCAAAAGCAATGTAGAAGTTCACCTGAAAATGCAGTAATAAGCCATTCCATTTCATATAATCTTAATCACTTGAACATACCTTTCAAAGCTGAACAGAATACCTACTCCTTTTAAATTCTTTTGACCCCTAAAAAGTTAATATCCTCTTTTATAAACTAAACCTTGTTAATTTTTCTTAGTATACTCTCTTTTCTTCTTAGAATATTCTTCCTTTATATAAATATGCTAAAAAGTTGATTAGTGTTTCTTTTTAACATATTCTCTGATTTCAAATTTATTTTATAGTTTCCACCAATGTATATTTTTAAATTACTTTATGAATATTTCTTTTATTTTTATGTATTTATTTTTAAATTTTTGAATTTAAATGATTTCCATTACAATTTACATACAATACTATAATAGTTTCAGGTGTACATCCCAGTGATTAGACATTAAACAACTTACTATGTCATCATCCCAATAAACCTCATATCCGTCTGACAGCATACATAGTTATTACAATATTATTGACTATATTCCCTATGCTGTACTTTATATTCCTTTGACTATTCTGTAATTACAAATTTGTACATCTTAATCACTTCACTATTTTCACCCATCCCTGGAACCATCCCTCCCACCTGGCATCCATTAAAATGTTTTCTGTATGTATGGGTCTGTTTCTTTTCTGCTTGTTCATTTATTTTGTTTTTAAGATTTAATTGTTGAAAGATATGTATTTATTGCCATTTCATTATTCATATTTTACCTCTTTTTTTTCTTCTTCTTGAAGAAGACCTTTTAACATATTTTGTAATATTGGTTTGGTAATGATGAACTCCATTAGCCTTTTCCTTTCTGGGAAGCTCTTTATATGTCCTTAATTCTAAATGATAGCTTTGCTGGGTAAAGTAATCTTGGTTGTAGATCTTTGCTTTTAATCTCTTTGAATACTTCTTGCCAATCTCTTCTGGCCTGCCAAATTTCTGTAGAGAAATCAGCTGACAGTCTTATGGGAGCTCCTTTGCAGGTAACTAACTGCTCTTCTCTTACTGCTTTTGAGATTCACTCTTTGTTGCCCCAGCCAGGTGGCCCAATTGGTTGAAGTGTGGTTCCATACACTGAGAAGTTGCTGATTCGATTCCCAGTCAGAGTGCGTACTTAGGTTGTGGGTTCAATTCTCCACCTGGGAGAGTACAAGAGGCAACCAAATCGATGCTTCTCTCTCATATTGATTGTTCTTCTCTCTCTCCCTCTCTTCTTTCTCTAAAATCAATTAAATAAAAGACTATTTTTTTGTCTTTAAACTAAACTAAACTATGATGTGTCTTGCTGTGGGCTTCTTAGTGTTCACCTTGTTTGGGTCTCTCTGCCCTTCCTGAACTTGTATATCTATTTCCTTCAGCAGATTAGGGAAGTTTTCTATCATTTTTTCCAAATAGGTTTTCAATTCCTTGCTCTCTCTTTTCCTTCTGGCATTCCCATGAAGCATAGGTTTATATGCTTGAAGTTGTCCCAGATGCTCATTATACTTTCCTCATTTTTTTTGATTTTTTTCTTTTTGCTGTTTTGACTGGGTGTTTTTTGCTCCCTTATCTTCTGAATCTCTGATTTGATTCTCTGCTCTGGCTTGATGTATCAATTCCACTGTTGAGTCTTGGTAATATATTATTCATTCCAGTTAATGTATTCTTTTCTGACTGGTTTGTTTTTATGTTTTCTAGTTATGTTTTTATGTTTTCTATCTTTTTATTGAAGTTCTTGCTAAGTTCATCTATGCCTCCCTAAGTTTATTGAGCATCCTTATAACCAGTGTTTTGACCTTTGCATCTAGTAGATTGCTTGTCTCCATTTTGTTTATTTCTTTTTCTGGACTTTTTTTCTGTTCTTTCATTTGGGACATGTTTCTTTGCCTTCTCATTTTGGCAGCCACCCTGTGTTTGTGTCTGTGTATTAGGTAGAGCTGCTGTGTGTCCTGGGCTTGGCAGAGTGGTCTTATGTAGTAGTTGTCATGTAGGATCTAGTTGCAGCCTTCCTGTTCACCCTAGCTTGGCAATCCTGGTGCACCTGACCACCACCTCCTCCTATTCCTGTATGGGCTCTGTACACCCTCCTGTTGTAGTTGAACCTTGATTGCTATTGGCATGTCAATGGGAGGAATTTGCCTGCAACCTGATCAGCTGCAAGTCCTTGCTATAACCATGATGGAGGATCAGCTGTGCAGAGCCTCACTCCACAGAGCAGGGTTTACATCAGCAGGACTTTGATGCCCACTGAGTCTGCTTCTTGAGCACATCACTTGAAGAGTTAGTTGGGACCTGGTCTGAAGCTGTCCTGGGAGGTGCAGGCCAAGGTCAGCCAAAACCTTTGTTCTTCTCAGGGCCACCTGTCATGAGCTACAAAGCAATCTGCAGATGGATGCTACTTGTGCTGGGCTTGGAGGTGCCTGGGTGAGGTAAAACTGTGAACTAAAGTCAGCTGCCTCTGGTGCTGGGCCTGGGGCCACTTAACGAGAGTTTCAGGGCATGCTGAGGTCAGATGCTCCTTGTATGAGAGATTTTAGAAAGTCTGGAGAATCAGTCAAGATAGGCCATTCATGTGGAAAAGCTGCTGGAATTGAGTGGGCCTACAAGTTTGGTGGGGCACAGTCTCAGGTAATTACCAGCTGCCAGTGAAGCAGTGTGAGCCAGGTTGATGGAGACTCCTATATGGCACCTGCCTGCTGACTTTGTGGGGCGTAGGACTCAGAAAAGAAACAATGGCCTCTGCCAGCACTTTTTTCTTGGGGAAAGCTGCTCCTCCAGTTCTCACCCTGGTGTGAGACACTTTAGGTCCTCTCCTTATGTCCCTGGTTCCTTTCAAGCTACTGCCCCAGTGCTGGAGCTCAGAGGGAGTGAGTTTGAGTAAGTCCATGTGTGGTCCCTTTTAGAGGAACAGCCTGGTACTCCAGAAGCCCTCTCTAGCATCAGCCACAATCCCCACTGATTTTTACAGCCAGAAGTTATGGGCACTTCTTTTCCCAGCACTTGGGACCTGACTGCAACTGGAACCCCTGCTCCCCAGCTGATACATCCCTCCTGATTTTATCCACCACATGTGGGTAAGGGACCACCAGCCCATTCTGGGCCTCTGCCCCTCCTACTAGTGTCCATGTGACTTTTTTATATCCATAGTTGTAGGCCTTCCATTCAGCCAGATTTCAGGCAGTTCTGAATGATGATTGTTCTGTAGTTTAGTTATAACTCTGATGTGGTTGTGAGAGGGTGCTAGTACCATGTATATCTACGCTGCCATCCTGACTGAAAGCCATGAAAATTTCTTTTAAAGTGGGGTTTTCTAAGTAAAATCTTGTCTTCTCATTTAAACTGAACAATTAGAATAATGGTATTTCTTTAATGTGGATCCTATATATCTGTTAATATAGTTTTTCTTGGAATACATGCTTTAAGCATCTTTATTGCACTCTTGGTATATACTAAGATCATTAGGATATTGTATTCACAATATTTTTCTCAGAAAATATGTAATTGATTTTTTGAACCAAATTTAGATCTTTACCTTGATAGCACTTAGGTTTTTATCTTGTCGGGATCAGCCCAACATTCTAGCACTTGGGACAGCCTTGATTATTTAAACTTATTTTCTATTTGTTAGCTATTCCTACTATCTTTGTGCTTCCTGTGTTCTATATGAATGCCTACTGCACCACACATCAGGAAACTGACAAATTCATGAATAAAATGAGACTATTCATGTTAATATTTTAGAAATAGATACTTTTATTTTATTTGATACCTATAGAGAAAATACTTTAACTTCTTACTTTTTCCAGATGATTTTATATTTAAAATAATTAGGGTTAAATAATAATAATTTTTATGACACTGTACTATCAAATATGTCATAAATAGTCATAAAAATTATAACATTTGTTTTCAATTTTTGCTTAACATTTTAGTATAAATTAGCTTTCTTAAATACTGTCTTGAAAATTGCACAAGAGTTTATATAACTTGTATGTTTATGCTCAGACTCTCTAATGGTAATTTATACCTTTAGTTGACTTCACCTTTGATCAACTCATGAACTATAGAATAAACTAATTTGTTGTTTATTTCTGTGTGTAATTTTTATTTTTTCTTCAGAGCTTCAGGAGATCAGCAGCACAAAGGTAGCTCAGCTTTATTTTATTTTATTTTGACTGAGTCAACTTGAGTGGTGTTTAATTAATGTGTTCTGTCACCCTCGTGAAGAACATTTTTGAGTCATCTGAATAAATTTTAGGCACTATATATTTTATTTCAGAGCCCCTGAAGGATTCAGATGATTAATTCAGAATTCACATCAGATATTCTCCCAGCTTAGAATATTTTAAACCTCTAGTCAACAAAAGCAACTGCTTTTATGGTTCTCAAATGGATAAATTTATGATCTGAGACTAATGGACTTTGGTTTATTTCCAAAAGATCAGGGCATGAGATGGAATTCATATTTAATTGATAACAGCACTAACTTTAATACATTGTTTTACATTATAGATTATACAATATTAAGCCATGAATTTTGTAACATGAGGGCACCCTGATGATGTGTTATGCTTGCGCAAATGTGTTATGTTTGTGAAAATGTTGGAGCAGAAAGACATGGTTTTAGAGGCCATCGACATGTTTGCTGATTAAATCAAACAAGCTAAATACACACATGTACACACATGCATGCATGTATCCATATTTGAACCCCCCCAAGTAAAACCAAGTAACCATGGTGTCTTGATGCCATTCCAGAGTTTGTTTGTTCATTGTACATTATTCACCTGCCTTCCTGCCTCAGCCTCTCCCTGCTCTATACAGCTGCCCCTGTGTCAGACTGATCTTTCTAATACTCAGGTCATGTATCACACCATAATATAGAATTTTGACTTGTTCCCAGTTGCCTTTACAAAAGTGTGCTAACTCTCTTCCACATGCCCAATGCCTTTCATGATCTCTGTCATATTCAATTCCATATCACTTTGGGTAGTTCTTCCATAATGCCCGCTACTTAAAGCCTTTGTATGTGCTAGCCACGTTATTCCCTCTCTCTGAAATACCCTTCCCTTCCACCTTCTGAAAAAATCTGATTCATTCTTCTACATCCAGCACTGTGATTCCCTCTATGAGCCTTTCCTGTCCACCCTCCACAGTTACTCACTCCCTACTCTCTGCTACATCTGAGCTTCATCATATTTCTTTTGTTTCCTATGTATGTGCTTGCATGTTTGAAATCCAAATATCTATGTCTGTCTTTCCTACTAAATAATGTGTGTGTTCACAGTGAGACTGTCATTGCTTATCTTTCAAACTTTTAACCTCTGCCATTAATATTTACAGAACAATGAACCTAACAGAGTACCCAGAAAATAATAGGAAATTATAGTTTCCTTAAATTGAGTAAAAATGGCCCTTTTAGATAATAAGATATTTATAAGACATCAAGTGGCAATTAGCATCCTAAAGAATATCCTACTGATCACCAAGTACGCGCTGGGACAGACTCGCGGATGTGCTATGGAGTTTTCATCAACAGAGGAGATAACACTGTTGTCTGAGCTCTGAAGAAATTCCAAGTGTATTTGCCAGGTTCCTGATTGTACTTGACTAGAAATGGCAGTCAGGGTACTCAGGTGTTCACATGAAATATTTGAGTCTTTAAAATTAAATTGTCTCATAAAATTTAGTTGGAAAAATATTTGTGAACTTTTCCAGGTCAGCTACCTCTGATATAACACCCAGAATGTCATGTGATTTAAACTCACTCCGCCTGGGTTTGAAGTTTAGTTCTTTGGTACTGCCTGTGTAACTGTCAGCATGTTACTAACTTCTGAGTCCTGGTTTGTCCACCTGTTTTATAGTGGACAGTACCTCATAGGACTCATGTGAGGACTGAGTAAGGTTGACATGGCAATGAATGTTAAGTTCTTAGGACAGTGCTTAGCACTGAATAAAATCTTGTGCCCTGCTAAACCATGTTTCAGTGAACACATAACACCCATCTAGCTTAAGTTCCAAGGCTTCGGAGGTAGACATTTCATCATTTACTTAATATATAATTTGGGCGTATTATTTAGCCTCTATCTCTTTTTCTCATTTTAATATCGACAACATAATTTGACTTACTTCATGGGTGAGAGATGAATGTGAAGCATTCAACACAGATCCTAGCATATAGCAGAAACTTAATAAATGGTGATTTTTATTACAATTGAAGAAAAATGCTTACAATTATAGTGATAGAAATTATATAGGACAGTAGAGGAGAGGAAGCAACTTTAAAAAATAAAGGTAAGTTCTTAGAATGCGTAGTCTTTTTGGCATAGTATTTTATTTTAATTCTAAAATGTGTTTATTATCACAGAAAATAAGTATCTACTTGCTGGATTTGTTGTCCTCATTGCTGATGCTGTACTAAGATCCTAGGTTCTCCCTGAGTTTTCCTATTGTTTCAATATACAGAATTAAATGTAAGAAAGGGTCTTGGCTCCCCTTTAACCATTTGATATAAGGAAATTTATCTCATCACCTAAGTCTGTAATATATTTCTACCTGGAAATACCAGTTAAGAATTAACATGCAGTTGTTGGGGCAATTTAGACAACCAGTGCAGAGTAGCTTAGGACATGCTCTCGGCATTTCATCTCCTAAATGAGACTACAGGTAAAATGGAGTGCAGAAAAAACAGTAAATTGGGAACTTCACTTTATAAACGTCCATTACAAATAAGGAGTGGCTGTTCAGTACCTCCTATCTGATGGAGGCTACCTTGTGACATACTGCTGCTCTGTGGTTCCTACCTCTACAGGTCACCTGCTCTAAGCACTTCAGAAACAATTTGCATTTGTGAAAATTCTTTCTGTGGTTCCAAATCCTTTCATTACTTTTTCCAGTAGGGTGTTTTTCCCCCAGAGCTATTTTAGAAAACTTTTCTCTCTCCTCAAATAGCTACTATTACATCTCATTTGAAAATGTGTTTTAATTCCACTTTTATTTCTTGGTTTGTATTGCACTAGTTCTGTCTAAAAACCTGTAAGCCAGGCAGGCAGCTTTATTACAAATCTATGGACACAGACTGCAAATTCCAGCATGCATCCATGTTGAAGTTGAGGATAAGTGAGAGATTGCCAGGCATTTCAGATATTTATTGACCTAATTGAATTTTCCTCAGTAGCTCAGCTTCACTTGACCAGAACCTTGCTATGAACACAAATCAAGTCTCTGGAGTTGTAGCAGTTCAGTGCTTCCCTGCCTGGCCCACTCCTCCCTGATCTGTTTTAATGTCCTTGGACTCTGTGTGACAAAGGATTCTGTCAGCCTGACATTGCAGCTTATCTGCCACTAATGCTTTTTTTCCCCCATAGAAGAAATCAGACCTTCCCAGGGCAACGAGACTCTTCTGTCAGAAGATGAATGGAAGGTGTTAGTGCTGACGGGAGACACAGGGACTCGAGCCAATGTTACACTCTGGGTGTATGGAGATGAAGGAGTCATGGGACCAATAAGTCTTAACAAGAACAGCCCAGAGCAGCTCTTCCTTCCAAGACAGGAGGATGAGTTTCAGGTAAACAATATTAACAGTAATATACTGTTTTGAACATTTCAAAAATATTTCTATAATACACAGGCTGTGAGTGTGTATGTGTGTCCTGTGTAAAAATAAATCTCTAGTCTATTAGAATTACCAGAAGTTATCCTAATGTTTATTGTAATCATTAAAGAAAACATCTTTTCTCATCTTATATAAAGAAAGAATACAGTAGAAGAAAATTGCTTTTTTTTAAAGACATATTTTTAGTCCATTGGTTTAAAACTGCCCTCATACACCATCAACTTCAACTCAAATTATAACCAGATTTAGAGATTTTTCTGATAACAGAAATACTTTTGTGTGTGTATCCTTGCATATACTTTTAGATGTTTCACAGCTGAGCTGTATGATGTGAAATCATTTTCCTGGCATCTTCAAAGGCTGTATTTTGAAACCCTGTCCATGCCCACTTGATTATTTCCTTTATTCAGCATCAGAAAACAGTGGGCTGTGTTGTTTTGAGGATCGCTGGTTGCCTTCTAGATCCTCAGGGCTTTGGACAGATTTTAATTAGGACAATTACATTCCACTTCACTAATTCACCCCACCCCCACAGGGTGAGAGCTGGTAAACATCAGTTGCGCTCCCTGGAGAATATTCCTTCTGATCATAAGACTGGATAGGATGATTGAGGCCAACTCAAGTCACCCAGAAGCCAAGGCTATTTGAGGCTGCAGGACCAACCAACCTCTTACACCCACATGGTTTCCACATCTTCAGACTGGCATTCTAATCCTGAGATCACTTAATTTTTAGTGAAAAAATCTGTCATGCAGGCATGAAGGAGGACTTTGAGGATTTTTGCTCAATGAACACATGCATTTCCAAAGATTATTTCAAGATGATTGTTTAGAATTCACTGTACATATGTTATGGTTAGAATACTAGGCCACCCCACAGAGTTTTATGGTTATTCATACCATATCTTATGGTATATGTATTTGTATGGTAGTAAATCCTGTCAATGTTTCTCTGGAATAATTAACTCAGAGTCCAATCTTGGAAAGGACAGTATAGATTTTCAGTCTTGATTGCACATTGGAATCATCTAGGGAGCTTTAAAAACTACTGTTGCTTGGTTCTACCTCCAGAGATTCTGGTTTATTTTGTCTATGGTGCATCCTGAGCACTGAGGTTTTGAGAAGCTCCCCAGGTGTGTCTAAAGTGCAGTCAAGGTTGAGAGTCCCAGTAATGGCACTAGACTGCAAATCAGGTGAGCTGGATTGGTGTCTTAACTTTCCAGTATATTCACTGTGTGACCTTGAATATATCACTCGTTTTTCAGAGGCCAGCATTATTTTTTTGTATAGAATAGAGGCAGTGATATTGTTCTTTTTTCTAAATTTTAGAGTGGTCTTATGACAAAAAGAAAAATTATTTATACCTTTAAAAATCCTATTGACATGTAGGAAATGTAGTAAATGGTTAAGAACAGAGGTTTTAAGTTGTGGAGACCAGGTTCAAAGCCAGATTGACTGACCACTCATTAGTTCTGTGACCTTGAACAGTTTGCTTACCTTTACTAATCTTTAATTTTCTTTTTAGTGAAAAGGGGATATAAAATACTTACTAAAAAGACTTGTTGTGAAGTTAAAGGAATGTCTGGGAATGTATGTGGTATTCACTGTCCCTGGCACATCGGAAGTGCTGTATGAACATTACCATTACTGAAGACTCTCCTGGTCAATGGAATCAGCACATGTTTTCTTCTAGCTTCTCCCATTTATGGTGGAGTGAGAACAGGGATGTACCCAGCTCTTAGCTGCTACCTTAATGGTAGAGGTCAAGGATGAGTATAAAAGCCCCTAGGATTCTAGTGCCTTGTGGACTGCAGGTCAACAGCGTGGGCATCACATGGAAGCTTGTTAGACATACAGACTCTTAGACCCCCCCCATTAGATCTACATTTTAACAAGATCCCCATGTAATTTGTATATATACTGATGTTTGAGCAGTACCAGTCCAGGGTTTAAGGCCTAGTGCAACTGGGGCCCCTCGATGTCTGAAAACCCTAAATTAGGACTAGCCAGCTCATTCCTATCTACTCTCTCTTCTGTGGCCATTGACTCCCTTGTTCTTTTTCACCATCATCATTTGCCACTTCTGAATTAGTCTTTCATTATTTTTTCCTTTCTTCCAGTCCTGAAGTGAGCACACAGCCATTTTTTAGGATAGTGGGATATTTATAATCAAACAAGTTTGGTTTTGAATTTTACTTTGGAAATTTTACTTTGGAACTTCCCAGCTACGTATCCATCTGTGTATCCTTAAACAAATTACTTAACCTTTGTGAGTTTCTTCATTCCTGAAAGTAGACTCTTTAAAGAGCCTTGCACTTCACAGGGCTACTGTGAAGATTGGAAGAGAAAACATATGTCGGGTTCTTGCTCCCTGGCTGGCACATAGCTGAGCTCGTTGCATGGTAGTTCCATTTTTCAGAGTAACAGGCAGACACATCGGAAGACAGGCAAGCATGAAGTCACATATATTTGGTAGCCTGGCTGTTCAGTCATTCTTTTATTTTTTTAATGTAGAATGTGTAAAAGAAGAAAGTTTACACTTAAGTGTTAATAGATAATTGGAATAAAAATAGTTTATATAAAAGTTAGCTTATATTTCAGAGAGAAATGAGGCCCAGACGATGGGACAACTTCTTACTATGTCTGCTGGAAAGGCTCGTTAGAGTTCTGTCACTGATACCAGCTCTGGGTATAAGAAAGTGGGGAGAAGTTGGCTCTGGGAGATTCAGAGCTCTCTGTTGCTGCCTTCTAGTCAATGCTAGCATATTCCTTCCTGTCCTGGTGTTGTAATAGCCACAGGTCTGATCTCGCTTTACAGTCTGTGGGAGAAAACGTGGCGGCGGTGAGCATGTAAGAGAATTTCTGTGTATGGAAAGAGTTATGAAAGAGGACTTCTGATGGCTTCACTTTTATTTAAGCTATTAAATAATAAGGTGGCATTTTACCGTTTTTAATCCTCACAGTTCAGTGTCCTAGACATACCTTACTATACAGAAAAATGTCATCTTATAAATCTTTCTCCCTCACTAAATTATATCTCTAAATTAGAACTGTGCCTTAATTTTCATCTTTGTATACCAGTGGCCTTGCATAGTGCCTACATTATTGTGTTAAACAAACAGCTATTTAGTTGAACAGGAAATTGTAGGCAGTAGATATTTTATCCATTCACTAAATAAGGAAATAGAGGACCAGAGATATGAAATACCGTATTCTGCTCAGATTACAACAGCCAGGATATTAACTGAGCTCAAAGTGATTCCAAAATCAGTTTTTCACAATGCTACCTAGGTTAACAAATACTCTTGGGTCATATCAAAAAGTAGCCAAGTATATATACTGTGTGGGCAAATTTGTTTCTCTTCCTCGAACTTAGAACTTCTCTGCCTTAGCCTGTGAGTCAAATGAGATTTTTAGAGTAAAAGGAAGTTCTAGACTCATTGGTACTTTTCCTTAAACTTGTAGAACTCACTGAATTTAGCTTTGATGATAATTTCTTATTTTCTTCTTAAAATTAAAACTCATCTTTATGCCATTGAACTCAGCTCAAAAGACATGGTTTCCAGTGAGAAATGTGTGGTAGTCAGAGAACTGAGCATATGTCTGTTTTTTATCCTATTCTTTCATCTGACTCCTGTATATTTTTAGTCATGTCTCATGATATTTTGGTCTTATATTTCGTATCTGTGGAATCTACTGATAGCTTCTTGCAATGGATTAACTTCTAGACTCTGAAAGCATCCCTGAGAACTTTTCAACTCAAAAAAAAAAAAAGCTCTCTGAGAACTTTTATTTTTGTTCCTGTATTAAGGGGGGAAAAAAGCATTTGTAGGAAGAAAACATTTAATGTGCTTAATTTAAAACATTCTGCTAATTCTTTCTTCTTTGCATTTAATTCAGGTTAAAATAAGAGACATTGGAGAGATATATAAAATAAGAATAGGACATGATGGAACCAAAAAACAGCCTGAGTGGAGCTTGCAGAAGGTAATGTTTTATATTTTGGGCTTCAGAGTTATTATGAGAAAAACAAGCATGATTCTTAAACAATGAGAAAGAAACATATTTTCCTAATTTTTGTAATTAATATGAACAAAATTGTTTAAATTTTCTTTTTCTTTTTTTAATTTTTTTATTGTTGTTCAAGTACAATTGTCTCCATTTTCCCACCACCACTTTCCCCTGCCCCAACTACCCCTACCTCCCACCCTCAGTCCTTCCTCACTTTGGCTTTGTCCATGGTCCTTTATACATGTTCCTGGATGACCTTTCTCCTTCTCTTCCCCTGTTTTCCCCCTTCCTCCTCCCTTCAGGTTACTGTCAGTTTTTTATTTCAATGTTGCTGGTTATGTTTTGCTTGCTTGCTTGTTTTGTTGATTAAGTTCCACTTATAGGTGAGATCATATCCTAGCTTATTTCACTTAGCATAATACTCTCAAGTTCCATCCATACTGTTGTGAAGGGTAGTAACTCTTTCGTTCTTTTTGGTGTGTAGTATTCCATTGCATAAATGTACCATAGTTTTTCAATTATAGTTAACATGCAATATTATATTAATTTCAAATGTACAATACAGTGATTAATCATTATATAACATACTAAGTGATCACCTCAATAAATCTAGTACCCATCTGACACTATACACAGTTATTATAATATTATTGACTATATTCCCTTTGCTGTACTTTACATCCCTGTCACTATTCTGTAACAACAAATTTCTACTTTTTATTTCCTTTACCTTTTTCAACCACACCCAAAACCCCTCCCATCTGGCAACCATCAAAATGTTCTCTGTATTTGTGAATCTGTTTCTGTTCCGCTTGTTCATTTATTTTCATTTTTAGATTTAAGTGTTGATAGATTTGTATTTATTACCAATTTATTATTCATATATTTATCTTTTTTCCCCTCTCTTCTTGAAGAAGACCCTTTAACATTTTATGTAATACTGTACTGGTTATTGGTGATGAACTCCTTTGGCTGTGTGTGTGTGTGTGTGTGTATGTGTGTGTCTGAGAATCTTTGTCCTTCAATTCTAAATGATAGCTTTGCCAGCTAGAGTAATCTTGGTTGTAGGTCCTTGCTTTTCATCACTTTGAATATTTCTTGCCAATCCCTTCTGGCCTACCGAGTTTCTCTTAAGAAATCAGCTAACAGTCTTACAGGAATCCCTTGCAGGTAACTAATTGCTATTCTCTTGCTGCTTTTAAAGTTCTCTCTTTGTCTTTCACCTTTGGCATTTTGAATATGATGTGTACTGGTGTGGGCCTTTTTGGGTCCATCTTATTTGGGACTCTGTGCTTCCCAGACTTCTATGTCTACTACCTCCACCAGGTCAGAAAAGTTTTCCATCATTATTTTTTTCACATAGGTTTTCAATTCCTTGCTCTCTCTGCTTCTTCTGGCATTCCCATGATGTATAGGGTTATATGCTTGAAGTTGTACCAGAGGCTCCTTATAATATCCTCATTTTTTGGATTTTTTTTCTTTTTGCTGTTCTGACTAGGTATTTTTTTGCTTTCTAATCTTCCAAATCTCTGATTTGATCCTCTGCTCTAACTTTATGCATCAACTCCACCGTTGAGTCTTGGTAATGTATTCTTTATTTCAGTTAATGTATTCTTCATTTCTATTTTTATGTTTTTTTTATGTTTCCTAGTTCTGTTTTTATGTTTTTTACCTCTTTGTTGAAGTTCTTACTAAGTTCATCTACTCATCCCCTAAGTTTATTGAACATCCTTATAACCAGTGTTTTGAACTCTGCATCTAGGAAATTGCTTGTCTCCATTTTGTTTATTTCTTTTCTTGGACTTTTTTTTTCTATTCTTTCATTTGGGACATGTTTCTTTGCCTCCTCATTTTGGCAGCCTCCCTGTGTTTGTGCTTCTGTATTAGGTAGAGCTGCTATGTGTCCTGGGCTTGGTAGAGTGGTCTTATGTAGTAGTTATACATTTGGGTCAAGTAGAACAGTCTCCCTATTAACCTGACCTGGGTACTCCAGGGGTGTTTCTTGTTTGAGTTGTAGAGCCCTGGTTGCTGATGGTACATAAGTGGGTGAGATTGACCCTCAGGTTTATAGGCTATGAGAACTGGCTATGACTACTATGGAACACTGTTGTGAGGGGGCTGACCACACAGAGTGGGATTTGTTTTAATGAGGCTCTGGTGCCTGCCAAGTTTACTCTTTGTGTGTGTCATTTGTGATGCTAATTATATGGTGTTCTTTTGTGTTCTGAAGCCAGCCACCAGATGTGTTGGTTCTGGGGACTATAGGCAGAGGGTCTGGTGCAGGCCCAGTTCAGCTATGCCTTGGAGTGGTTACGCTATGAATTGAGGGTAGTTGCATTAGTGCTGGGCTTGGAGCCACTTAGCAAGAGGAATGCTGAGACAAGCCACTGTTTGTTTGCAGTTTGTAGACCTTTGAGAAATTTTAGGAAAGTTCACAGTGCATGCTTGTGTGGATTAGCCTCAAAGACAGGTTAAGGCTAGGTTTGTGAATTAGCTGGGACTGGTCTCAGAGAATCAACAAGGTGGGATAAGAGTGGTTAGCCTTGTTAATGGATATTTAGACATGGCAACTACCTGCACCTGCAGTCTGGGTTGGGAGAGGGCTCAATAATGAGACAGTGGCTTCTGTTGGCACTTTATTTCTGGAAAGAGATGCCCTCTAATACTTGCCCTGAAACCAGACAATTCATTTCCTCCCCATATGTCCCTAGCACTTTTCGAGCTGCTGTCCCTTCTCGGAGCTTAAGGCTAGTGTTTGTGACTAAGTCGGTCTATTCTTGGGCCCTAAAATGTTGCCTGGGTCTACAGAAGCCCTCCATCTCACCTGCATGAAATCCTTGCTGAATTTAATAGCCAAGTACGGTAAGGAATTCTCTTCCCAGCATAGTGCTCTCTGCTGGGGAGTCCAGTGTGAGTCTGGGACCCTCACTCTTCAGAAAATTCTTCTGCAGATGAGATATTCTTGCTAATTCTTAACTGTCACAGATGGGAATGAGACCAGCCCATCTGACATCTCTGTTCCTTCTACTAGCCTTGACATGGTTTCTTTAAATCCTTAGATAGGAGTCCTGTTCACCTAGTCTTCAGGTGGTTGTCAAGGGTGGCTATTCCATAATTTGCTTGTACTTTTGATGTGGCCTTGGAAGGAAGAGGCAAGAATAGCATTTACCTACTCCCATCTTGAGAGGAGGTTCTGTTGCTTTCTGTTTTATATCACATGTGAGTGAGAGAAATTGTATGGTTCTTGTCATTTTCCATGTCTTATTTTGCTGAGTTTAATACTCTCAAGACCTATCCATGTTGTTGCAAACAGAAGTATTGCATCCTTATTTATGAATGAGTAGTATTCCATTGTATACATGTAACCACATCTTCTTTTTCTAATCATCCATCAGGGAACACTTAGGTTGTTTCTATGTCTTGGCTGCAATGTATAATGTTTCAATGAACATAGAGGTACATATATCTTTATGAAGAAATGTTTTCAAGTTTTTCAAGTAGATGCCCAGGGAGGGGATTACTGGAGCATGTGGCAGCTCTATTCTTAATTTTTAAAGGAATCTTCAGCCTGCTTTCCATAGGAATTCTACCAATTTACATTCCACAAGCAGTCCCTTTTCTCCATATCTTCTTCAGCAGTTGCTATTTCTTACCTTATTGATAATAGACATTATGACAAGTGTTAGGCACTATCGCATTATGGTTTTTATTTGCCATTTCTCCTATATCTAGTGGATTAAGCATTTTTCATATATCTGTCATATGAGCTATTTTTAAAGTTTTAAAATTTGAATTTTCTGCCAGTGGGCTTTTAAGCTAATGGGTTTTAGTCTTCAGATAAGAAATAATCAGCTTGGGGACAATATACAGAGGCCATCTTTGACCAATTCATAAAACATTTCCACATCTGGAAATATGACTGATATTTGTATGAATCCAATAATAGTTAACATATATAAGGGTTTGTATGATTTAGAAAATGACTAGTCTATGTACTAATCCATTCTGTTGAACTCTCCAGGGCAAGGGAGAGTTCCTGGAGAGGTGATCAACATGTGACTCTAAGGAAACATTTTAACCTAGAAAAGCTAGGTGAATTATTGGATTATGATGATAGAGCAAGAGGACATGAACTTGTCATTGGTCTGGCCTTAGCCTTTGCAAGGATACAATATTAGAATCAACCATGATTTCTGCTTTCAATTTGGGTGAAGAGACAAAATAAAGTAGCAAACGTAGCCTTGGCCAGATGGCTCAGTTGGTTGGAGCATCATCCTACACCAAAAGGTTGGAGTTCAACTCCCAGTCAGGGCACATGCCTGGGTTGCAGGTTTGATGCTTGGGTTACAGGTTTGATCCCTGGTTGTGGTGCATGTGGGAAGCAACCGATTAATGTTTCTCTATATTTCTCAAATAATAAACATGTCCTTAGGTGATGATTTAAAAAATATTTAAAAAATAGCAAATGTAGTGATTAGAGAGCAAATAAAGGCCGAGCTACATGTTCAGACCCTAATCACAGTAGGTTTCTCATAAGAAAGATACATGTATGCCCTAAAGCAACTGAGAAGGCTTTTTGGACAACGACTTTAAAAAGTGGAGAGGTGTAAGTAAGAGCAGAGTAAAGAGAGATGGTGAGTGGAAAGTTATTTGAAGATTGCATATTTCTGTTTTCAGTGCTTCACATAGATTATTGTGAAATATTGTATAATTATATATATGAAATGATTTGTTCCCTAACGAGAGGGAAAATGTCTACTTGCAAAGCTGAAGTAGATTCCTTGTTTTTGAATGGTTTTTATTTTTTATTTATTGATGAGAGAGAGAGAAAGATTTGTTGTTCTACTTATTTATGCGTTCATTGGTTGATTCTTGTATGTACCCTGAGTAGGCATCAAACCTGCAACCTTGGCATACCAGGACAATGCTCTAAACAACTAAGCTTCTCAACCAGTTTGTCAGATACAACTAGCATGACCTTGTTTAGGTAAAGTCAATTGATAATACACTGACAAATCTCTTATGATCACGTCTTTTCATGTGTACATAAATAATTCTGTGTACATCTACCGTGATGTTTTGTCTGATAATTAAACTTCAGTTATTTTTTTCTTTTCCCAATGCTTTGCAATTGCACTGAAAGTTTATCCCTATGCAAAATAAAGTTCTATTCATCTATATGCATTGCCCAGTAGAACAATTCAATAATCTTTGCATCTTCTACATATTCCTCTTAATTAGTATATCCCTTTTCTTATTGGACTTTTCCTCTTCTCTCTCAAGAACTAGTATGGTCCTAGTCAAAGTAATTCTACATTTTGAAACAGGTCAGAACCAAGATAATTTTCCTTTTATATTTCAGTGTGTCTGGGTAGGAGGAAGAGAGCAACAGTTCTCTCCTTCATGGATTTTGGCATTAAAATATAAATAACCCAGATGCATGGAGGCATACACAATTGTTATAGTCAGAGTATTTAGTCGAGTACTCCTAGAGCACCCACTATGTGGAAGAGTTTCTGGCAGAAGTTTAAGCATGCTATCATAACTAAAATGTAGTTCTTGTCTTCAAAAAGTTCATTCCATAATTAAACTGAATATAAACCAGATTGCTGTTTAGTTCTCCTTAGAGTTTTAATTGTCATATCTTAGTGAAAATGCCTGTTTCACAACATCTGTCTTTCAAAAGATTTATTGAAGGAGGTAAATTGATTTTTTCCATTCTCTTAGGTTCTGGACAGAAAGATTGTGTAACCTTACTGACGTGTTATAACCTCAATGTGTTAATTCAGACATTTGTAAATACCATTCTATGTTTGTTGCAGCCAGCTATTTTTTAGGACATGTATTTAACTACTTGGTTGAAATTTCTTAAAATAATTGAGAAATTTTAAGTTTCTAAGAAACCAAAAGTGAGTTTTAATGGTAATGCATTCTTGTGAAACAACTAATACTTGCTGCTGTAAATCAGCAGAGGGAGCTCAGCAAACAAACAAGTTTCTATTGAGACCAGTCCTAAAATTGATTCTATTTATTTAGGAAATTAAAGTAAATGCTGAATATTTTATATGAAAAAGTGCTATTCTTAAAGAATTGTATTTACTTATTTGTTTTAAGAGAAAAATGAGTGTATGTTTCAATGAAAAAATAATTTTGGAAACTCACCCTTTTTCTTTTTACATATCTATCTCAACATAAGGTTTGCCTTTGAAGCTATCAGTGCATTTTTCCTCAGCTATACTGACTCTGTTATGTTACATTTGGCAGCTCTATGTCAGGGCTAAAGCAAAAGTCAGGGTTTTGGGTTGTTTTAGTCTAGAACAGCGATTTTCAATCTTGTTTACCTCATGGCACATATAATCTAATTTCTAAAATTCTGCAGCACACCAAAAATATATTCTTTGCCCATTTGACACAAAAATGGATATAATTTCAATTTATTCCCACCAGAAGTTTACTGTTGTATTTGTGTTTTTTGTTTGTTTGACATTCTAAGGAAAAAAAGGTCAGTGCC
The DNA here is from genome assembly GCF_021234165.1 of Pteronotus mesoamericanus. Classification (NCBI taxonomy): domain Eukaryota; kingdom Metazoa; phylum Chordata; class Mammalia; order Chiroptera; family Mormoopidae; genus Pteronotus; species Pteronotus mesoamericanus. The sequence goes on along the minus strand of NW_026555215.1, from coordinate 917,494 downwards.
CCTAAGTAGTCAAGTATTGCATAATTTAAAAATTCTTGCAGAACACCTGTGTGCCTCTGGTAGCACACCAGTGTGCTGCCACTCACTGGTTGGAAATCGCTGGTCTAGAAGTGCACTAGATGATGCCCTAATCTGGAAGTGAAAAGGAAATACCATTTTCAAAGGGAGAATGGTTGGTTCTATAATGATCAAAGACTGCCTTTTGTGAACTAAGACAATCTGAAAGGAAGGCTAACCTTATTAGCATGTACACCATGAGGATTTTTGCCCCCATCAGTAATGATGTATTGTTTATAGCCAAATAGTCTCTTGTGATGAACAGTGAGACTTAGGGGATGTTATTGTTTGGGGGAAGCCAGAGTTTCTAACAAGTAGTTGTTGAAATGATTGCTGGTGTCCCAAGTTAAAATAGATGAAAACGTTGTTTTTTTCTTAACATTTAGTTTTTCAGCAGGGAATAACTGCCCTATTTCATGATGCTCTGGCCATTTGGGACTGCTGGTCTAATATTAGTCAGAGTTTGAAAGTATTTTTTTTCTTGATCATACTTTAGGTATCTTTTTGGAGCTCTGACTCACTATCTCAGCCACATTAATACACATTCACCAATTGCGCTAACTAGCTTCCAAAATACTGACATAAGTTATTAATCTAAGTCACTGAATTGATTCCAGGTAGCCAATAACTTGGACCCAAAATAAGATGACTCTAACTGAACATAGTCATATAGTAATAAATACTGAATATTGAGAAAAGGAAAGATAGGAATTTATTTTGGCAAATATAATCATGTAAAAATTATTTTTTAATCTTGGGTTTCTATTATTTTCTTCTCTAGAATTTACTTTGACTATTTCAAATTGAGGTAACTTTTAGGTTTGGAATCAAAAGTGAAAGATGTTTAATTTCTAAAAAGCTATCTCATCATTTTTCTTTTCAGTTTCCCTTTTGTGAAATAGAGCTCAGCAATACTTGCCCTATATCACAAGCTGTGAATAGAAAGTGAAAAAATTAAATAAACTTAATCAAAACTCTTGTAGCCCCAACCCAGTCAGGTTCTCCCTCAGTCTTAATTGTCTGAGTAGGTTTTTAATTTTTCCTGTAAGTTTTTCTGGGTTGTTTTTATTTCCTTAGCCTCCAAAATCCAGTCCCTCAGAAATTTCCTGCTGACCCTATCATTGAAACATATCTTGAGTTAGTCTGTTTTTCCTCAGTTTATTATTATCACTTTAGACCATGTAGCCATATTTTCTCTCCTTTTTATTGAAAAAGTCTCCTAAAATAATTTTTCAGCTTCTTTTATTTTTTCTGTTACTATCCAGTCCCTAAAGAGCAGCCAGACTTATCTTTTAAAAACATCACTCATATTATATCTTCTCCTTGTTTACTCTGTCCCCTGCCCACCTCTCTGACCTCTTTTCAAACCACTCTGCTTCTTCCCCTTGTGCCCCAGCCACCCAGTCCCCTGCCTCAGAGTAGCCTTTGCCCCATCTAAAGTAAGCTCCCAGTTGCTCTTGATCACATCAGCCTGGTTTATTTTCTTTATAACATATCCCTTGTCTGATATTTCTTTTTGTTTACTGTCTATCCACTAGAAGCTAAGCAAGATGAGAACAGAGACTTTGTGTTATTTAGTATTGTAGTCCCAACTCCTAGAATAGTACCTAGTAGATAGTAGATAAATATTTGTAGAATGAAATAATTAGTAAAATGTATTTTTTTATTTAAAAAAGATTTATAATATATGTGAACTACTTTGTAAAATATAAGTGCAAAATGAAGGGAAGTCATACAGATTTGTTTTGTGTTTAGGGAATGGGAGGTGTCACTATAGCCGAGCCTTGGTGTGTATGAGTGACAGATGAAGAAACACAGCCTGGAGAGTTTTGGAGGCTTTGATAATTCACATGGAGTTGGCCCATTAAGGCCAAAATGCCTCCTCCTGACTCTTGGCCAAGGACTCTCTCCAAGTGTCTGGGCTACACATAACTTGAATAAATTGACTCAAATAGAATAGGAACTCTCTACAAACTTCTCGGTTCTTTTGAGCCTTTGAATGGAAGTGAGAAATAGATTTGGTACGTTTATTATTTTTAAACTACTACTTCTCCTTGATATACTAACTTACTTGATAGGAGCTCTAGGCAGTCTTGAGATTAGCTAAACTAAGAAATTACTTTGTTTATTTTTGAAGTTCCAAATCATGTTGTAAATGTTTCCAGTTCCTTTTTATTTTCAGTTATTTCTTACCTCCAGGGTTCTAGAAAGAACCATGGGGAAAAAAAGCAAGTTTTGAAATGCGGTAAGAAAAATAGTTTGTTTTTGAGAATTTTCTAGTTCAATGAACAGCAGGAAGAACCAGCTTTTTCGTCTCACAAAATCTCCAGTCAGATGTTTAATCTCAAAAGACTCCAGCAATTTATAGAAATATGCTAAAAGTTGTGCCAGCTTATTTGAACCAAAGATAAAATCTTGCATTTGATAGTCCTTCAGTCAATTGTAAACACCATAATTGATCATCCTTGCCTGGTCATAGGATGTTATCCAAAGGAACAGTGCTAAAAATAAGGAGACTTAGAGTCAAGCTTTGACTTTGTATCTTATTTGTATCTTAGAGTGTTCTCTGAGGACATATTTAAAATTTATTTTATTTTTACCTTTCCAACTCCAAAAAGAAAGTACTCATGACCTGATCCAAGTACCAATCTAGTAAAATACTCTGCCAGGAGTGTCCAACCTTTGGCATCTCTGGGCCACACTGGGAGAAGTAGAGTTGTCTTGGGCCACACATTAAATACACAAACATTAATGAAAACTGATGAGGAAAAAAATGGTTTTAAGTAAATTTATGATTTTGTGTTGGGCCTCATTCATAGACATCTTGGGCTGCATGTGACCCGTGGCCCATGGCCGATAGGTTGGACATCCTTGAAATGAGTGCCCAACCAATGTGTTGGTGACTATTTGCCTTTATTGTTTTTAAGAAGCCTTGAATAAATTGAATATATAATTACAATAAAAGTATTACACATTTTTTTTGTTTTCTAGAACAAAACTTTATGACATTTCAGAGTAAGACTTCCAAAGCATTTTCTCAACTTTTCTCATTCCAGTACTTTTTTTATTTTTATATCCAGTGTCCAGAAGACAGCTAGCCACAAATTTAGTTCTCAGAAAGTGTTTGTTGATTTGGTTTTCTATCATTTCCCTCTAAGAAAAGTTCATATTAAATTTAGAATTAATATATGTGAGGAGTGTTTCCTAAAACAAAGTAGAATATAAAAGTAGATGGTTGCAATTATTACTGGTTATTAATTACATTTAGTCTCAATCCTAACAGGCAGTAAAGAAAGATGCGGAGCGTGGGCCAAGGAGGAGAGCAGCTGCTCACTCTGCCCTCATGACCTGGTCAGTGTGTCCCAGCCACAGTGATGGCCTTCTCTCCGAACTTCCTGGACCTGATCCTTACTCCATTGGGTGTGCTGGTCGGCATTAGAGATGGGCACTAAGTGCATGTAGGGAAAGACTACAGGGCTATCTCTGAAGTGCTAAGTAGGGAGGATATTAGCAGAAGAGAAAAACCCATGGAGAGGAGTTAAGACAGTGCTAGTTCTTGAAGTTTAGAGAAATGGACATCTTTTTTCTTACGTATTCCTGCCTGATGTTACAAATGATCAGAAAGGGAATCACCTTAGAAAAAAGTGTGCAAGGATTATACAACTAGGAATGTAAGAAACTAGAAGTATTGGGAGCTTTATGGAGGGGGATGGGATAAGAAAAAGAGAGGGGTTAAAGGGTGGCTTGGCTTTGCATTCTCAAACACTTTGAAGATCTCTTTCTTTTGAAGTTAGGGGTTTTGCCTTTTGTTTATGAATCTCTTGACCAAAGTAGAGAATTCAAGGTGGGGTCCAGAAGAGAGGTGGCAGGAGAAGCTCCTTCAGATTGGCTTTTGGGGGAGAGGCAGAGGCCTTTCTCTGTCATCCTAAATGGTCCAAGTCATTCTACCAAAGAATTGGGGATTTAGAATAGAATTTATCTTTCTGATAATAAAGAACTGAATATTTGGTTAAAGTTTTTCTTGTGCCATCTCTAGAGTAAGGAACCGTACACAATCCCAAATAACAGTTAAGAATTCTGGTATCATTTCTATGGTTAATGTTGATACTACTATTATTACTGCCATCACCACCAAACATTAATTGAGCAGTCAGAGTCTATATCATCACTTTTAATGCTTATACCGCAACGAAGTAGATCAAGTTACCCCAGTTGAGGATATGGAAGTTGGTTTTTGAATTGATGATAAGCAATTCTTAATACTACGTAACTATCACATGGATTTGAAATAATGTGGTCTGACTCTTGGGCACACTCACCACCCTCTTACTGCCAACTAAGAAAGTCAGATATTCCAAAATGTATCTCTCTTACAGTATCCCTGGGTATATTGCAACCCACACTTGAGATAGCTCTGCTTTGGGAAATAATCTCCTATTTGTCTTTTCTATGTGTTTTCAATCTCATTTTATTATATAAAGTACTCTTGCTCTAAAACATTCAATCTCCAACCTGGTGAGACATGTATGATGCCAATTGTGCAAACAAGGACCTAGAGATGACAGGCCATTGTGTAATATTTTTACCCAAGGTCATACACCTAGTAAGTGACAGGACCAGGACATAAATCAAGTTCTTTTGATCCAAATCCAGGTTTATTCCATTTGTCCTTCATTTGTTCCTGCCTTTAGCTGCTATATGCGTTGTCATCCTCCAGGAATTTTGACCCCCTATTTTACTTCAGTAGTTGGATATTTTGTAAAAATAATAACAAATAAACACAACTAAATCAATAAATGTATCTCTAGCTACATCACTCTATTTAATTTTTGAGTTATCTACTTGGTATCCCAGGATTTTTCAACCTTAGCACTGTTGACATTTGGATCTGGATAATTCTTTGTTATTGGAGGTATGTACTGTGCGTGGTAGAATGTTTGGCAACATCGCTCTTCTCCACCTACTAGATACCAATAGCACCCTTCTATTCTTCTCCAATTGTGACTACCAAAATGTAACCAGAAACTGATATATGTTTTGGAGGAGGAAGGCAAAAATCTCATTCAGTTGTGAGCCACAGCTATTTTTTTAACTTCTTTTCCCCCCCTCACCCAAGGATATGTTTTTGTTTTGTTTTTGAGAGAGGAAGGGGGGGAGAGAGGAAAAAAAGTTGATGAGAGAGAAACAATGATTGGTTGCTTGCTTCCATATGTACTCAGACAGGGGATCAAACCCTCAACTTAGGTATGTGCCCTGACCAAGGATCAAACCTGCAAACTTTTGGTGAATGGGGTAATCCTCCAACCAACTGAGCCACCAGGCCAGGGCAAGAACCACTGCTGTAACTCTTAATTTCTTAAACAAACAAACAAATTAACTTTGAGATATATATTTTTTTTTTGAGGCATCTTGACTTTGAAGGTAAATGGAACTCATTTAGAGCCAAAGGTTTTTTAGTGGAGTTCATAGGATTTTGCTGTTTCAGCAAAATGATTAAGACTCTCTCATCAGAGGGTACTTCTACGGATAAAGGAAGGGCGGTACCTCATAAACCAGAGGCTTCTTGCCAGTTTACATAGGGAGGGAGTTTAGTGCAGAGGAAGAACATTTTGGAGTTTTACATAGAATGACCTTGTAAAAACCGTGTGCTTCCCAGGGAAGGCTTTGAGTCCAGAACCTAGAAGACTTCTTGTCACCTGTTTGGAACCCTTGTTTATCTGAATCACCTACTACTTTCCATCTGAATCATATTCCATCTGAAATAATTCCATCTGAAATTATTCTTATTGTATCCTAATCTTTGCATTATACCAAATCCCCACAGAACTTAATCTGTATTAATGTGTTTATTGATATGTTGTTGTAATAGTCTTGTGTATTTAAAATATTTTGGGTCTATAAATTACAGATAATCTATAATGTTATCCTTGACACAGTTTCTTTTCTGTTAAATTCCCAATTGTGCCCAGTGTAGTGTGGTAAACATTCACTGTAGAAATTGTCATTGCAAGGAGACCAAAGGTCTGTGTGTCACATCTTGCAGTCATCTGAATGCAAGTTCTTGGGGGAGCTGAAAATTTCCCAGCACCCTTGGTTGGATCCTTTTGTCTAGGGATTCTGTTTGCTTGCCCTTTTGAGAGTGTGCCCCTCTATATAGCTTAGGGAGTAACTTGTCTGTTTTTGTCCCAAATGAAGCAAAGTAATACATGTCAAAATGGATTTCAGGGAGAGGAATAAAAAGATTCAATACCCTCTTTGTCTACTGAAAGTTTAACAAGCTGTGGTACATAAGTGACTTTTCTCTTCTTCATCTACCATTTCTGTTTCTTCAGTCACCACATAAGCAAGTCAGGTTTAGAGTCTCAGGACCACTGAGGTCATTGAAGTTTCCAAAGTTCAGGCTGAGGGCTGAAAATAATTTTACTTTAGTATTGTGTCTGATTTAAATTTAAAAGCATATCAATGTGTATGCCTAGTCTCTAGCTCTTAGTATTCTTTAATTTTCCATCTAATTTCTATAAAAATAAAGCATGATATAGTCCAGAGAGATGGATATTTCCAAACCTAGTAGAATATATTATATTAGTCTGTTATATTTATGAATGTATTTATATATATATATATATATATATAAATTTGCTAAAGGTAAATATGAATTTATGCAGTTCATGTAAAGTTTTGCACATTTTTCATCTAAACTGTACAACCATCTGAGGTAGTCCGTATGCTTATTTTAATGATGAAAAAATGTATACTCAAAGTGGTTATGTAAATTTCTCATGTCAAATAGTTGTAAAATAAAAATTCTAGATTTTGGTCCCAGTTTTTTTGACTCCATATACAATGTTCTTTTCATGGCCTTTTGCTTGGAGCAAGTGAGGACACAATCAGGCATTAGAGATAGATATTAACTTACTTTAATTACCTGTGTTGACAAATAGCCATTTCACTTATTTATTTAATCATTAATGGAACAAACAACCTAAGGACTTCTTTGTGAAAGCCTGTGGAAGTACCAAGATAATCAGGACATCTCACTTCCATCAAGTCAGTCAAATAAGAGGTGTTAAGTCACAGTCATAAAGGAGTGGCTTGCCATGGATCACAAAATAAGGCCCAGATCAGGTTCTCACAAAAAGTCTTCTTAGAAGAGATTGTGTCTAAGTTAGGTAATGAAGGATGTGCTGATTCAATGTGGTCAGGAGTCAGATGAAAGTTGGTCAAGGCAGAGATACAAGTGCATGTGAGAACTCTGAGGGGAACAAGAATGGGACTAGGTTGTGGAATGCTGCTGTACACCTGCTTTAGCGATTAATGGCAATGCAAAATCTCTTTTCATGCTTCTCCTATCAGTTGCTTGTTTAGCAATAGCCACAGGTAAAATTGAGAGCTTTGAATCAGGTAGTCCATTTCAAATCTTCAACCCTCGATTTTCTTATCTATAAAATGATTAAGAATTTAAAAATTCTATTTGGTGATGGTTAATAGAGATAAAATAAATCACTTAGCATAATATCTGGAAAATAATAATTGCTTAATAAGCAACAGCCACTACTAGTACTACTGATAATAATAATAACAACCTACCACGAGAGTGTGAAAGTACATTTCAGCAATCCCTGGGCTATATTTTGAATTTTAAGTTATATAAGAAATTGGAAATCACACAATTTGGATATTGTCTCCTCTAATCTCAGGTGACTATGCAGCATATGAAGAGCAAGAAGATCCTAGATTTTGCAGCAAATGCATGGTTATCTCGAATCCAAGCTGAGTGGGACGTTGTTTGTGAGCTTCCAGTCACAAAAGGAGGACAAGCTGTTTTTCCATGTGTGTTACTAATCTTCGGTAGCATATATTACGTATACAAATTGGTTTATAGTTGCTTAAATTTACCTCTGAACTATTTAGGCTATTTCTAAGACAGCTGTTTTACCCATTTAGAAATTACTTTATTAACATCACAGCTTGAGTCACTAGTGAATCTGTGGTTTAAATCACAAAAATGTTCTTATTGTCCAGCTTAAATCACAGGTGCTGAGGCTCTGACAAAGAAAAATGTCATGTTTGTGCATCATCAGGCTTTGCCTGGGGCCAATGGACACATCATGTCGTTACCTCTCTTATGATATATTTTCTCATCAGAACATACATAATTTTATTGACAAATGTATTTAAAAATAAATAAAGAAAGAAATGCTTGGGAAAAAAAAATAAAAGCAGAGAGAGAGAAGTAATAAGTATGCCAAATGAGTGGTTTGAATCTCCTTTGAGCAATAGCCATCATATTGGTCTTGAGATTACTGGTATCTCTCCCTGGGTTTCTTACTCATAGTGCTCACATTGGCTGCCCAAATCCTTCATTATGTGTAGTTACAGAAATAAGAATATCCTCATTTCCTTCAAAAATAAAAATTACAAAACATTCCAAAAAAACATACATAATTTTAAACTTTAAGCATCATGTACAATAACATTATCACCCTTGCTGCTAAAATACTAAGCATGAAATATTTTCCTATGTCATATATAAAAAACATCTTTTAAATAAAAATCTTCTATTTCTTTTCCTGATAAAAAGCTATAAGCCCTCTGGGCATTTGTTAATGGTGTAAAACATGCCCATTTAAAGTTAAAATTAATAATTGAAAGATCAAAAATCTCTCAATAGATAACAGAAAGTCCAAGTTAAAGGAATTCTCATGCAGTATTTTTTACTGTAGCCTGACCTCATGGACCTGAGTTCTCTTGGTATGAATTCCCATGTAATGAATTTCCTCTTGTTTCTCTCCCCTTTGCTTTGCCAGTAGTGAGATACCACATTGATGTCCAGACTGGGCAGTTGGAACACGCAGACACGGAGTCTGAAGTTTCCCTGTGTCTCTATGGGGAAAGGGGCGACTCTGGTCTTAGACTGCTGAACAGATCCAACATGCCAGTAAAATTTCAAAGAGGGCAGGTGAGTCTGCACAAACAGCTTTCCAGGTTCTTAGCAATGTCTCTAAACATGGCCATATATGATTGAAATTGCAAGGTGCTTGAAACCCTTTAAGTTTTCATTTTAGGACACCTTTAACAAAGATATCCTGATCTGACTTCCTAATGGGCTTTGTTTTAAAAGTTGTTCTTGAAATAAAAATGGAACACACTATACTGGTTTTCAATAGTAGAACAAAGAAAAAGACACTAAAAATTAGTGTTGGTGTGAGAAAAAGAAAAAAAATGAGTTAAGATGATATCAGGGAAAACTATGTATGAATATGCTCTGTTGAGACTGAAAGGTATGAAACATTGATATAAAAGGTGCAGTCTTAGAAAGGCTTTTATAGTATATTTCATATGATAACACAATAGACTTTTAAAAAAATATTTTGCATGGAGCCAACTGTATCACTCTCATACATCCTGGCCCTTTACTATTTTTTTCACTGTGTGTGTGTGTGTGTGTGTGTATGTGAGAGAGAGAGAGAGAGAGAGAAAATCTTTCTATATTAGATGTCTGAGGAGTTACAGTAAGATATATAATCAATCCAGTTAATTTTTAATGTATTTTGTTGAATACAGAAAGAAAGGGCTATTTAAGGGCTTGAAATTAAGTGTAGCAATTATGTAACCCAAGAATATATTTTTAAAAATAAAGGCTCCCAAACCAGTTTTCAATTGCTGTTTCTCAAACTTTTTTTTGTAGTTGTAGTTTGTGAAGTATTTTGAAACATCAGAGATTTTAAAGCTCACCTAAGTTTTTGTTACAGCACATTATACAGAAGCTTTCATCAGAATGAATATGAGAGCTAGAACTGATAAGGGTGAAGGAAAAAACAAAATTGTTCCTAATTTTTGCTCTTACAAATGAATTATTAATTTTGAGCAGAAACACAATTTTAGATATCATGGTATTATTATTACTATTACCAAGTGATCAGTGAAGTTATCTACTGAAGAATGTTCCTAGCTTTTCATCAATCCCCTCTTTAACCTACCACTTTGTGATCAATGGTGAAGCCTCCATCTCTCCTGAGCACCTGCTAGTTGGTTGCCGGTATGTGGCATTGTGAGAAATTACATGAGCAGATTTGACAAATCATCTTCTCAATTAATCTCCTTCAGTTCCATTGTACACAGCATTTACCACAGAGTGGAGAGGGTATATTATAGATTAAAATTTAAATTGTAATCAGTTTGTAAGAGTAAAAATATAGGTTTATTGACATGATTTTAAGGTTTAGAATCAGAGATATAAAAGTTTCAGCTACTCTCCCCTCGTCTTTACAGATCTCACGTTTTTCTGTTGTTTTCCTCAATGCATAGAATGTAATGGAAATGCTGAATGCAGTGGCCATGCTGAATGACTGTGATAATTTTGCAGTTGATAAACTGTGGCAACAATCTATGTTTATCACCAGAATGATCTCACACCAGCCACAACTCACTTCTGATTGCGGTGGTGGTTGTCATTTTTTCTACAAAGTGTCCAACTGTGTAATCAAAAGGCAGCAACATACATAATAGGCCTAGTTTAATTCTCTCTTCAAAACTAAAATTACTTAAGAAACAAGAAAAGCATAAAGCTGAATCAGGAAATCTTTCTGGACCTTGAGGTACTGTAGTTTGGTTTTGCTCGAAGGCAGACCATAAGACAAAGACTAGGGTACTGGTAATTTATCTGGGAGGTGATCCCAGTGAGTGCCTTTGAAGTGAAGAGTGGGGAAATTGAGGCAGGAAAAGGTGAAAAGCCAAAATAGTGACATTAATGAGTGGGTCATTACTGAAACTTTTCCTTGCTAGGGACCTTCAGAGAAACCCTGCAGAACACCCCTCAAAATTGTTCCACCACAGGAAGTGCTCAGACACACAAGCAGTAGGAGACTGAAAAGGGAAGCTGGCAGCATGCCTAAGCTATCTAGCAAGGCAGGAGGTGAAACCAGAAGTGGACCTAGATGACAAGGAGTGGGCAGTTAATTGTATCTGCTACAACTGGTGATGCATGCAATGAAACGTCCCTTTAAAGTCAGAGCACATGCACAATAATCTGATTTACAGAAATATCATAGAACTAGTAATGGTTTTGGTTTGACCTAAACAAGAAAAGATTTCCATAAAAAAACATGGAACCAACAGTTAACACCAGGTAGTATATCTTAAACTACCCAAATTGAAATTTAACCTGGTAACAATGTAGGCAAAATAAGCAATCCTGAATTTGCATTTTTACCACAAAGTAGGGTAAGAGTGGCTAATAGTGAACTGGCATTTCTGGGAATGTCTCAAACTTAATTAAATTCATGACTATTTTCTCAGGTCATTTTAGGGTGGTTACTCCCAACAACAATCTATGAGGAAGTAATATGTGGAGGAGTTCTTTTTATTCTAACAAGTATAGCATTTACTTTAGGCCCTCCATCTCTGAAAATATCAGTGAATTTTTGACATGAGAAAGTGACTCTATAAACGTTAGTGATGAAGATTCCAGGATACTTTTTCACAACAAACCCAAGAATGTGCTTTGTATTATTTTTGGAGAAAGGTATAGGAGAGAATTTTGAAGAATGGAAGGAAAAAAGGGACAGAAGGGAGAGAGGGAGAATTTGTTTCTCCCTGCCTCAGAGTATATCAGCCTTCATGGATATGAAACGTACTGTGTATTAGGCCACATGGTTGTCAATGTGACGATCGAATAAATCACGTCACAGGGGCAGGAATTCAAGCAAGAGAAAAGCCACGGATGGGAAACCTTTGTCTTAGTGTTTACTTATTTGTTACACTGAGTAATGCTAAAAATGGAGAGGATAAAACTGCAAGAGAGAAAAAAACACAGCCAGAAATATATTTTTAATAGGTAAAAAGTAATTTGCTTATTTTTCTTTCCTTATTACTTCTTTTGATGCAAACTGTAGTAACATTATCTCTTTTATGGTATTATGCTGCTTCTGGCAGTCCTTGGGCTGTTATTACCTGCATTTGTCATGTGCTGGACTCAAGTTATTTCTGTGCGTTTTTCTCTGTCTCCTGCACCAGACTGATACATTTCAAGTAGAAGCAGTGTCACTTGGAAAACTGCAGAAGGTGCTGTTGCGCTGTGAGGCCAGTGACAAGTCACAGTACTGGTATTGTGAAAAGGTCATCGTCAGAGAACCTGGCACTACATCTGAGTCCATTTTTACCTGTGAAAGGTAGTGCTGATCTCCATGGTACTTCAACAGAGTGTGTTGTCGTGTGGATAATGCTGTGTGCATGTGAGTGTGTCTGCGTGTTTTAGGTGTGTGGATTTGTCATTTATCCAGTATTACACAGCTGTATCACTCATTGATTGTTTCAGCAAATAATCTATTACTAAGTATTGCAAGAAAAAATTATCTTGTAATTTCTTAGTATTATAATATGCTATATATCACAAAAGGATCAAAAGATTAATACTGGAAATTATTGCATGTATCATGAGAATAATTGTTTAAATGTTGATTTCTTTACATTACTAAAATTGTGGTGATATAACAATTTCATAAGGGAATTAAGCAAGGAAAATTTTAGACAGAACTCTCAGGATAGAACCTAAGAAAGACAAAAAGACAATGATCAAGATTTAGGTCATTTGGGCTTTCCCTTGAGCCCCATAATGAAAAGTCCAGGAAGCAATTCCCTCCATTTCTGACCTGGCACTTCTGACTTTAGGCTAACACCTTGCTCTCTAGATTCTTGCTGAGTCTGTCAAGAAAACTCCCAGTGTGCTAGCTAGGCACTAATGTTCATTGCCACTTGGTCTCCCAGTCACGGGGAAGAGGATGGGTCTCAGATTCATGAATGCGATTGAGTAAGAACAGGTTTCCATGTGAAAACCCAATCTATTGTGGACGTGGAGTGAGAAAACTTGGGCTCTTTTTCTGACATTTTGAATCTTTAGTGTTGAGGACTGTCCCTACAGCCTTTTTTTGTTCTTTTGTTTGTTTGTTTGCAAATAAATAATCATCAGGAAATGAAGCCAAAAAAAAAAAAGGCATAAACATTGGAAAATTCAAGGGTACAAATTCGGAGATGCCAAAACAATTGCAGCTTAAATTATTTAGAAAAAGTAGAGCAAACCATGAGTCAATTCAATCAAAAATACTAAATATATGCCACTAAAATCTACAAACACCAAAGATGATTGAAGATGACTGTAACTGAAAAGAAGCAATGAGGACAACAGTAGGCTCTCCCTCCTTTTTGCCTTTTTAGCCATTACATTCAGTCAATTCCTTTTTCAGGGTGCCTGTTTAATTCATCTGTTCTTTTCCATTATCACCTCCTCTGCCCTAACCAATGTACTTGTTTCATTACGCCTAGACTGTTGCAATCACCTTCTGATTATCTTAAGTCTTACTTTTCTGGTGTGCACTACTCACCACTTCCAAGCTAATCATCAGTCTGATACTTCCTAGCATCTTTCTGACTTCAGCTTATCACTCTCTTTTTTTGTTTTTTGCTCTATTTTAATTTTATTTTTACTATTTTATCTTATGGTGTTTCCCTAAAATTTTTCAAGGGAAAATATCATTTCTAAAATAATATTTTAACCCCACTCATCCCCATTCAAAAATCTTCATTAGTGTCCATTGCCTATAAAACAATACACCCAAAAAACAAAACTTCATGATCCTCCCATTAACATCTTTATTCAATCTGACTCCATTTTGCACCTTCAGTTTGTTTTTATAATTGTCCTTTTGCAAGATCTTAGTGGAATTAGACCACCTATGATTACCTGAACAAGTTTTGTTTGTTTTTGCTTCTGTCCCTTGCAATGTGATATTTTCCACTCAAGAATGCTTTTCCTTACTCTATTCTCCCTGTAATAACCCTGTCCATCCTTCAAGTTTCCATTCAAATTCTGCTGTTCTGAGCTAATTGGCCCAACTAGAAACAATTTCTCTCTTCTCCCAGTGCAAACTCAGAACTTAGCATAACAAGCACCCCATCTGTTAAGTAACAGGTAGTGCTGGAGAGATTGAGCCTCACTGCCTAGCCAGCTCCCACGTAACAGCACAGTGGCCACTCAGGACCTGAGGGGTACCTGTATTTTATTCCCCACATTGGAAAAACTATGGAGTGACTCATCTAGGATTTTCTTCTTAGGTTCTTAGGTTTTGATATACTTTGTCACATAAATTCAGTTGGTTTCTTTTAAATGTGGAATCTCCTGGCAATAATTTAGATGTATTTATCCTATTGCGCATACCTACACGTGTATACTGCATCCTGGGCACTGCCTTCACCACCATTGCCCTGCTGCCTCCACACATCACCTTCTGCATCATCTCAGTTCATGTCTGTACTATGCCAATATGGCCTTGTCTGGACGGAAGGGACCTAAGTGATAGCTTAATTTTAGTTTCAATGGATTGTAGCTGAAAAATTTTAATTACAAAATATTTAAGCAACCAAAAGTAATTTAATAGATATATACCGTGCATGGTAATAAGTCCTGAAGAAACAGTAGCCAGTGCTCATTCACACAATACCAGATGAAGAAACTAAGTTGCAAAAATCCTTTCTTCCTCTCTGTAGATGCAGAGATAAGGCAGATCCTGCTCCCTTAATTCTCAAAGAAACATTAAGGGTAGTGGCACCAGAAATAAAACTCAGGCCCAGCGGGTTTCTTTCTACAACTGAAAAAGACTACTCTGAAGCCTTTCATAATTGCTTCTGTGCTATCAGAGCCCTCTGTCTGCATGTGAAAGGTCAAGGACAACTGACTGGAAGGCAGGTGCCAGTCTAGAAGGCTGCTCTAAAGCAAAGGAGACCCGCGGCTCCATGCACAAGCTGGGCAGACCTCTTTCTGGACTGTCTAGTCTCCTCTCAGACCTGGTGCGGGAGCCGGCCAAGGTGGGTGCTGGGCACACTCACTGTGGGTAATGAGTTCTGGGGTGCAGGCAGCAGCAGTGCTCGAATTTATACATCACAGAGGGGAAAAGGAAAGAAAATCTCAGTTGTGCTCCTGATGCTTCCTCATGGGACAAGAATTTAGAACACAGCTGAATTAAGGCAGAGAGAAAGACCACCAAATGTTTGCTTCTTTCTTTTCTAAGTTAAAGGGAGGAAATGCTCAGCTGAAATACAAAGCAGAGCTATAGAAAGAGAGCACTTTTGTGTCTCACAGATGCTGCTCTGGAGGATGCACCTCTCTTTTCTTTCCTCCTCTTCAATTGAACACCCATATCCTCATGGTTTTATTTTACTTCTATACCTGAAAATTTTATTTTTCTGCCTTTTATGCATTTAATACTGACAGAGCATACACCACTGAATTTCTATCATTTACCCATACAACTCAGCTATTTGAGGTTTGGAGCAAGCACAATTTCTATTTGAATCAGGCAAACTGCATTATGAATTGAAATAAGTATTCTTTACTATTTGTATTAGTTTCCTATGGCTGCTCCAACAAAATACTACAGTCTCAGTGGCTTGAAAAAAGAAACGTACCCTCACAGTTCAGGAGGCCAGCAGTCTGAAATCCAGGTTTCAGAGGACCTTGCTCCCTCTGAAGTCTAGGAAATGATCTTCCCCACATCCATCCGGGCTCCTGGTGGTTGGGCGGTTGCCTGCAATCCTTGGTGTTCCCTGGTTTGTGGCTACATTGTTTCACTCTCTGCCTTTGTTGCCACATGACTGCTTTTCCTTAATTATGTATTACCCTGTCACCTGTCCTCTTCTTACAAGGACACTGGCCCTTAGATGAGAGCTTATCTCACTCCAACATGACCTCACCTTAATTATATCTGCAAAGAGCCTGATTCCAAATAAGGTCATCTTCTGAGGTTCTGAATGGACATGAATTCTGGGGAGACACTGTTTAATCCACTATTTGAGTGGATTCCACAGTGTGCTCCTCACTGCCAGGCTTATTAATATAAATTAGAGATCTCTAGACTTTTCTATATGTCACCAAACTTGCACTATTGTGTACATGTACATGTGTAGACCTTTAATAATGAAATCCTTTAAAAGAATTTAGTATCTATTTTTAATACAAACTCTCATCTATGAATATGTTTGATAACCCACTTGACCTAGGAGGGGTAAGATTCCCAGAGGTAACGGTCAAGTTCCCTTGCCTGAGGACAAGGAACCTCTCAGTGCCACCTTCCTTTAGTCTTGACTGGGTTGAGCAATGACTTTGATCTGAGCTAGTGGGAGCAGGTTATTGGAAATAAAGGCCTACTTAGGGAAATTCTAAGTAGAAAGAAATTTATGGATGCAGGAATTGAAAAGTGAAATACTAACAAATAATATTTTGAAAAACTAATTTGTCAAGCAGAATAGCATGACCAGCTTTGTCCTCTCAAAATCCAATCGTGGTCAGATGCATAGAGTAACCCTGAGGCATGTCGCCCTAAGGAATAAGGACAAGGTGCTGCACAGTGTTCCTTAGAGTTGATACTGCAGTGAATGCTTTTAAAGTGTTCCAGCCTCATTTTTATTCAGGATCCTTTAGTTTTGTCTTGTTTTTTTTTTTTTTTTTTAGAAAGGTTGAGATCATCTCCTTTGTGTAAAAATGGAAGAAAAGAAGATTTTAAAAGGTCTATTCTAGGGATAGAATAGACTATCAAAAAGTCCTGGATATTTTTTGTAAGTAGAATGCTCCTCCATTCTAGGTCCACTCTTCACCCTTTTATAATCCTGAACATTATCTTACTTGTGGTTCAAAAAAGGGCCTGTTTCTCCGTTTAAATAATTGCTAGCCCTGCAGGCATATGAGGCAGGCATTTGAAAAGAGGAAGGTAAGAAGGCCTTCTTCACGCCCGTGAGGTTGCACCCTGTGGAAAGTATTGCAGCTAAAGCCAGCTTGAGCACACGCTGGAGCCACAGTCAACCAGCAGTCTGGCAGCACAAGTCTCCTCTGCTCCTGGTCAGCCTTCTGTGCAGTTCTTAGCTCGTGCTTTTCCCTTTGAGTTCACTGAATTCCTGATACTCCCCTGGTGCTTGGAGTCTAGTAGCTCTGACTGGTATATTTACAAGGAAATTAACAAAAGTGTCACCTCTGCCAGGGAGTCTTTCCTGAAGCCTGAGTTTGAGCCAACTGCCACTTCCATGTATACCTTTACCAAAGGTATACATGGTACATGGTGTTAACTCAGCACTTACTGTATTCAGGTACATTTCCATGTTTACATCTGTGCTACCTCTCCCAACTCCCAGAAGACTGTCCTCAAGGTCAGGCTGGTGTTTTATATTTTTACTTTCGGTCCCTACCATGTTTCCTGGAATGGAGTAGGGTAAAATCACATGTATATCAACTAAATCAAAGGGCTTGTATTAATCAAGACACCATAAGCCCTAAGGGAATCATAGTAAATAAGGTATTTGGAACTTGACTATGAAATCTACATGTCTGAATCTCCTTAAGACATATATAAACAGAACTATCACTTAACGTGCATTTTTAAGTGTAACTGCTATATGAAAGAGTGATTCTAAGAATTAGCAGAAGAGTGGTAAAAAAGTCTAATATCCCACTGGTACATATGTTTAAGCAAAACATGGTTTATATGTCTCAGGATAACTCAGTCTTGAAAACCTGAAGTGACTGGTCGTTCAACCACAGCAGGGCTTCTCTGCCTGCACTGATAGAGAGGAGTGCTTTTCTTTCTTTCTTTCTTTCTTTCTTTCTTTCTTTCTTTCTTTCTTTCTTTCTTTCTTTCTTTCTTTCTTTCTTTCTTTCTCTTTCCTTCTTTCTTTCTTTCCTTCCTTCCTTCCTTCCTTCATTTCTTTCTTTCCTTCTTTCCTTCCTTCTTTCTTTCCTTTCTTCCTTTCTTCTTTCTTTCATCTGTTGCCACAAAAATGTATTTGATTAATTGAATAAAATTACAGTATCTCTGATGTTAGTGGGTGTTAAATGTTAAAGAAATTGGCCACAGCTCTATCTCTGGTACTTCAAGCACCAACAAGACTGCATTCTGATGCAAAAGATTCTTTTACTTTTTTAAATAAATTTTACTTCTAGTTTCAATGTCAGGGAGAAGGGAAAAGAGGGAGAATGAGAGGGAGAGGAACATCAATGTGATAGAGAAACATGGATTGGTGGCCTTCTGTACGATTCTCAGCTGGGGATGGAACCTGCAACCAAGGCACATGCCCTGAGCGGGAATCAAACTGGTTACTTTTGGTTTGTGGAACAACGCCCAATCAACTGAGCCACACCAGTCGAAATGATGCAAGAGATTCTTACACAGAAGCAAGGCTGATAATCACCTCTTCACCATCCCATCATTATTGTTCACAAGCATTTTCCTTTTCTAACTGCATTGTACGAGCTCTGGTGGTTAATTCCAAGAAAATCACACATGAAGGTTGTAATCAAAGACTTCCATGTACACAGAACAAATCAGTTGCAGAACATAATAGGTGCTCTAAGAGTGTGTGCTAAATTGGTGAATTTGTGAATTAATCATAAGCTAAATTATATAAAAAGCAGGACCGAATATATTATTTGTTGTAGAGGGTCAGGAAAAAAACAAGAGGTGACCGTATTTAAACAGCATCCTTTCTTTGTATAACTACAGTTGACAAAGGAACTGTTACACCTGGACCAGCTATGTGTGAAAGTGTTAGTTTATAGGGTCAACTTAAAGTGAATTTTACCTCTTCTGCCTCCCTATCATTTTCTAATAAACTTCTTTTCCAATTTTCTCCAATAAAGTACATTTTGCTGCCTTCATTAGATATTCTTCAGGGACATTAATACTCTCCTAACTCACATGTCTTACTTAGCTCATTTTATTCTTTTTTTCTGCTTAACGAAACCTGTATCCTTCAAGGCTCTGGATAAAAAACTATCCATGTCATAAAATTTTCTCTGCTTGCTCAACAAGAAGTGAACTTACCTTTACTCTCTTTAAAATCTCCAGTGCTGTACTTAGGCCCTTATGCAGTATTTACCACATAACATCATCCACTGTCATCATTTGTGAACTGACTTGTCTTGTGAACAGGATGATAAGCTTCTTAAGGGTAGGGTCTCGTACTTTTGTATTCCCCCAACGTGGTTTCTTGTACCAAGTACGGACTTGGCCAGGATTTAAGAGAAGGAAGGAAGGGAGGGACGGAGAGAGGGTGGAAGAGAGGGGAGGCTAATATGAAACACAATGGAATCCAAAGGTGGAAGAAACCTTAGAGGTCACCTCATCTTTCCATGAGCTCCGTCTGTAACATCCTCAGATATGTTATTAAAAGCTGTTTATATAAACTGAAAAACAATAAAAATGTTTATGTATTTGTTTATTTTCAAAATAATTCAGGCTATGTACAAACAGTTTCATTTTATTTTTCTGGGAAATAGAAATTATGAATAACATAGATAAGAAATGATGTTCAAATTTTTATAAAATGCAGAAATGCAAAATACTATTTTTACAGAGAGAAGAGAATTATAAAGATTATCACAAGACAGTGAGCAATCATTTAATTTTACTTATTTTTTTTCCTGAAAGAGGCCACTATTAATCATTTCTTGCTATTCTGAGCATGTGTTTGTGCTGCTGCAGATTTCTGTGCTCCTCTTTGTCAGTTTGAGCCATTCCTTGGTACAAAAATGACAAGTAATGATGGTGGGAAGCTGACAGAATGAGGTGCAAGGATGATCTTGCTTGCTTTTTGGGATGGGGATGGAGACACAGAACCTTCTTACATGCATTTAGTATTTCTTTTGCCATAATCAATGTGAGTGAGTGGTTGTCATTATCTAAAATATATCTCAGGCAAAATCTAATCTATAGCAACTTTTAATGCCCTTTCCACCAAAACAACCCACATGTTTTAGAGCAAAATCACCCAAACACATTCCATGGTTGTCTACTTTAATCTTAAAAATTTAGAAAAAAAATGTTTTGTTTCTGTATTTGTGTTTCTTCTTAGCCAAGACCTCAGTATGATCGGGGACCATTTAAACATGCTTTTGCTGGTGACTGCATAAAATATATGGTGTTCTTGGGCAAGCAAGCTCCTTCTGCCTGCTTTTTCTTCCATTTATTTTATATCACCATGCTCCTCTCAAGCCATTCTGCTCCAACACTCTCATCTGCGTAGTGGCTTTGCAGGAATTTTTGTGTCCTAGTGCAGAAACATGGTTCACAATCCTGAATAACTAGGCTTGGCCAGCTCTCTCCATTTCTTTTGCAGCACATCTGGAATAGAAGTTAAAAGATGGGTGCAGACACATACCTAGGCATGTAGATAAAGGCATATATACGGAAGAAAATATGTGTATACTGCAAAAATCTTTCATCTAGAGCAGCTAATCAAATTTTATTAGTTCTATTAATCAGAAATGGTTCATGAGTAAAGATCTGATGGCAATTTAAAACTACTTATTATAAATTCCTTAGAAATTATGGCCACTGAAGACAAGACAATTAAGAGTTAATTTGTCTTGATGGCTTCAAGCGTTTAAGAAATCTGAACCTAGAGTGTCCTAGAGGGAATTATTTTTAACAGGTATCCAGTACTCATAGGTCTCTGTGGGTCATAACATTTTTTTTGTACAGCATCTTCTGAAAAAAGGGAAATCATAGAAGAGACTTTTCCTAAATGGGCTAAGCGAAGGACAAGACTAGAGATTTTTATTTTATTTTATTTTATTTTATTTTATTTTATTTTATTTTATTGCAATCAGTTGGTCAGTAAACCTTGGTTTAGTTGTAAGGATGAGACATTCACTAAAGTTAATGTCAGAAAGAGCAACTTGGAAGGTGACTGTTGTGGAACCCAGTTTTAAAAAATTGGCAGGAAACTCTCAGATATCCCACGCTGCAATTTTTTCACTGATATGTCTCCTAAAGCAAGGGACATAAAGGAAAGAATAAACAAGTGGGACCTCATCAAAATAAGAAGCTTCTGCACAGCAAAAGAAAACATCAGCAAAATGAAAAGGGAGCCAACCATATGGGAAAATATATTCCCTAATGATACATCAGATAGAGGTTTGATCTCCAAGATATATAAAGAACTCACTCAAATCCACTCCAAGAAGACAAACGATGCAATCAAAAAATGGGCAAAGGACCTGCGCAGACGCTTTTCCAAGGAGGAGATACAGAGGGCCCAGAGACATTTGAAAGGATGCTCCGCATCACTAGCCATCAGAGAAATGCAGATCAAAACCACCATGAGGTTCCACCTCACACCGGTCAGAATGGCCATCATCAACAGATCAACAAACAACAGGTGCTGGCGAGGCTGTAGAGAAAACGGAACCCTAGACCACTGTTGGTGGGAATGCAGACTGTGCAGCCACAGTGGAAAGCAGTGTGGAATTTCCTCAAAAAGCTGAAAATGGAACTGCCTTTTGATACAGGGATTCCCCTGCTGGGACTATACCCTAAGAATACCAAAATGCCAATACAAAAGAACCTATGCACCCCAATGTTCATAGCAGCACAATTTACAATAGCCAAGTGTTGGAAGCAACTAAATGCCCATCAGTAGATGATTGGATCAAAAAGTGATGGTACATATACACAATGGAATACTTCGCAGCAGAAAGAAAAAAAGAGCTACCAAACTTTGTGACAGCATGGATGGAACTGGAGAGCATGATGCTAAGCGAAGGAAGCCAGGGGGAGAAAGACAAATACCATATGATCTCACCTATAAGCAGAACCTAACCAACAATACAAAGATGCAAGGAAAATAAAACCAGCAACACTGAAAGGAAAAGAAATCAACAGAGACAAGGGGGAAGGGGTGGGGCAGGGAAAAGGAAGGGAAGGGGAAAGTCAAGGAACATATAGGAAGCACTCATGGACAAAACCAAAGGGGAAGAGCTGAGGGAGGGAAGGAGGGAGGGGGGCAAGGGAAAGTGGTGCGGGGTAGGCAGAGACAAATGTATTTGAAAAAATAAATGAAAAAAAGGAAAAATGAAAAAAAAAAGAAATGAAGATCATAAGGAGGGCTATCAGAGTGGAGGGGGTGGGGGGAGAATGGGGAAAAAGGTACAGTGAATAAGAAGCATAATTGGTGGGTACAAAATAGATAGGAAATGTTATAGATAGTATAGGAAATAGAGAAGCCAAACAACTTATATGTACAATCCATGGACATAAACTAAGAGGGGGAGGCAGAGTAGAGGGGGGATAAAAGGGAGAAAAAAATTAGGACAATTGTAATAGCATAATCAGTAAAATATACTTAAAAATAAATGTGTATTATGGCACATAAATTAAAAAAAAAAAAAGCTAGATGTTATAAACTAGTAAGTCATCAGACAGCCAGTCATTCTCTTTGGATTTTCAATGATCCTCTTCATTAGAAATGTTCATTCTCCTCCCTGTAGACCACCATCCTTTGGGAGGTTCTTCTCTCCCATTTCTTTAGTGTTTTTGGCTTGCTGCTAGCCTTTAGTGCCCAAGTACCAACTGGCCTTAACAATATAGGTCCTGGGAAGTCTCCATGTTCAGTGCCATCTGATCACCATTTCTGTATCTCTCAGGTCAAAATATTAAAGGAGAACATCTGATTGACTAAACCTGTGTCAGGTGTCCAGTTCTGCTCCTGACTGGGATGAGAGGCAGGTCCTCTGGTACAAATCTTACTTTCCAAAGCCACCCTCTTTATGTCACAGCTAAAAAGGAAGAGGGTGGAGGATGACAATCCCTCAAAATATATTTGCTACAACACTGCTGAGGTGGAGGGTGGACTCTGTCCTACAGAGTACACTCCGGGTCATCATGGATGGGGGAAATAAAATAAGTCATTCCAGACATATCCCTGTCTGCCAGGGAAAGGAGTGGTGATTCCCCCTAGTGGAGAATGCCCCAGCCCTTCTCTTGAAGTGGCTTTTATTGAGAACCATATGCACAGGGGTATACGGCAAAGCTCATCAGTGTCAAAAGGCTATGTTTACAGAAAACAGAGATCATAGGTAACAATTGAAGGAACACAGGAGATTTACTTCAGCTCAGGGTGGTGCCCATTTAGCCCTGAAACCTGGGAAACTGATCACATTCTATACTCAACCCCAAACATCAGTACTCCTTAATTCAAGGGCATCCTTAGCAAAGTAAGTTTCATAAGATATAATGCATTCTTTTTCCAGGCCGAATTGTCCCCAGGAACTGCCCAATCCAGTTTAGGGCTGACTCTGGTATTGTTTCAAGCCTGAGTCAGGCTGGAGGGTCAGAGCTGCCAAGAGATGAGACTGCTTTCAGATAGAATGAGGACTCTGGCCATATCCAAGCCGAGGCATGACATTTCTTTTTCCCCTTCTCTGTGTCCCCCAAGTCCTTCCCTGATGCCCACACATCTGTGCCTGTCTTAGGTTGCCCCTGCCATTGATGGGCATTACCCGTCATAGAAGAACCAGCCATCCTCTAGGGGCAAGCGGGATGATGTGAGGGAGGCAGGGGCTGTGCCCCTACCAGGGAGACAGGTTTTGTCCTCTCAGTGGCCTATTTTCCCAAGGCCTCCTTGCTCAGCTCCAGCCTGGGGGCCCTCTCGCCTGTCGACAAGGCTGCAGTCCCTGAAACCAAGCAGGACAGTTCCCAACACATCAACTATGTACAAGTTGCTCTGTTTGGCAGTGAGATAATACAGTAGTAACTGGGAATTATTGACCATTTCTCATTTGTCAGACACCAGGATGAATTAAAATATATTTAATCCCATCTCCATATTATACAGGTACTATTATTGATGAGGAAACCAAAGCTTAGAGATGTCAGGTACATAGAACACTAGTCAGTTTTGGGGCCAGGAAGTCTGATTGCATATCAAATCCAGAGCTTATATTCTTAAACATAAAGCTGACTTCCTTTGTTCTAGCATATGAAGGAAATAATGGAGATACCAATCTAGCTGTGAAGATGGAACTCATAAACAAAAAATAGCAAGTTTGCATAATTTGGAGCTAAATAAATGCATAAAATAAACTACATGTTTTTTGAGATTCTGGAGGGAGAAGAGAAAGAACACTGAGCTGAATTGGTCAGAAGGAAAGTGGATCTCTCCAAGCTTTTGAAAAATAGGAGTGTTCACAGCTCAGAACTGTATGAGCTCACATTTCACCTTTGTACTTGACCTGTAGCATCATTTGGTGACTCCAGAGCCAATGTGGTAGACAGAGTCCCACCACTCAGCCTCTGAATACATTGACCTTCTCAGGCCAGGTGATATCCCCTTCAGTAAGTACCACATTACCCACTTCCCCACCTCCCAACCCTTTCCCAGCAGCCTCCTGTTCTTCAGCCACATGGAACCTCATCTCTTTTTCATTGCCAATGCTGTTTTCTCTCACTATGGTATCCTTCCTGGATTTTTATTTGCCTGTTAATCATCTACTTACTGTTCAACCTGAAGCTCAAGTATCATATCTGTATCGAAATTTATTTGTTCTTTATCCCTTCCTCATTCTTGCCATTCAGATTTGGTCAGTCTCCTTTTCTCCTATAATGTCTGCAATTATTTTTTACATCACCTAAAACACTTTGTGAATTTATACTTTTTCATATCTGTTTTCTTATTTTACACTGAAAGATTCTTCAGCACAGGTTCCTTGTCTCTCTTGTTCTTGCATCTCCAGCACTTATCAAAGTATCTGGCACACAAAAGGCACTTTCTAAATGGATACTGAATAGATGGAAGGATGGAAGGAATGGAAGTATGTTTGAAAGCAGAATAATTTGAATTACAATTCTGGTTGTTGTGGTAAACATTTATGTACCACTTAGTAGTACATAAAATATTTTTACATGACTATTCATTTCAGCTTCACAACAGCTCTGTGAGGTGGTTAATTTCAGCAAGAAGGTAATATCTCAAAGCCAGCAAGTGGTAAAGTTGGTTTCCTGAGTTCAGTGTTGGCTTTTTCTGCAATCAGGAGTTCTAACACACAAATTTGGCTTGTTTTGAGGGAAGCTGCCAGAATTAGCTATTACTTAATCTAAGTACATTTCCCAAAGTGGTGATATTTTCACCAAATGTTAAGGTAATATTCTTTTTGGAAACACTGAAGAAAGATCTTAAAGAAAGCTACAAGAAAGCAAGACACAAGATGTGTTAAACATACAGTATGAATTAAAGATTGAAGGTCTGTTAAAATTGTGGTACTTATTTTTCTGTGCCAAATTTTCTTCAAACCAATGTGCAGGCCACACTTTCTAGCCTTGCCCAGGTATCAGGTTCAAAGTCTTAGACCTGCGCCTGCTTTTATTACAACTTAGTATGGGGAGGGTGCTCCACTGGACCCACAGCTGCATTTACAGTGTTCATGACTGAGGACTGGTAAACCTGGAGAGGGCGATGGTTAGGAGGTTCAACAATTTATGTATTTTATTCTCCAAGCCACAGTAGTGATAACATTCTTACCACAATTATTAGATCACATAGATTGGATCATGTTTTACTTAAAACTATTTTTATCATTACCTTTTAATGTACAAAATCAATGCAAAATCAAGCTTATTGTAAAAATCAAGAAAAACAAAAATTAATTTTCTCTTCCTTTCTTCTTTCTCTCTTTTTTATTTTCTTCAGATGGCTTCCCTTTATGTCTCAGGGCATAATACATTCAGAAATTGAACTTTATCTTCAAGGTGAGGATTAATGAAACCTTCAGTTCAAGAAAGTACAAGATGATTTTGATAAACTGAACATCATGGAACAATCTTCAGTTGTCCCCAGGATGTCGCTTTCGATAGTTCACCCTTTGCATCAGATTCGTAGTTGTTTCTCATGGTGAAAATAAAAGCATATGTAAATATGTGGTTTTGCTATGTTATATGCTCTACTGTGAGTTAAAAAGTCAACCTAAGGATTTCCTCTGTTTAAGTGTTAAACTTATACTTTTTTTTCCTTCAACTTATATCATCAAACAGATCTATTAATAATTGCAATTCACTTTTATTTTTGCAGAAATGCAAATGAATCATCAACCTAAAATACAAGACAAAGCAAATGGTAAATGTTGTTGCCACTTTTCATCTTTTAATTATTTGAAATCTATTTCTGTTTCAAGATTACCTGACCTGCACAATTTTGAATATATTCTTATTTAAGTTTAAACTATTGATAGAAAAATATTTAAAATAAATATGGGCACAGACATTAAATTATAGATTGATTTGTAAAGAAACTAACATTAATAACTTTAGCTCCAAATGCTTTTTCTCTTCAATAATTTAAATATAAGAGAAATAATTATTTTTCAAATGATTTATTCTTTTTTTTTACTAAATTTGTGTATTGATTTCTCAGTTGCTTTTTAAGCCTTTTGAGATTAGCTTGCCTACTGGACCCTCTTCAAATCAACCTGTAATGGTGTTATTAATATATTTACATTTTTAAAGTTGATCTGAATGACATGGATAAATACACATAACTAATATGCATATCAATTTAACAAACCTCTATCTTTTCAAAAAATGTTTGTACTGTATGCAGTAATTTGAAAGTAGGCAGGGTTAATACTAACATTATTATATTCAGAAAGTCCTTTATTGATTAGGATGGCCACAGAGATTCAAACATCATGTCCACTTTGATAACTGGCATTTTTATTTATTGATAATAGAAATAGTATTTTGGTTTATATTTTATTTTTTATTTTTCAGTTATTTATCAAGGAAAGGCTCAATGTGTGTCAAACAGTTAATATGGACATAATTTTACCAATGTTTTACAATCTCTTAATAATTTTAAGAGGCCTCAAAAGGTCTGGTCTTACAACAAACCCTTAAGCAATAAAGCTTAAAGTGAGATTCTAAGTACAAAAATTATCCATTATTTCCAGAACTTGATGGGGTATATATGAATAATATAGGTTAATAGTTTTAAACTGAAGATTCTAATTAAGGATGAAAAAGCTGAGTCTTTTTAAAACAGTAATAGCCATGCAATTAACATCAGTGATACTCAATATAATGAAATTGCATTATACATATGGCAGAGGTGTTTACCTAGGAGTTTGTTAGATCACTTTATCAGTCTAATTTTGATTAGAAAAAACTATCATACTTTTTTTTTTGTTATTTCTGTGACAATACTTTTTTGTTGTTATTTATTTTATTTTTTATGGCCTTGTTAAAATGTCTTTAATTTTTATAGTACAAATGTGAGTTAATTGTAGACCTTAGTTCATGAGACTATCATTATTTGTCTGTGAATGGTACTCATTTCATTTCTAAATTCTGAAGAATGTGATCTTTAATATTTATGGGTATACATTTCTAGGAATATATTAGTAGTCTCATAGTTATATGAATACACCAATTTATGATGTGGAAAGAAACTTGAGAAATTATGTAATCTACTCTGTTGAGGTAGTGTTACATTGTGGCTAGGAGTGTTGAAGAGCAAACATGGATCTTAGATTTTGAAAGTATAGGAAGCATGTTTGTATAATTATGCCATTCTATGTAGCTACAATAGTAAGAAAGTATAATAGATCAAGATGCTATTTTAGTTTAATAGTAAGAGAACAGAAGGAATTAACTGAGTTAACTGAATTTTATTTTGAAGTGATTAACAATAAATACAATTATGTTTCCCTATGTACGTGTGTATGTATGTATATATGTATTTGTTAAAGTTGCTATATGTGAATAATTGCATACCTTTTCTTGTCCTATGAAGCTATTTAGGTCTCTGGTATAAGGTGGAATTGAGCAGTAATGGTAATGTTACCAGTGAACACATACAGTATTTGCTAGGTAGGGTCTAATGTTTTAGATATGTTCATTTATTCAATCCTCACAATAACCCATGAAGTAGATTATTTCATTGTTCCATTTCACAGATGGTGAAACTAAAGGAAACAGAAGTTTTTAAAATTCACTTATAATCATACAGGTGGAAAGTAGCAGATTAAGATTTTGAATCCCAATCATTTGACTCCAGAGTCTGTTCTTACTTTAAAGGAACTTAACTGCCCTCAGGCATTAAGAATATTTGTGTATACATTTTCTATGACTTTAAATGTATTTTGTTGTCTGATTTTTCTTATTAAGCTATATTTTTAGGTCGTTAGCCTTCAATCATATTTCCTACACAATTGGAAGAATGTTTTTAACTGTTGGAAGATTATTATTGCTATTGTCATTGTTCTTATTAATCTTTTTCACCCAGAACTTTTCTCAAAACAAATTAGGTTTCTGCTACACTTCCTTTGCTAACAGTTGTGTAGACTCAAACTCTCACTAAGGGTGTAGCCTCTTTTAGCTCATTTCAAAAGCCTCAGGTCCAGCTTTCACCCTTGTGTGGGCCGCAGCCTCCCATCCTCTTGCCTGGACACTAACATCACCACTCCCTTCATGATCACTGACTACTCACCACTCAGTTTTGGCTAATGGCCGCTTTAGTAGTAGTAGTAGTACTAGTAGTAGTAGTAGTAGTAGTAGTAGTAGTAGACAATGGGGAATTTTTTTTTAATTTGCCTGTGAATGAAACATCATACTAAAAAGTTTAGGATTTTTTATTGCAATTTATTCAGAATCTAGTGAGAAGACTTTAAAAATACTATCCCAGGAAACTGGCTCAGAAGTATCAGAATATTGTCTCTTCGACCAATGAGTAAATGAAATAATGTGTTGGGATTCAGCTCTTTTTTCATCGTTTCTCAGTTTTCTCCCTGTTGTTCTCCTGTATCCCTACCCTGCTCCCACAGTAAATCCCCACCCTCTTGTCTTTGTCCATGTGTCTTCTGTACATGTTCCTTGACTTTTTTTTTAATGTTCAAATACATTTGTCTCCATTTTCCTGCTATTACCTTCCCCTGCCCCACCCACCCCCACCTCCCTCCCTCAATCCTTCCGCACTTTGGCTTTGTCCATTCGTCCTTTATACATGTGCCTTGACTTGTCCCTTCTCTTTCTCCCATTATTCCCCTCCTGCCTTCCCTCTGGTCGCTGTCAGTATGTTCCTTGTTTCCATGCCTCTGGTTACATTTTGCTTGCTTGTTTGTTTTGTTGATTAGGTTCCACTTATAGGTGAGATCATATGGTATTTGTCTTTTGCTTCCTGGCATATTTCACTTACAATGCTCTCCAGTTCCATCCAGTTCCAACCATGAAGGATAGGAGCTCCTTCTTTCTGCTGCATAGTAATCCATTATGTAAATGTACCACAGTTTTTTGATCCACTCATTACTGTTGGGTGCTTAAGCTGTTTCCAACACTTGGCTATTGTAAATTGTGCTGCTATGAACATTGGGGTGCATAGGTTCTTTTGAATTGGTGTTTCAAGATTCTTGGGGTATAATACTAGCAGTGGGATCACTGGATCAAAAGGCATTTCCATTTTTAGTATTTTTTTGAGGAAATTCCACACTGCTTTCCACAGTGGCTGCACCAGTCTGCATTCCTATCAACAGTACACTGGGGTTCCCTTTTCTCCATATCCTCACCAGCACTTGTTTGTTTGAATTCAGCTCTTAAATGTCATATAAAATTGAGTGACTTTAAATGATTCAGCTCCTTCCATGCTCTCAAGGGTTTCTGACTTTGAGAAACTCTACAATTCCTGGAGCACTTAGTCATTTATTTACAGGCAATGACAACTCTTTGTGTCATGATTAGCAACTTGGTGGATTATGGTGGTAAATATTATTAAACTATTTTCTCTCTCCTCTTGATTCCATTTTCCATACATGCTTACTGGCCTTGCTACCCAAATGGTGTCTACTATTGGAAAGAAATTGAAATTGAATTATTAGTTTCAGCTAAACATAATTAAGAACATAAACTATTTTATAACATCGTCATGCCCTCCTAATCTAATGTAAATGGCTTTGGATTGCCACCTGCTGTGATGATTTATGGCACACATTTTTATAAGACTACTAAGCTTATAGACATAAAGTTGTTTGGACATAAAATTATAAAATATTAGAATAAAGTAATAATTTGTCTGTTTACAGTATCTTTGCCACATCTCATTGAAATATATTTATACCCTTCAAAATTTTGGCGATAAAAAGTCAATACCATTTCTATTATTTTTGTGCTAATAACAAGCTCAATTATGAGGCAAATAACAATGTCCTTGTCATTTGTATGAAAACTGACCTTGCTTATCCTTCCTCACATGTGCAGTCTTACTTTTCAAAATACTCTTTAGCGGATCACAAAGTTTTTATAAATCATTCACTCATCCATTTTTTTTTGAAAGGCCACTGTGTGTAAAATATCATACTAAGCAATGGGAACATAGACACATTTAAGACCAAAACTTGCTCTTTAAGTGGCTTACAATTTGTGTAGGTAGATAGGGATAAGAGGGCACAGAGAGATGGCACTTATTCTCATATTTAAAAGTTGAAGTGTTCAGAGTCCAACAGAGGCATGGAAAGAAGGGTTCATTCTAGTTATTGGAAAGAATGTCTGAAAATGCTTTTCAGAGGAGTTAACTTGTGAGCTGAACCTGGACTCCGAGCTGAGAGGAGGAGAAAAGAGGTAGAGGAGTGACATTTCTGAAGAGGGATTTTAAACAAAGTCCTAGAGGTGGGAAGGAGTCCTTTAGGATGGCTGAAGAATAGTTCAAGGGAAAGTGGCTGTGTGAGAGTGGGTTTCAGAGGGCCAGAGGCTGCTTGGTGGGGTGCTGTGGGCAGTGGGCATCGGTATCATGAATAGAGTTGAATGCATCATTTGACAGGCGCGCCAATCTGTGAGTAATGTTCAAATATCACTGTGGATGTAAAGATGGAGAACAATTTATTTGTTCTGACTCTCACCAAGAGCAAAGGGAATATGGGTAGGAGGAATTGTTGGATTCAGCCCCTGGAGTCTGGAGGACCGGCACAGAGATTTGGGAAAGGGGATGGATCTGGTTAAAGTTAGGGCTGTTGCTCCCCTCAGTTACCTCCTGCCGCAGTGCTCACCTCCATCCCCCTGCCGCAGTGCTGTCACCTTCCACCCAGTGAGAGTCGAATAAACATTTCATGCTTAGCGGTGTTGGTCTCCTTAAGCTGTGTCAGCCTACCCCTGACTGGAATCAGTGCACTGGGAGGTAGCAGTGGGTTTTGTCACTCTCACTGCATCTTACTGTGCCCTGCTCTGTTAAGATAAGTGAACACACTTGCTGTCTGGTGTGTCATCAGGCAAAGCACACCTGTCCCGTGTGTTTACTGGGCATTGTAATGACTTAAGGTAGGCAGCTTGGAGGGGTTTTTTCTCCTGTCTGAACAAACAATTACATGGTAAGGGCTTAATTTACATGCCTCCTCACCACATTTCTTTGAGTACTGTATTCAGTGGGCAGTTGTCAAGTAACTGAAAATGTGTCTAGACACAGATGTCTCTATATTCAACTGCAGGGTCAATTATCTGAGCTACAAAGTCAAATGCATGCTCCCTCTGTGACAGAATTGGGCACGGAGTAAGGTAAAGATCAAATGTTAAGATCTAAGGACAGGGGTAGTCAAGTTCACTATAGGGACTTTGTTCACCAAAATAAATCACTTGTGCCTTCCTAAAAATCAACCTCCAATTAATAAGGAAAACTTTGGAAAGAAAAAGGTTAACAGCCAGCTTGGGAAATGAAAGACATGCCTCCGTCAAATCTCTGGCATCACGCCACTAATCAGACCCCCCCCCCCAGGGTAAAAACACTAAAGGTATTTTTTAAGTAAAAAGGTAATAGAGAACTGTTATCTGTGAAACGCTTTCAGCAGCTGTTCCAGTTTTCTGTTGCTGCACAAGAAACCACTTCCAAATTGAGTGGCTCGAAACAATAATTTATTATTGTTTTTCACCCTTCAATGGGTTGACATGGCTCAGCTAGGTGATTTTTGCCTAGAAACTCTCATAATTTTAGTTAGCTAGTATTGCAATTGGAGACATTTAGTGATGTGGCTGGCTGGACCTCCTCAATGGCTCGCCCATCTACCAGTTGATGAGACTGGGAGCTCAGGGGGTTACCCACCTACCTGAGGACTCCCCATGTGCTTTGGGTTTTCACAGCATGACTCCAGAGGTCCAGGAGGGAGTGTTCTAGCAGACTCAGCATAGTCTAGACTCTGAAGTCACAGAATGTCACTTGTGCTGTATTGTATTGGACAAGGGCAACTCAGACTCAAAGGCAAGGAAAACAGACTCCACCTCTTAATAGAACAATAAAATGGTCACAGTGCAAAAGATTAAGTGCATTAGGAGAGATCAATGAGGACTTCTTTAAATAATGCAATCTGACATAGCAGGACTTGCCTGGTTTGTCTAGGTTTCCTATTGTGAACACACTTGGTATTTATGGATTGGTGGCAACATGAATGGAAATGGTTATCTAAGCTGGGAAATCAGAGGATTTAATATCTCTGCATGCATTTATTAAATCTTTCATATTAAATCCCAACCAGCACATGTTCTAATGCAAGCTGGAGAGGATGTTTTTGAGATATATTAGTTGTCAACAAACTGTTATGATGAAGGGCCAGATAACATGCATCTTAGCCTTTGCAGATCATATGGCCTCTGTGGCAACTACTCAGCTCTGCCGTTGTAGCATAGGAGCACCCATGCACAGAACATGAACAAATGAATGTGGCTATGATCCAGTGAAACTTTGATTACAAAAACAGGAAACAGCCTGGATTTGGCCAATGGGCCATCATTTACCAAACCCTGGTTTATGATTTCTTCAATGGAAGAACACTTGGTCCGTGGCATGCTAGTGATTCAACAGTAAACTTGGTATTAGGTAAGATCTATAAACTGTTGAGTCTGATTTAATTACTTGATTCACATGATTCTTTAGAGACACTCTTGAATGTCTATCACAATGCTTGTAAATAATAAAGATAGAAAATATCTGCAAATCAGCTGACCAACAAATATTAATTGAATTGTGATTGGTGGCCTCATATTATATCATGAAACTCAGAATTTCCTAGTTCAATTATATGTAGACTGGTTGTACTTAACTACAATAAAATGGCAAATGAAAGAACATACGTTTAATTTTTATTTTTTATTTTAGTATAGTTGATATACAATATTATACTAGTTTCAGGTGTACAATCCAATGATTTAGCATTTATATATCTTACAATATGATCACCACACTAAGTCTAGTAATTATCTATAAAAATATTATTGACTATATTTTCCTTCACTTTTTCATCATTCTCCATTCCCTTCCCCCTGGCAATCACCAGATTGGTCATTGTTTCTATGAGTTTGTTTTTCTTTTGTTTGTTCTTTTAGATTCCACATGTAAGTGAAATCACATGGTATTTGTCTTTCTCTGACTTATTTCACTTAGCATATACCCTCTAGGTCTATCCAGGTTGTCACAAATGGCAAGATTATATCCTATTCTATTGCTGAGTAATATTTCATTATTAAGTGTAACATTATGCTAAATGTACTTGATGCAAGTTTTATTAAACCAATTAGAGAATTAAAATAATCACTGAGAATATATTGGGGAGGGGAGAATAGCATTATGTATTAAAAACAAGCATTGTAGTGAAGGAGTCACTGAGAACTCAGGTGTCCAGAATGGTGGTAGGTCTTACATTTGTAAATGTAAAAAAATACTCTCAAGGCAGTACGCATCTATGGAGCACGTGAAAATAATAAAGACACCTATATGTTGCCCCTGCAATCCAGGATTAACCTGTGATGAGTGCAGTTGCATGCCTTACATAGAATTCTAACAGGACTTTATCCCCTATTATACTCGTACTTCGTATGGGCTCAGCTCAGTTTGAGAAGCTTTTACTGCTGGAGTTGATAGTATAGTTTTCCAAAGTGCACAAAATGATAAGAAATATCCTATCTTGACTTATTTTTCCAACTGAACTAATCATAGGACAAGCTGTAGACCTCTTTAAAAGATGTTTTCTGTCATGCTCTGCTTGCCTCAACCTCCCTGTCCGTGCTCCCAGCCTCACCATGGCAGGAAGCTCAGTGATCCACTCTGCTTATAACACACATTGTCTTTCTCTAGTTCTGATGCGTCTTTTCTCTAACCTCCTACTCCTAAACCCAACATTTAACATCTTACTCCTTATTTATTGGTTCATTCCAATCCTTAGGAGACTCCAACAATCTTTCTTGAAAACATTTTAAACTTTTTATGCTTCACTTTCAGGTCTTTTACATCCTCACCATGATTCTGCTAGGACTATGTTATTAACCCAAGCTTGACAGGGCATTTCCTAGTATAGATAACCCCTTGATGTGTCAGATTTTCAATATGTCCATCATTTCCACCCCAAGATTTGACAGTATGTCTAAATAAACTTTTTTTAAAAGAAAAATATAAAATGTTGTATTTAATTACATCAGTTAAAATGTTCAATCAACATATAATTGGGATTTTATGTTGGTATATACACAATAAAATATGTTTTTTATATTTTATTTATTTTTATTTTTTGTTGTTGTTCAAGTACAGTTGTCTCCATTTTCCCACCTAAAGTTTCCAGCCAAACACTTACTACTAAATGTTTCCAACTCAGCATTTTGTCCAAAATATTTGTTGTCCTGAAAAGCCCACTGTTT
Organism: Pteronotus mesoamericanus; assembly: GCF_021234165.1. Lineage (NCBI taxonomy): Eukaryota > Metazoa > Chordata > Mammalia > Chiroptera > Mormoopidae > Pteronotus > Pteronotus mesoamericanus. The sequence goes on along the minus strand of NW_026555215.1, from coordinate 882,971 downwards.
ATTAGCTTTGTAATTAAAATGCTTTATTTCTAAAAATTTCCCACATGCTGGCTTCAAAAGGAGTCCATGACTAACAATTATATTAATACTTCTTTTTAAATTACATTTATTGGGGCAGCATTGGTTAATAGGATAATATAAGTTTCAATTGTACATTTCTGTGATACATGATCTGTATTTTGCATTGTGTGCCCACCAACAAAAGTCAAATCATTTTCTATGACCAAATATTTGGCCCCCTTTATCCTCCACCACCCTCTCACCCCCTTCTCTTTAGTAACCACCATACTCTTGCCTGTGTCTATGAGTTTCAGTTTTATACCCCATGTATGAGTGAAATCATACTGTTCTTAGCTTTTTCTGACTGACTGAGCATAATATTCTTGAGGTCCATCCATGTTGTCACAAATGGCAGTATTTCATCTTTTCTTATGGCTGAGAAGTATTTCATTGTATATATGTACCGTATCATCTTTGTCCAATCCTCTATGAAAGAACACTTTGGTTGTTTCCATGTCTTGGCCACAGTGAATAATGCTGCAATGAGCACAGGAGTGCATATATCATTGTGAATAAATGTTTTTGAGTTTCATGGGTAGATACCTAGGAGAGGGATTGCTGGGTCATATGTTAACTCTGTTCTTAATTTTTTGAGAAATCAACAGACTATTTTCCTTATTGGTTTTACCAGACTGTTTCCACCAGTAGCGAATGAGGGATCTCTTTCCTCCACAACCTCTCCAATACTTTTTATTACTTCTCTTATTGAAAAAGGCATTCTAACAGGTGTGAGGTGGCATCTCGTTGTAGTTTTGATTTGCATTTTCCCAATAGCTTGTAAAAATGAACATCTTTTCGTATATCTGTTGGCCATCTGTAAGTCTTTTAGGGAGAGGTGTCTGTTCAGGTCCTCTGCCCATTTTTTTAAATTTGATTGTTTGGTTTGTGTTGAGTTTTATATATTTGGATATTAACCCCTTGTTGGAGCTATCATTTGCAAATATCTCCCATGTGGTTGGTTCCCTTTTTGGTTTTTTTGTCAGTTTCTTTTGCTATGCAGAAGATTTTTAATTTGACATAGTCCATTCACTTGCTTTTGCCTTTACTTCCCTTGCATTTGGGGTAGAATTCATAAAATGTTCTCTATGATCAAGGTCCATAAGTTTAGTACCTATGTTTACTTCTATGTATTTTGTTGTTTCAGATCTTATATTTTGGTCTTTGATCTATTTTGAATTAACTTTTCCACATGGGAACAAAATGTAATCTAGTTTAATTCTTTTGCACGTGGCTTCCCAATTTTCCCAGCACCATTTAGTGGGGAGGTTTTCTTTTCTCCGTTTTCTGTTTTTGGCTTCGTTGTCTAAATTATTTGCCCATCTTCCTGTGGGTTGATTTCTATGCTCTCAATTCTGTTCCTTTCATCTGTGGATCTATTTTTCATCAAATAACGTGCTTTTTATATTATCATAGCTCTGTAGTTTAATTTGAAGTCAGGTAATGTGATACCTTTGTCTTTGTTCTTTTTTCTCAGAATTGCTCTGGCCACTTGGGATTTTTTTTCTGTCATTCAAATTGATTATTTTTGTTCTCTTTCTTTAAAAAATGACATTGGGATTTTGATGGGGATTGCATTAAATCTGTATATTACCTTGGGTAATATGGCATTTTAGTTGTGTTGATTCTTCCAATCCATGAACAGAAATGTCTTTTAACTTCATTTTGTCATTTTCAACCTCTTTTAATACTACTTTGTAGTTTTCAGTAAATTGGTCCTCACTTTTTGTTAAGTTTATTCCTAGGTTTTTTATTCTTTTTGTTGTAAATGCAAAAGGATTTTTTTCATTTATTTTTCTGAAATTTCACTAGTATATAGGAAATGAGTGGATTTTGTACATTGATTGTATATCCTGCAACTTTACTGTGTTTGTGTATTGTTTCTAGCAGCATTTTGGTGGAGTCTTTAGGATTTTCTATATACAGAATCATGTTATCCATAAAAAATGACATTTTTAGTTCTTTTTTTCCAGTTCAGATGATTTTTATATCTTGCTCTTGTCGAATGCTCTGGCTAGGGCATCTAGGACTATGTTGAATAAGAATGGTGAGAATGGTCATCTTTTTCTTGCTCCTGATTTTATAGGAAAAGCTTTCAGATTTTTGCTACTGAGTATATTGGCTGAGGGTTTATCTTTTGTCACATTCATTTTGTTGAAATACATTCCTTTTATACCAATTTTATTGAGTGTTTTAATCATAAATGAATGTTGCATCCTATCAAATGCTCTTATGCATCTATTGATAAGACCATATGATTTTTAGCCTCTGTTTTGTTAATGTGGCCTATTACTTTGATTCATTTATGTATGTTAAATTGCCCTTGTGCCCCTGGAATGAACCACACTTGATCGTGGTGTATTATTTTTTTAATATATGGTTGTATTCAATTTGCTAGTATTTTGTTTAGGATTTTTGCATCTGTATTCCTCAGAGATATTGCCTGTAGTTTACTTTTTTTCTGATATCCTTGCCAGGTTTTGTTATCAATTATATTCACCTCATAAAATGTATTAGGAAATATTGCCTCTTCTTCAATATTTTGGGAGAGTTTGAGGATAGGCATGAAATCTTTGAATGTTTGGTCGAATTTACTAGTGAAGCTATCTGGTCCTGACTATTTTTCGGGGGAAGGTTTTTGATGGTTGTTTCAATATCATCACTATTAATCTTTCTAATTATATTTTCCAATTCTTCATGATTCAGTCTAGGAAGGTTACATATTTCTAGGAACTTATCCATTTCTTCTAGGTTATTGAATTTGGTGGCATATGGTCTTTCTTAGTATTCTAGTATGATTCTTTGTATATCTGTAATGTCAGTGGTAACTTCTCTTTCATTTCTAGTTTGGTTTATATGAGTCTTTTTTTTTTTTTCCTTTAGTGAGTCTAGCCAGGAGTTTGTCAATTTTATTACTCTTTTTAAAGAACCAGCTCTTTGGTGCATTCATTTTTTTGTATAGCCTCTTTGTTCTCAATTTCATTTCTTCTCTAATTTTATTATTTCCTTTCTTATGCTAGTTTTGGGTTGATTTTGTTTTTTTCTTCTAGTTCTTTCAGATGTGATGTTAGGTTGTTTACTTGGGATTTCTCTTGTTTCTGGAGATAGGCATGCAATGGTATAAACTTTCCTCTTATTGATGTTTATGTTGCATCAGAGAACTTTTGATATGTCATATGGCCATTTCCACTTTTCTCTATATATCTTTTGCTCTCACTTTTTATTTCTCCTTTGAACCAGTCTTTATTTTTGGAGTATGTTGTTTAGTACCCACACATTTATGGGATCTTTTACTTCCTTTTTGCAATTTATTTCTAATTTCAAATCACTGTGGTCAGAGAATATGCTTGGTAAAGTTTCCATTTTCTTGAATTTTCTGCAGCTGGTTTTGTAAGCCATCTCATGGTTTATTCTTGAGAATGATCCATTTGCACTGGAGAAGAATGTATAACTTGAAGAGCTGGATTAAAGGGCTCTGTAAATGTCAATTATGTTCATTCAGTCCAATGTGTCATTTAAGTCTAATTTTTTTTATTGATTTTCTGTTTGGATGATCTGTTTAGAGCTGTCAGTAGAGTTTTAAGTTCCCCTACTATGATTGTATTTCTCTGTTTCTCCTTTTAGTTCTGTTGTTTACTGATTAGGTGCATATATATTTCTGTACTTACTGATTGGGTACATATATATTGTGTTATGTCTCCGTAATAGAGTGTACCCAGTTATAAAATGTCATTATAAAATGTCCATCTTTGTCCCTTGTTATCTTTGTTATTTTGAAATATATTTTGTCAGATGTAAGTATGGCTACACCTGCTTTTCTGTGCATGTTTTCGGTGTATGTTTATTCAATCATTTTCCACACCTTCACTTTGAGTCTAACTTTGTCTTTGCAGCTTAGATGGGTCTCCTGAAGGCAGCACATGGTTGTGGTTTTTAAAATATATTTTATTGATTATGCAATTACAGTTGTTCCAATTTTCCTTCTTTGTCCTCCGCCACCTGGTACCACCCATTCCCTCCAGCATTCCCCCAACTTAATTCATGTCCACATGTTATGCATATAAGTTCTTTGGCTACTCCATTTCCTATACAGTTCTTAACATCCCTCTGTCTAATTGGTACTTACCAATTTGTACTTCTTAATATCTGTGCCTTTTCCCCCATTCTGTCCTTCATCCACACAAATGATAACCCTTCGAATGATCTCCATATCTATGATTCTGTTTCTGTTCACCTTGTTTGCTTAGTTTTTTTTTTATTCAGTTGTTGATAGTTGTGAATTTATTGCCATTTTAATGCTCATAGGTTTGAACTTCTTCTTTTTTTTAGATAAGTTCCTTTAATATTTCATATGATAGCAACTTGGTGATGATGAACTCTTTTAGTTTCACCTTGTCTGGGAAGCACTTTATCTGCCCTTCCATCCTAATGGTAGCTTTCCTGGATAGAGTAATCTAGGTTGTAAGTCCTTGCTTTTACACACTTTGAATACTTCTTGCCAGTCCCTTTTATGCTGCAAAGTTTCTTTTGAGAATTCAGCTGACAGTCTTACGGGAACTCCTTTGTAGGAAACTACCTGCTTTTCTCTTGCTGCTTTTAAGATTCTCCTTTTACCTTTTAACCTTTGGCATTTTAATTATGATGTGTGGTCCTCTTTGGGTTCATTGTTTGGGACTCTCTGTGCTTCCTGGATTTGCATGTATATTTTTTTCACCAAAGTAAGGAAGTTTTCCTTCATTATTTTTGTAAATAGTTTTTAGTTTCTTGTTCTTTTTCATCTCCTTCTGGCACCCTTATGATTTGGATGTTGGTACGCTTGAAAATGCCCCAGAGGCTCCTTAGCCTATCCTCTGGTTTTGGGGTTTTTTTTTAATTCTTTTTTTTCTTCTTGCTCTTCTAATTAAATGTTTTTTTCTTCTTTATATTCCAAATCATCGATTTGATTCTTGGCTTCATCCCCTCCTCTATTGGTTCCTTGAAAATTTTTCTTTATTTCACTTAGTGTAAACTTCATTTCTGCCTGGATCTTTTTTATGCTGTTTTTATGTTTATGTTTTATGTTGAAGTACCCAGTGAGTTACTTGAGCATCCTAGTATCCAGTGCTTTAAACTCTGCATCTGATAGATTGCTTATCTCCAGTTTGTTTAGTTCTTTTCCTGGAATTTTGTTCTGTTCTTTTATTTGGGCCATATTTCTTTGTCTCCTCATTTTGGCAGCCTTGCTGTTTGTTCCTGTGTATTAGGTAGAGGTGCTTTGACTCTGTCTTAATAGAATAGCCTATTATAGAAAAGTACACTGGTAAGTTGGGTGGGGTGGAGCCCTAGATAATCACGAGGGCGGGGCAATGGGTGTTGCCGCACTGGCTCTGTGTGGGGTGGAGCCCAGAGAGGAGACAATGCTGCTGCCTGGCCTCTGGAGTTTTGTCTGGGAGGAAGTTGTCCCCTGGAACTCACTCTGATGCCAGTCACTTCAATTTCTCCCTGTATGCCACCCCTTCGAGCTGTTGCCCTGGTGTTGAATCCAACCAAGATGGAGTGAGACTGCACAAGTCCTAAATCCACTGCAGGCCCTTTAAGAGGAGACTCCTGAGAATCCCACAGTTTCTTCCACTGCCCCAACTCCCACTGTTTTTTACAAACAGAAGTTATGGGGACTTATCTTTCTGGTGCTGGAGCCCTGGGCTGGATGGTCTGGTGTGGGGTGGGGATCCCTTGCTCCCGAGATAACCCTCCCAGTTTTTATCCACCACACATGAGTGTAGGAATGCCCATTCCATGATTTCATGCCTCTCCACATCTGTCTCCGGACTTGTCCCTGTGCCTCTGTCCCTCCTTTCTGTCTGGATGAATTTGGCTTCTTTAATCCCTTGTCAGACTTCTTTACAGGTTAATTTTCTGATGATTCTGGGTAATATTTGTCTTGTATTCTAGCTGTAATTTTTGCTGTGGTTGTGAGAGGAAGCAAGCTGTGTTTACTTACACTTCTATCTTGATCAAAATTTCCCAGTTGTGTTTTGTTTTTTGATCTAATCTGCTACTCTATGCCTTTTTACTGGTGAATTCAGTCCATTTCTATTTAGGGTAATACTTAATGAATGAGGATATCCTATAGCCCTTTTATCTTTTGTTTTCTGGCAGCTCTGTTCCTCTACTGGTTCTTTTCCTTTATGTTTCTCACTGTTGTTTTTTGGTGGTATTCCATAATTCTTTCCTCTATTTCCTTTTTTTGAAGCTGTGTATCGCAATTTGTGTGTGTGTGTGTGTGTGTGTGTGGTTACCATTAGGTTTATGAAAAAGGAATTTTCACATATGCAGTAATTCTTTTTCTTTTGAATGCATCTAGTCTCCATCTTCCTTTGCAAATTCAGAACTTTACCCCCCCTTTCATGGTTTTGTTGTCATAAATTATTCCTGTTTATGTTGTAAGTTTGGTGGTGATTTCACTAATGATTTTGTGACCCTTTTCTCTTTGTTTTACGTAGAATAATGCCCTTGAGTATTTCCTGTGATGAAGAACTTCTAGTGATAAATTTCCTCTGTTTCTATATGTCTGGAAAAGTCTTTATGTCTCATTTATATTTAAAGGATAACTTGGCTGAATATATTGTTCTTGGCTGGTAATTTCTCTCAGTAGTTTACTTCTGGAAGTTTGAATACTTGGTTCCACTCTTTTCTGGCTTGTAGAATTTCTTCTGAGAAGTTTGATGATAACCTAGTTGGTTTTCCTTTATACATTACTTTCTTATTTTCATTGGCTGACTTGAGAAGTCTTTCTTTGTCATTAATTTTTGACAATTTCAAAACAATATGCCTTGTTGAAGGGCTCTTTGGATTGAGGTAACTAGGTGTTCTGTTTGCTTCTTGGATTTAAGGATCTAGTTCTTTCCATAGGTTTGGGAAGTTCTCATCAACAGTTTGTTTGAATAAACTCTCTATTCCCTTTTCACTCTCTTCTTCTGGTATGTGTATTACTCTTATATTGTTCTTTCTGATTCAGGTAGTTCTCACAGAGTAATTTTTATGCTCATGTCTCTTCTTCCCTCTGCATCATTTCCAGATTTCTATCTTCGATATCATTATTTCCTCTAGTGGGTGCACTCTATTTCCAATGCTTGCTAGTTCATTCTTGACTTTTTCTTTATTGAGTTCTTCATCTTCAGAATTTTTGTTTGGCTTTTTTTAAAGTTTCAGTTTCTTTGATAAAGTACTCATTTTGTTCATTGTTTTGTTTTCTGAGTGCATTAAGTTACCTGTCTGTATTTTCTTGCATCTCACTGAGTATTTTCAGAACTGTAATCTTGAACATTTATCAAGATTGTCATATATGTTACATATTATCATGTGTTTAAATTTGCTTTCTGGAGATTTTTTTTTTCTTGAGCTTCCTCCATTGCTTGATTATTCATGGGATTTGATGAGTTCCTTCTCTGTCTAGGAATCTCTGTATGTATGGCACTTATCAGGCAGATTAATACAAAGAGGTCTTTCTATTATTTTCCAGTAGGTGTTGTTAAATCACAAGTTTTTAGCACTGTGAAATCTCAGTGCTGACCCCAGCAGTGTCTTTGGCTGCCATTAGTGTAGCAGTGATGCATGGGGGTGGGGTTGGCTGGGGGAACCTGGCAGTCTTCTTTGTTTTGCCCTCCTGGTTATGATGACCTCAGACCTTTGTGGGGACTCCGTTGTGCTCAAACCCAGGACCAGTAACAGAATACACCCTTTGCTCAAGGAAAATTGTGATTCTGTAGTACTAGTTCTTGGGTTTGTAGGTAGTGTGCTCTGAAACCCAACACCAAGGGCAAAGAAAGGCAAGCTCTAGTAATCTATGGGGTTGCGGGGCTCTGTGTCTTTGTTTTCCTTCCTGGAATACTGCCTGACAGCCACAGCAGCACACCAGTGCTGTGTCCTTGCCTAGATCTCCGATCTCAGCTACAGCTCATGCTGCTCACTCCTGCAGTAATCTCTGTGTTCCCCCTGGCTGAAGGGAGTGCCAGCCACAACTGGATTGCTCCCCTCTCCAAGCTGAGTCCCACAGTGAACTCCCAGCAACAGGTTGTGTCCATGGTCTGTCTTAGCCCTTCTTTCTATTCTCATCCCCTGTTTGTTCCCACTTGCCCACCTTTAGATGCTTCAGCATGTAGATCTCTCAAGTGTGCCTGTGCATTGATCAGGGAATCTTTGTTGAGTTACAGCTGTTCAAATTGTTGAAAATTCAAGGGGAAAGACCAAAGGGATCACTCACACCACCATTTATCTGATGTCACTCCTTACTTTTGATTTCATAAGTTATTCACTTCACAACTAAGTAGATTAGGTAAAATTTCTCATTTCCTTATATTAATATGGTTTTTCTCCACAATTTATATATATATATATATATATATATATATATATATATATATATATATATATATTCTTTCTTTTGCAGAAGGAGATTGGAAGGTTACTGTTGTCACTGGAGATCTTGAAAATGCAGGCACCTCAGCAACAGTATCCCTTTATGTCTATGGAGAAGCAAGATGTTCAGGTCCAATTATTTTAGGTTCTGGGAAACACCAGCTGTTTAACCCCAACAGTGCAGATATATTCAAGGTAAAGTTGATATACTAAAACCTTTTTGCTAAGATATCTTATGATATACATTACCTAAAATGAAGTATTTTTCTGTTTGTTTTGCACTTGCATTACAATATCTTGATAAACATAAAACTGATTTATCCTAAGGGAGTTGGGAAACAAGAATAATAACAGAAATAGAAGTTTTTAATTCTTCTCCATTTTCATTTGCCTAAAGACAACAAAGTGTATGAACATTAAAATATCTAAAAATTAGTGTGGAAAATTTACTTCTAATCCACTATCAGGTCAAATATTTCCATTTTTGACTCTATTTTTTTGTCCTTATTCATGTCCCTGGAGTATGATGCTATGATGAAAGGTGGTGAGACTCGTGGTTAAGACATGGTCTGAGGAGTCAGGTGGTCAAGATTTGAGTGCTGACTTTAGCACTTACTAGCTTGGTGACTTTGACAATTACTTAATTGCTATAAGCCTCGATAATCCTTACCTCAGAGGGTTATCATGATGATTAATGAACTAATCCATATAAAGTATTTAGTGCAGTGCTTGAAATGCTCAATGGTTTCCTATAGATATCATAGTACATAAGTACTTTTGTAGTTTCTTATTTACAAAAACAGCTACCTAGTCTTCCTAATTATACATTTTATTAATTATTGTATATATGAAATTTACCATTTCATTTGCTATAAGTAAACATTTAAAAGGCTTCTAGTGTCTTACTATTATAAACATTCCTATAATGAACATACTCTTGACCTTAGTTTCTTTTTGTTCTAACCAAAACTATCTTATTTCCTTATAACAAATTCTGAAAAATGAGATTACTTTTTATCCATTCAGCCAAAGTCCTTTTTAAAAGTCTCTAATTTATAGCACACTACCTGGCGGAACATAGTAAACAATTGGTAAATTTTAATTGTTATTAAATCATTAATACACACCCCAAATCATGATATCTATTTCTGTCATACATAGTGTTTAATTGTTTAACATCTCTTTTTAAAAAAATCCTCAGCCAAAGATATGTTTACTGATTTTAGAGAAAAGGAGAAAGGGAGAGAGAGAGAAACATTGATATGAGAGAGAGTCATTGATCAGTTGCCTGCTGCATGTGCCCTGACCAAGGATCAAACCTGCAACCTAGGTTTGTGCCCTTACAGGGAATCAAACCCACAGCCTTTTGGTGCATGGAATGATGCTTCAACCAACTGAACCGCCTGGCCAAGAGAGTGTTTAATATTTGTAAATTAAAATTTCTCAATACCTTTTTGCAAGTCACAGTATGTGACTGTGGATCGGTGGAGGTTATCTATACATATTACATTTTAATTTTAAAATATTTATTAAAATATAATTGACATACCATAACATTCATCCATTAAAATATAATTAGTAGTGTTTAGTATATTTAGAGTTGTACAACATCACCACACTCTGATTTTAGAAATTTTTATAGTTTTTTAAAATTCATTTTTAATTGTATTTTTTCATTTACCATTTAGTTCCCTTATACTCCCCTCCCCACCCCACAATTACCACAATGTTGACCATAATTATCCCAGAAGAATGCCCATAAGCATTAGCAGTAAATTTTCAATCCTCTATTCTCCAACTTTAGAAAATCAGGAATCTCCTTTCTCGCTATATAGATTTGCCTGTTCTTAATAGTATAAATGGAATCATACAACCTGGCGACTCTTGTGTATGGCTCTTTTCCCTTCTACTTAGGATAATATTTTAAGGTTAATCTATTTTGTAGCATGTATAAGTATTTCATTATTTATAGCTAAATAATTAGCCATTGTACAGTTATATCAGATTGTATTTATCTAGTGGTCAGTTAATAGACATTTGGATTGTTTCTACTTTTCAGCTATGAGTATGATTATTATGAATAATGCTGCCATGAACATCCATATACAAGTTTTTGTGTAGATTTATATGTATATTATCATTTCTCTTGGGTAGATACCTAGAAATAGAATTACTGCATCACTTGTTGACTCTATGTTTAACATTTTGAGAAATTATCAACTGTTTTCTATGGTACCTGAACCATTTTTACATTCTCACCAGTAATATATGAGGGTTCCTATTTCTCTATGTTTCATAGAAATTTATTATTTTCTGTCTTTTGATTCTAGCCATCCTAGTAATGGGTATGAAGTAATGTCTCATTGTGATTTGATATTCATTTCCTTAATGACTATTTATGTTGAGCATTTCTTCATGTGCTAGTTGGGTATTTGTATATTTTCATTGGAAAAATGTTCATTCAAATCCTTTGTTCATTTTAATTGGATTATTTAATCTTTTCACTAATGAGTTTGAGTTTTTAAATATATTTTAGATATGAATCTCTTATTACACATATGACATAAATGTTTTCTCCCATTTTGTGTTGTTTTTTAATTTTCATTTTAAATTATATTTTATTGATTATGCTATTACAGTTGTTCCAATTTTTCCCCCTTTGCTCCTTCCACCCAGAATCCCCCCTCCCTCAAGCAATGCCCATACCTTTGTTCACATCCATGAGCCATGTACAAAAATTCTTTGGCTTTTCCCTTTCCTAAACTGTACTTCATATCCACATGACTATTCTGTTATGATGAATTTGTGCTTCTAATTCCTTCACCTTTTTACCCATTCTCCCAAACACCCTTCCCATGTGGCTGCCATCAAGTCATTCTTTTTGTATTAATGATTCTGTTTCTGTTCAGCTTGTTTGCTTAGTTTGTTTTTTAGATTCAATTTTTGATAGAACATATTTATTGCAACTTTATTTGTTCACAGTTTTTATTTTATTTTTCTTAAATAACTTCCTTTTACATTTCATATAATAGTGGTTTGGTGATGATGAACTCCTTTAGCTTTTTCTTGTTTGGGAAGCATTTTATCTGTCCTATAATTCTAAATGAGAGCTATGCTGGACACAGTAATCTCACTCGTAGGTCCTTGCTTTTCATCACTCTGAATATTCCATGCAAGTCCCTTCTAACCTGCAGAGTATTTTTTGAGAAATTCAGCTGAAACCTTACAAGAACTCCCTTGCAGATAACTAACTGCATTTTTCTTGTTGCTTTTAAGATTCTGTCTTTACCTTTAACCTTTATCATTTTAATTATGATCTGACTTGATGCAGTCCTCTTTGTGTCTGTCTTATTTGTGAGTCTGTATTTCCTGAACTTGTATGTCTATTTCCTTTACCAATTATGGAAGTATATTTTTCTTTAATTTTATTTTAATATATTTTCTAAAATACATTTGTCTCTGCCTCTCCGCCACCACTTTCCCTTGCCCCTTCCCTCCTACTCTCCCTCAGCTCTTCCCCTTTGGTTTTGTCCATGAGTCCTTGCTGTATGTTCCTTGACTTTCCCCTTCCTTTCCTTTTCCCCGCCCACCCTCCCTCCTTCCCTCTTGTCTCTGTTGATTTCTTTTCCTTTCAGTGTTGCTGGTCTTATTTTCCTTGCATCTTTGTATTGTTGGTTAGGTTCCGCTTATAGGTGAGATCATATGGTATTTGTCTTTCGCCCCCTGGCTTATTTTGCTAAGCATAATGTTCTCCAGTTCAATCCATGCTGTCGCGAAGTGTAGTAGTTCTTTTTTTCTTTCTGCTGTGAAGTATTCCATTGTGTATATGTACCATTACTTTTTGATCTAGTCATCTACTGATGGGCATTTAGGTAGCTTCCAACACTTGGCTACTGTAAATTGTGCTGCTATGAACATTGGGGTACATAGGTTCTTTTGTATTGGCGTTTTGGTGTTCTTAGGGTATAGACACAGCAGGAGAATCACTGGATCAAAAGACAGTTCCATTTTCACCTTTTGAGGAAATTCCACACTGCTTTCCACTGTGGCTGCACCAGTCTGCATTCCCACCAACAGTGGTCTAGGGTTCCCTTTTCTCCACAGCCTTGCCAGCACCTGTTGTTTGTTGATCTGTTGATGATGGCCATTCTGACTGGTGTGAGGTGGTACCTCATGGTGGTTTTGATCTGCATTTCTCTGATGGTTAGTGATGCTGAGCATTCTTTCAAATGTCTCTGGGCCCTCTGTATCTCCTCCTTGGAAAAGCGTCTTCCCAGATCCATTGCCCATTTTTTGATTGGATCATTTGTCTTCTTGGAGTGGAGTTGAGTGAGTTCTTTATATATCTTGGAGATTAAACCTCTATCTGATGTATCATTAGGGAATATATTTTCCCATAGGGTTGGCTCCCTTTTCATTTTGCTGATGTTTTCTTTTGCTGTGCAGAAACTTATTATTTGAATGGGGTCCCACTTGTTTATTCTTTCCTTTATGTCCCTTGCTTTAGGAGACATATCAGTGAAAAAATTGCAGCGTGGGATATCTGAGAGTTTCCTGCCAAAGTTCTCCTCTAGTACTTTGATGGTGTTGCGACTTACATTTAAGTCTTTTATCCATCTTGAGTTTATTGTTGTGTATTGTGTCAGCTGATGATCCAATTTCAATTTTTTGCATGTAGCTGTCCAGCTCTCCCAACACCATTTGTTGAAGAGGCTATTATTGCTCCATTTTATGCTTCTGCCCCCTTTGTCAAATATTAGGTGCCCATAGAGAACTGGGCTTATTTCTGGGCTTTCTATTCTGTTCCACTGGTCTATGGGTCTGTTCTTGTGCCAGTACCAGATTGTTTTGAGTATAGTGAATTTGTAGTAGAGTTTGATGTCCGGTATTGTGATCCCTCCTACTTTGTTTTTCTTTCTCAAAATTGCTGAGGCTGTTCGGGGTCATTTATGATTCCATATAAGTTTTTGAAATGTCTGTTCTATTTCTGTGAAATATGTCATTGGTATCTTAATAGGGATTGCGTTGAATCTACAAATTGCTTTGGGTAGTATGGACATTTTGATGATATTAATTCTTCCAATCCATGAGCACGGTATATGCTTCCATTTATTTGTGTCTTCCTTAATTTCTTTCATCAATGTTGTATAGTTTTCTGCGTACACGTCTTTTGTCCCTTTGCTTAAATTTATGCCTAGGTACATTATTTTTCTTCTTGCTATATCAAATGGTATTTTTTTCTGATTTCTTCTTCTTCTATTGCATTGCTGGTGTACAAAAATGCCTTTGATTTCTGAATGTTGACTTTGTATCCTGCTGTTTTGCCAAATTCACTTATTAGGTTGAGGAGTTTTTTGGTAGAGTCTACAGGGTTTCTATGTACACTATCATGTCATCTGCAAACAATGATAGCTTTACTTCCTCCTTTCCTATTTGGATGCCTTTTATCTCTTTCTCTTGTCTGACTGTTGTGGCTAGAACTTCCAATACGAAGTTGGAAAGAAGCGGTGAGAGCGGACATCCTTGTCGTCTTCCTGATCTTAGTGGGAAAACTTTCAGTTTTTGCCCGTTGAGTATCATATTGGCTGTAGGTTTTTCATGTATGGCCTTTATTACATTGAGGAATGCCCCATTTATTCCCATTTTGGTGAGTGTTTTGATCATAAATGGGTACTGTACCTTATCGAATGCTTTTTCTGCATCTATTGAGATGATTATGTGGTTTTTGTCTTTTCTTTTATTTATGTGATGTAACATGTTTACTGATATGTGTATATTGAACCAACCCTGCATGCCTGGGATGAATCCCACTTGATTGTGGTGGATAATCGTTTTAACGTATTACTGGATGCGGTTTACCAATATTTTGTTGAGGATTTTAGCGTCTATGTTCATCAGCGAAATTGGCCTGTAGTTTTCTTTCTTTGTAGGGTCTTTATCTGGTTTTGGGATTAGGGTGATGCTGGCCTCATAGAAGGAGTCTGGGAGTCTTCCCTCCCCTTGGATTTTTTGGAATAGTCTGAGAAGGACAGGGGTTAGCTCTTCCTTAAATGTTTTGTAAAATTCTCCTGTTAAACCGTCCGGCCCTGGGCTTTTGTGTGACGGGAGTTTCTTGGTTACTGCTTCAATTTCCCCAGCTGTTATCAGTCTGTTCAAGCTTTCTGTTTCTTCCTCCTTCAGTGTTGGAAGGTTATACGTTTCTAAAAATTTGTCCATTTCATCAAGATTTTCAAATTTCTTGGCATGTAATTGTTCATAGTAGTTTCTGACGATCCTTTGTATTTCTGTGGTATCAGTTATTATTTCTCCTCTTTCATTTCTGATATTATTAATTCGGATCCTCTCCCTTTTTTTCTTGATGAGTCTGCTTAAAGGTTTGTCCACTTTATGAATCCTTTCAAAGAACCAGCTTCTGGATTGGTTGATCCTCTGAATTGTTCTTTTTGTCTCTATGTCATTCAGTTCTGCTCTAATCTTGACTATTTCCTTCCTTCTACTTGCTCTGGGATTTATTTGTTGTTGTTTCTCCACTTCTTGAAGTTGTAGTGTTAGGTCTTTCATTTGAAATGTTTCTATCTTTTTTAGGTAAGCCTGTATTGCTATGAACTTCTCTCTCAGGACTGCCTTTGCTGTGTCTCATAGGTTTTGGACTGTTGTCTGTTCATTTTCGTTTGTTTCCAGAAATTTTTTGATTTCTTCTCTTACCTCATTATTGACCCATTCATTGTTTAATAGTCTACTGTTCAGTCTCCATGAGTTTGCAAGTTTTCGAAGTTTCTCTTTGAGATTGATTTCCAGTTTCAAGCCCTTGTGGTTGAAAAAGTTTGGTATGATTTCAATTTTCCTGAATTTGCGGCGGTTTGCTTTGTGTCCTATCATGTGGTCTATCTTTGAAAAACTGATATGAGCATTTGAAAAGAATGTGTATTTTTTTCTTTGGGATGTAAGGTTCTATATATGTCAGTTAAGTCTATTTGATTCAGTGTGTCATTCAGCGCCACGAATGTTTATTAATATTTTGTTGGGAAGATCTGTCCATTTTTGACAGTGGGGTGTTAAAATCCCCTACTATCCGTGTGTTGCTGTCTATATCTTTTTTGAAGTCATCCAACAATTTCCTTATAAACTTTAGGGCTCCTATATTGGTTGCATATAAGTTTACAATGTTGATGTGTTCTTGATAGATTCTTCCTTTAAGTATGATAAAGTGCCCCTCTGGGTCTCTCTTTATGGCCTTTGTTTTGAAATCTACTTTGTCTGATACAAGTATGGCAACCCGGCCTTTTTCACATGCCCATTTGCTTGGAATATTTTTTTCTATCCCTTTACTTTCAATCTGTGTATGTCTCTTGCTCTGAGGTGGGTCTCTTGTAGACAGCATATGTGTGGGTCATTTTTTCTTATCTATTCAGCTACCCTGGGTCTTTTGATTTGGGCATTTAGTCCATTCTCGTTGAGAGATATTACTGATAGAAACTTACTCATCTTTTCTTTTTGTACCTGTGTTCGTCTGTCTCTCATTCTTTTCCTTCATTTGCTTAAACCAGTCCCCTTAGCATATCTTGGAGTGCTGGGTTGGTAGAGATGTATTCTTTTAGTCTTCTCTTGTCTGGGAAATATTTCCCCTTCTATTTTAATGGAGAGCCTAGCTGGGTAGAGCGGCCTTGACTGTAGGCCCTTGCTTTTCATGGCTTGGAATATTTGTTGCCATTCCCTTCTGGCTTGTAGTGTTTCTGTTGAGAAGTCAGCTCCTAGGCGTATCGGGGCCCCCTTGTATTTTACTTTCTCCTTCTCCCTTGCTGCCTTGAGGATTCTCTCTTTGTATTTAATAGTTGCCATTTTAATGATGATGTGTCTTGGAGTGGACCTCTTTGAGTCCCTCTTGAGTGGGGTCCTCTGTGCCTCCTGGATCCAGGAGAGCCTTTCTCTCCTCCAATTAGGGAAATTTTCCATCATTGCTTTTTCGAGGAGGTTTTCTATCCCTTGCTCCTCTTCTTCTCCTTTTGGTATCTCTATTATACAGATATTATTGCATTTCAGGTTGTCCTGCATTTCCCTAAGTGTCTCTTCATTCTTTTTGAGTCTTTTTTCCATTTCTTGTTCTTTCTGGGAGCTTCTTTCTACCTTATCCTCCATCTCACTGATTCGATCCTCGGCTTCATCCAGCCTGCTTTGGATTCCTTCTACTGTGTTCTTCAATTCAGAAATGGTCTTCTTCATATCCTCTTGTGTCTTCTTGATAGTTTCTATGTTCTTTTCCAGGCTGATATAGTTTGCTGTAAGATCCTGATAGTGTCTCTGCAGTTTCTCATAGTTCTCTTTGAGCTGACTGAGCTCATTGAGCTTCCTTAGAACCATTGTTTTGAATTCAATGTCTGATAGTTCCCTTGCCTCTATTTCATTTAGCTCTCTCTGTGGGGAGTCCCCTTTTCCACTCATTTGGAGGGAACTTCTTTTTCTTCCCATTTTTGTGAGAGTCTGTTAAGTATTTTTGTCCTGTACTTTTTTCTGGGCCTGCCTCTGATGATGTCAGTTGTTGACCCTATAGGACCTTGGGTTGTTTGAGCCTTCCAGGAGTCAATTTTCTGTGTCTGACTCCTGCTTGGAGCAGCTCTGTGACCCCTTCAGTCAGGGCTGGGCTATTTTTTGGGATCTCTCTGAACTCTCACGCGGGCTCCTTGAGCGCTCTCCCAGCGTGGCAGGATCCCCAGCCGGCCTGGGCTCACCTGTGCTTGCCGAGACCAGGGGGCTTATTCGCGACCTCGTGTACTCATCTGGCCCCCCTGGCCAGCGAGCTCCACAGCACTGGTCAATTTAGGGTCTTCTATTGTGTATTTTCCCTGCTTTTGGCTCTTTGGGTGCATTGCTTGCCCTCGCCACATGGGGACTACGGAAATGGGAGGAATCAGCTCCAGGACTCTCTGGTTAATCCTGTCTCTGGTCTCTCCTCCAGGGACTCTGGGCAGCTCTACTAATTTTGTGGGTCCCTCCGCAATCCCGGGTGGGCGGGTCAATTTACGCCTGCCCTTGTCGCTCTGTGCACTCCCTCGCAGGCCTTATGGGTTCCCGTCTGTGGGGGGCCTTGCCGGCTGGTGCAAGCGTTCGCCACCCCGCTCGGGTCACACACAGGGTTGTCAACCCTCACCGGTCACTTGGCGCAAGTGTGCGTGACTGCACTGGATGTTTTTGGGGTGTCTATTGTGCTTTTCGGCTTTTGGCTCTTTGTGGGTGTGGCCTCTTCCCCCGCAATGGAGACTAGGGCAAGGAGAAGGAGTTGGGACTCCCCGGTTCCTCCTCCCATTCTTTCCCCAATGCCTCCGTTTCTAGTCTCTCCTCAGCGGTCTCTGGGCAGTTCTGTGACCCCTTCGGCCAAGGATCCACCACCTGTGCAGCCTGCGTTTCAATCGCAGGTAGTCTTGTTCCTGCGGGCCCCTCTTCTGCCTCTTTGGGGTCACGCCTTTCCAGCTCACAATGGAGACCACAGAACAGGGAGGGAGTTGGGACTCCCCGGTTCCTCCTCCTGTTCTTTCCCCAACACCTCCGTCTCCAGTCTCTCCTCAAGGCTCTACCAGCCAGTCTGCACTCATTCCCCCAGCTCACCTGCACAAGCTGTGTGCGGAGCGCACAAAAGGCAGGTTAATTGATTTCCTTATGCCTGAACGAGATGGTAGCTGCAGAGTGGGATGCGCGCCATCACCAGGGCTCCACAGGCCGCCGTGTCAGTTCTCTTCACAAAGTTTTCCTCACCAGTCTTTTCCCAGGCACCAGCCCACCCTGCTGCCACCTCTACCCAGAGATCTAGGAGGGTGGCTGCCACTGCAATTTTTGCGTTTGCCCCTTAAATGTCTCTTTGCATCCCCAGCCACCTGTCTCTGGCAGAGAGCGCCCCTAAGCTTTTCGGGGTTGCCTTTTGTCTGTATTTTCTTGGTTTTAGCTGCTGCAGTTTAGGCGTCCCTGTTTTTGATTCGGACCCCGTTCTTTTCAGCGGAAGCTAATTGTCCGTTTCAATGTCCCTCTGGTGCCAGTGCCCGTGGGCACCCAGCTCACCCTCTCAAGCCTCCATCGCACTTCTCACCCGTTGGGATGTGTGAGAGTCGAATCCACTGTCCACGGCACCAAGGTTCCTCTCCCATCTGGGAAGTTTTCTTTCATTATTTTTTCAAATAGATTTCCATTTTCTTATTCTTTGTCTTCTCCTTTGGCACCCTTATGATGTGAATGTTGGAATGTTTGAAGTTGTCCCAGAAGCTCCTTGGTTTTTTTTGTTTGTTTGTTTTTATTCTTTTTTCTTTTTGTTGTTCTGATCAGTGGTTTTTTACTTCCTTATATTCCAAATATTTTATTTGATTCTTGGCTTCATCCACTCTACTACGGATTTCTTGTAAATTATTTTTTATTTTAATTTGTGAATCCTTCATTTCTGATTGGACTTTTTTGTGCCGTTGATGTACTCAGTAATTTCCTTGAGTATCCTTATAAGCAGTGTTTTGAACTCTGCATCTGAAAGATCACTTATCTTTACTTTGTTTAGTTCTTTTTCTGGAGTTTTGTTATGTTCTTTCATTTGGGCCATGCTTTGTCTCCTTGTTGGCAGCCTCTCTGTCCTTTACTTTTCTTTCTGGGCCTGTGTATTCTGTGTCTGTGTATTAGGTAGGCCTGCTATGACTCTCTGTCTTGGTAACATGGCCTAATGCAGTAGTTGTCTTGTGGGGTCCAGTGGCACAGCCTTTCCTATCGTCCACGCTGGGTACTTGAGGTGCACCCTCTGTGTGTGGTGAGTACTCTCTCCTCTTGTTTTGGGCCTTGATTTCTGTCGGCAGGTCAATGGGAGGAATTTACTTAGGCCGGTCAGCTCCAAGGACTGCTATAACCATTGACCACCAAACTTCACCCTCCATGGTGGATTGGCTATGCAGAGGCCAACTTCAAGGAGCAAGGCTTACTTCTCCAGGGCTCTGGTGCCCCCTTATATGGGGCTACTTGACATAAGGTATAAAGCAATCAGCACCTGGCTGTTGCTTTTGCTGGCCTTAGATGTGCCCTATTGAAGCCAGGCTGTGAACCAAGGCCAGCTGCTGTTAGTGCCAAGACTGGGGCCTCTTAGCATGGTATGGAGGCTCACTGAGGCCAGCTGCTGCTTGTTTGAGATGATTTAGGAAGATCAGAAGCATATACTAAGACATTTGTATTGAGAAACCACTATTAAATTCTTGGATGGGCCCATAAATTGAGTGGGGCAGAATCTCAGGGAATCACTGGGGAAGGGCAAACAGTGTGAGCCAGATTGATGGAGTCTCAGATATGGTACCAGTTGTACTCTGTAACTTTGTTGGGGTAGGGCTCAGAAGAGAAACAATGACCTCTGTCAGCATTTTTGTCTGGAGAAAGCTGTCCTCCAGCCCTGATTCCAGATACCTCATTTCTTTCTAGTATGCCACTGGTGGCATTCAAGCTGTTGCCCCAGTGCTAGAGGTCAATGTGAGTAAGTCTGAGTAATGTGCAGACCCTTTAAGAGGAACTGCCTGGGAATCCAGCCATTTCTTCCAATGACTCAATCTCCACTGGTTTTTACAATCAGAAGGTACAGGAACTTATCTTCCTGGCACTTGGACCCTGAGCTGGAAAGACTAGTGTGGGGCTGGGACCCCTTGCTCCTGCAATATTCCTCCTCATTTTTATCTGCCAAACATTGGTGTGGGACCAGCCTGTTCTGCATCTTCACATCTCTGCACCTCCTACCAGGCTGGATAATTGTGGTTTCTTCTTTAATTACATGGCTGCAGAACCTTCATTCAACTGGATTTCTGCTGGTTCTGAGTGATGATTGTTGTAAAGTTTAGTTGTAATTTTGATGTGGTTGAGTGAGGTTGCAAGCCATGTTTACCTAGGCTGCCATCTTGGAGATCTAGCTCTTATATCATTCTTTTGTTAATTTCAGTTTGGAGAAATTTCACACTATGACAGTAGCATCCAAGTTCCCATAGCTAGTAGATTGTGGAGCTATGATTCAAACCTCTGTTTGCAGTCTGCTTCCAGAGTCCAGGCAGTTAGAAATGAGCAGAGCAAGGACAATGGGCCAGGAACAGAAGATCACCAGGGCAGAAAGCCCCAGGTGCCTTGCAGTGGACAAAACTGGGGAAACAAGGACCTTGCCCCCAGGGTAACCTTTCCTCTCCTTGCAAATCCACTCTTTATTTTCTTGATGATGTGGATTTTAATTACCTCTGGTGTCATTTTAATTCAACCTGAAGGATTCCCTTTAGTATTTGTTATATTGAATTTCTGCCAGTGATGAATTCTCTGTTATTTTCTTTGTATGGGACTGTCTTTAATTTGGATATAAAATTCTTGATTGGTAGTTTTTTCTTCCAGCTCTTTGAAGATGTCATCCTACTGCCTTCTGGCTTTCATGATATCTGATGAGAAGTCAGCTGTTAATTTTATTGAAAATCCCTTGTATATGATGATTTTTTTTCTTTTGCTGCTTTTAGGATGCTCTCCTTGCTTTTGTCTTTCAATAGTTAGATTATGTTGTGTATGTATGTAAACTGTCTTCCTGCTATTATATTTTTGGTGTTGCTCTTTTTAAGGATATTGTGGAGCTGGGTAGGGAGAAATAGAAGTAGATCAAATTACAATACACAGACCCTTCTATTCTTACCAAGCTTCATAGTTTTTTTAGAATAGATGTGCCTTGGATTGTTGGAAGCCTTTGATTAATTTCCCCAAATTTGACAATTTTATTTCAATAATTTTGCCATTATTCTATGGAGGATATGTTTATGGAAGACCTCAATATGGCATTCTAGAAATCTTTTTCTACCTATTTTTATCTTTATTATATTTTATTCTATATTATTGAAATTTCTATTTCTCTATAAAAATTGCCTATTTATGGCTGTGATTTCTATAATCTCCTGAAGATATAAAATGTCCCAAAGCAAATGTGACTTTGAGACTAACATATGTCATGTGACCAAATCTCATGGAAATTAAGAGCCACCAGCTAAGTGGAGTTGAAATATTGACTATCTCATTACTGTAAAAATAGTGAAAAATTTCCTTTTGTATAACTGGTTCATGTTATATGTGGCAATGGAGGGAAACGTCTAGTGATCCCCAGACCCAATCACAGGTCTTGAAGGGGTACTGAGTATAGGATGGTATAGAACATAGAGGAGGATTCTGGTTTCAGAAAAGGGGTTGCAAAATGATGAAAGACCCTAGAGTAATTTTGGTAACTACCCTCCATATACTATAGAGTCAGCCATATAAGAGGACCTGAAATTTCACTGATAACTAGGCTGAAAGAAATAAAGCATCCTCAGAAAAATAACCAAAACAAAAATCAGAACAAATAGCTCATTGTAGCACAAAGTTTTAAGAGAGTAGTCAGAGGGGATTTCCTAGACTGCAGGGGTTAGGGCTCATTCATTTGCTAAATCTTGAATCTTGTCCATTGACTAGCATACACTAGACACTCATGAATATCTATTGAAGGCATGAAAGTTTAATGGGAATGACTTTGCTAGAATTTGTTTAATATTTGTTGCTTTCACCTGAGGCATTCATTGTTGAATTATTCTTATGATCATTCTTACCTAAAGGGCATAATAATGGCATCCCATGTATCTTGTATGGTTATTATTTACTTAAACACTTTCCCAGAGATCTAGCTGAGCTTTTTATTACATTTTTGTAATAACTGAATAGTGTCCTCTGTTGCTTGGGAAAAGTTAGTGGTCAGTTATTCACTCTTAGAAAGTAGTTTTCTGTTTCTGGTTTACTGTTGTATGAAGTCAATTAATTTTGCAGATAAATAAGTTTAATATTTATTATGAACTCATAGGGCACTTCCACAATTATTTGAATATCCCTATGATCCTAGAATAAAATTAAAAATACATAATACATTTTTTGGCTTTTTAAGTGTAATTTATATTAGCAGGAATTAGAAGACATATGTTTGAGTTTTAACTCTCACCCTTTACTAGCTAAGGAAATATAAGCAAACGACTTTGCATTTCTAAGCTTTAATTTCCTTTGTAAAACCAGTACAAAATACATTAAATGTTATTTTACATATTGAGTTACAAATTAAAATACTTTATATAAAATATAAAATATTCTTGTCTTTTTGAGGCTCTTATAATCTTGCCATAAAAGTGGTAGACTTCTTGATGGGGTGCAATTTAATATAATTTTTCAGATGAATGAACACAGGAAGGCAGCTTGACAGATGATTGGGAGGTAGCTATTGCTGGCATGGGGGTTTTATGTAGAAATCTGTCTGGGGGCTGGAGTAGGAGACAGAAACAGAGAGAACCAACACTGGGTTGACTGGGCTAGAGTAAAAGAGTGAATACAAAAGAAAGAACATTTATGTTGGGCCTTTTCAGTGTTTAAATGTTAGATGTCCATATAGATCTACAAATTATTAGCCATTAGTTAAATTGATACCAGCATGTCATTTTGATTTTAGCATAATTCTGTATGACTTTTTTCTTCATGTTTTTTTCTTTTCTTTTTCCTCTGCCTCCTTCTCTCCATCCTCTTTCTTTGTCTCTCTTTTTTCTCCTCCCTTGTACCTTCCTTTTCTTTCCCTTCCTTTTCTTTTATTTTTTTGGTGGACTTAAAATTTGGAGTTTGGTAATGTTTCACATTGACTCCATTTAGCAGCTCTTAAGCAGTGTCCTGCTGACACAGTTCACTTTCCTGTGTATGGCAGATCCCAGGGACAATTTAAGTTAACCTTTTATTCAGTCACCAAAGTTGGATTATTTTCTAATAACATTCATGTTTGAACCATAAAATTTTCATGTATGAATTCTTATCAAGAAAAGCCAGTAAAATTTCCCTGCTTAAATATAAAATACACTACCAAAACCAATACCACAATACAGAATAAATTACAGTGAGCAGATAACTGTTTTCCAGAACTAAATTTTCTCAGAATGGCTAAATTTTAAAACAAAATGACATTGGTCTTAGATAGCAATGATTTTTTTTATTTATTGGAGGATTACCAAAAGTGTTTGGTATACCCACTCATTAAGAAGCCAAGACTTTTGAGGAGATCCAAGATGCAGTGGAGTAGGTGGAAGCTACCCTCACTTCCTCCCTGAACTACATTGGAATTACAACTAAATTATAGAGTAATTATCCTGAATAACCATCTGAAGAGAAGTCTTAGAACCAAGGATTTACAGAGGAAGCAACATCAAGACTGACAGGAAGTGAGAGAACACACAAAAAAACTGGCTCCATTCCTATGGGCAGTGGCTGAGGTTCCAGAGAGATGTCTCAGTTGTGGGAGATACCCACTTAGAAGCATAAGGTCTAAACCCCAAGCTATGCTCCCCAGCCAAGGCATTAGAGCTGGAAGAGATACTCACATATATCTGTCTGTGAAAAGAAGAAGGGTTTCTGTCCACCAGGAAGAGGCAGGAATCAGCTAGAGATACTGGCATCCTCTTAAAATTTTGTTCATACACAAAATTTTGTTCATAGCCACTCACCCTGGGCTCCTGGGCAGGAAGGGCAGATCAGGGTCACATGACTTTGGGGTTTATGGTTCTGGGGAAGGAGCTCAAGGGACAAGCTCCAGCGCCCTTGTGCTTAGTCATTCTCCCCCACTGCAGACACCATTTTCCTTGGGTGGGGCACTACCTTTGTGGTATCAGCCTGGGGGGAAGCGATAGCCCCACCCTCTGAACTCCTTACTTCACCATGTGTAGCTTAAACCTTGCTGAGGGGTACTGCCAGAGGTTCTTTAAGTTACTGAAACTTATCAGGTGGCCAGATGGTTGAGGCAGGTAGGGGAAGATCTTGTTGCAGTACTTTGGGACATTTGCTGACCTACCCCAGGCCTTGTGCTGGCCAAAGAGAGCCTTGGTGCACAGTTTTATTCTTTCTGCACACACTGAAGCCCAACAGAGGCATCTACAAACTGTTGATCACTTGTAGCTCCAAACAAGTTGCCCAGGCCAACCACAGGCAGCATCTGACATTAGACTGAACTAGGGTCCCTCCCAAGAAACACAGAACATCGCCCAGTGTCCAGCCTCAGACAACATCAGAGCAGCATCCAACAAACTTCACAAGCAGCATATACAAGGAATATCTTGACAGTCACCACTCCCTTCTGAAGCAAATTCTGCTTTGTGTGGTCAGCACTGGCATAACAGCTAACAAACTGTGGTTAGAGTTGAGCCTCACAGACAGCCAGCCTGAGGTTCAACCACACTTTTGAATAGGCTAATAGCAATCAGGACTTAATTATAACAGGAGGGCCCACATAACCCACAAAAGGGATATTCTTGGAGTACCCAGCCCATGATCAAGGAGACTGCACCAGTGGACCCCACAAGACACTTACTATCTAAGACCATCCCACAAAGATTGGGAGTCATAGTAGATCTACTAATACATAGAAATGAACATAAAAAGGCAGTCAAAATGGAGAGGCAAAGAAACAGGTCCCAAATGAAGGAATAAAAAATATATCTAGGAAAAGACCTAAGTGAAATGGAGGCAAGAAATTTATTAGCTATAGAATTCAAAGTAATGGTTATAAGGATGCTCAACAGCGTGGAAAAGGACATAGAAACCATAAAAAAGGACCAATCAGAAATGAAGAATACAATATCTGAAATGAAGAATACATTGTAAAAAATGAATCGTAGGTTGGGTGAAGCAGAGGATCAAATCAGCAATTTGGAAGACAAGGTAGAAAAAACACCCAATCAGAGTAGCAAAAAGAAAATAGAATTTAAAAAATGAGGATATTGTAAGGAACCTTTGGGACCACATGATTGCAACAACAACTGCATCCCAGGGGGTACCAGAAGGAGAAGAGAGAGAGAGAGCAATGGATCAAGAACCTATTTGAAGAAATAATGACTGAAAACTTCCCTAACCTGGTGAAGGAAATCCTATCATCTCTCTATCTATCTATCTATCTATCATCTCTCTCTATCTATCATCTATCTATCTCTCTATCTATCAATCTATCTAATCTCAGAGTGAGTATGGCCTTGCCACCACCTTGATTTCAGATGTTTAGCCTCCACAATGCTGACAGAATTCATTTTCCTTGTGTTAAGCTACCCAGTTTTGGTACTTTGCTAAGACATCCCTAGGGAAATAAAAGTGATCAATAGTCAGATCCTTTACTGACATAGAATAAAAATGGAAAAAAGATGGATGGGATTTGCCAAGAAGGAGAATGTTATTGCGTTTCAAGAGAACTCTTTTACTGATCTTACTGAGAGAGATTGTGTTACATGTCATTGAGTTGGCTTGGATGCCTGGGGATCATATGATGAGTGATGCTCACAATGCCCTGTCCTCAACAGCCCTGGTCACCTCCTGTAGACTCATGTCTATGGCTTGTTTTGTGGAGTCAATCCATCTCACATTTGCTCTTTTTCTTTTCCTGATGCATTCTATTTTTTTCCAACACTATTGTCTTTTACAAAAAACCCTGCTTTCTCATGATGTCCTGCTTAAAGTAGGTCAAGTTCAGTGTTGTCATTTTTTCCTCCAGCAATGTTTCAGGACTCACCGTCTTTCTGGCAATGCAGGATATCCATATAACTACTCCTCAAACACCATTTTTCAAATGAATTTTTTTTTCCTTATCAGCCTTCTTTACTGCCCAACTTTTACATCCACACTTAGTAACTGGGAATATGAGGGTGTAGGTGATATTAGCCTTGGTCACTGATAATGTATCTTTGCTTTTAATGTTCTTTCCTTATTTTTTCATTGCTGCCCTTCCAAGTCTTAGCCTTCTCTTGACTGATTTTTTTCTTTGGCTGATGTTTCCACCAACTTCAGTTGATGACTGAACCAAGATAAACAAAATTTTTACATAATTTCAGTGTCTTCATTGCCTTTGTTAAAATTGTATGTTTTTTTTTGTAGTAATAACTTTTGTTTTCTTGATGTTTAAATGCAGTCCTTTTTTGGCACTTCTTTTTTCACTTTCATCAGAAGTCATTTTAAATCAATGCTACTTTCTCCCAATAAGATGGTGTCATCTACATATTTTAAATTACTGATATTTCTTCCACTAATTTCTACTCTTCCATCCTTTGAATTTAGCTCAGTTTTGTTTTTTTTTTTTTTTTTTTTTTTTTGTATATGTTCTGTGTAGAGCTCAAACACGTAGGGAGATAAAATATATACTTTCACCTGAAGGAAACCATTCTGTCTGCCCATATTCTGTTACATAACTATTACATATTCTATTATATAACGATTACAATTGTCAGTGTAAGGAGATAAAAGAGAACAACAAAAAGAAAAATTAGGAGGTCTCTACCACAAAGTTCAATAAATAAAAGGGAAATATAAACCTAAATTAGATAATGCTAAAGGACCAGCAAGGAAGCTCATTATCTGAGATTATAGAGAATTAAAGAGCCTACCATGGTGTGCAGGTAAGCAGTGGCTTTACATATGGAGCCACTTTCCACTTGAGTTCATTAGTTGAATAAGCCAAGAGAAACAAGTGGTTAGATAGCAGACACAATATGATAAGAGTAGGAGTCTTCAGGAACAGAAAAAATGCCCATTTTGAATGGAGAAAAGAAGATAGCATGAAGAAACATTGTATATAAGATTGTTATAAAGTCAGATCATTATAAGACAAAGAGATCCATTGATTTAATTACTACCAAGAATCCAATGGATAAAATAGTTTTGTTTTTTTTTTTTTTTAGAAAAGGGCACTTCTTCATGTCTTTGAGCCAAGAAATTAGAATTACAAGTAGATTAAGAACAAATATTAAGATATAAATAAAGTATAATCAGCCCTGACTGGTGTGGCTTAATGGATTGAGTGCTGGCCTGCAAACCAAAGGGTCACTGGTTAATTCTCTGTCAAGGTACATGCCTGGGTTGCAAGCCAGGTCCCCAGTTGGGAGTGCGTGACAGGAAACCACCCACTGATGTTTCTCTCCCTCTCTTTCTCTCTCCCTTCCCCTCTCTCAATAATAAATAAATAAAATCTAAAAAAAGAAAGAAAGAAAGAATAATCAGTTTGGGCTATAACATTTGTTTTAAAATGTGAATTTGTTCCTACATGATTGATATCTTAAGGGACAATTTGAGCGTTAACTGCAAGTTTTACATTTGCTCATTATGTATATTTTATACATGAGAGACTCTAGGTGAATGTATTTGGTTGGCCAGAAAGCCCCTTTAGATTTTTATTTTTCTGAAAAATAAGTGACACATTTTTCATTTTCACCAATAACTTTATTGATTTGTATATTTTGAGTATGTCAGCTATTTCCCTCTATTGGCTTCTAGTGGATAGAGGCCAGGGGTGCTGCTAAACATCTTCCAATGCATAAGGCAGCCCCACAGTAAAGAATTATTTGGCCAAAATGTCTATATTCCAAGAAACTTCGCAAACCACACTTGACACATTTGATCAGCCACAGCACCTTCTCCATACACTGCACAAATCTTTTTCTGCATTTCAATAGCCTGTCTTTTTAGTTTTCTTGAAATAATAAAGCATAATATGCTGAAAATGTTTATTTTATCATCAATATTAAAATGGCTACATAAAAATTCACCAATTTTGAAAACTTTAAAAAAAAATGCATGCTGATACGACATCTGTCACAATACAATCTAACAAAATTGTTTCAAATAAAGATAAAGACAACTAAACACTACTAGAGCCATTGTATGGAAAAAACGAAATGAACTTTTGGCCTCCTTAAATAGAAACCTCCACTTATCTGAATCAGGTTACATAAGACTGTAGAAACCATACTCACACACTTCAAACATCTACCAGCTCTCTCAGCTTATTGCATGTGTTATAAGTAACGCTCATCCATATATAGTGCTAAACTTTCCGCTTTTCAGCAACTCTTCTTCCACTTGACAATAACTCACAAGATGTAATTCTTTCCACAACCCTTCCACAAGTAAATGTCCTGTCTTTTCAAGTAAAATGTGACCTTCGTTGTAGTATTTCTTAACCATTAACATTTGTAGAACTTACTACCATTTTTATTAGGTTACATCTTTTCTTATTTTTAAATGTCACTGATGAAATTTTTAGTGTTGTTCTCCAACCTAATTTTTTTTCTGTAAACCTTGGGGTTTTTATTGTACAATTTTGTAGTATAGTAATTTTTTTTTCATTCTGGAATGTAAAACTCTTTCTAATTAAAGTAATAGTTGACATATAATGTTATATTATTAGTTTTAGGTGTGTAACATAGTAATTGACATTTAAATACCTTATGAAGAAATCACTACAGGAAGTGCATTATGCATCTGCCACCAAAGTTATTGTGATATTATTGACTACATTCCCTATACTGCACTTTACACCTCTGTGACATTTATTTTATAACTACATGTAAGTTTTTACCTCTTAATTCCCTTCACCTCCTTGTCCATTGCCCTAACACCCAAGACACTGTCAGCTATCAGTTTGTTCTCCACATGTATGAGTCTGTTATTATTTATTTATTCATTTATTTAGTTTTATAGATTCCACCTATAAGTTAAATGATATAATATTTGTTTTCCTCTAACTTATTTCACTTAGAAAAATACCCTCTTTCTTTCATAATTTATAAAAATTTCACTTGTAGCATCAGAAAAAAAAAAGAAAAATACCCTCAAGTTTCATTAATATTATTGCAAATGCCAAATTTTATTTTTAATCATTGAATCATATTTCATTATATATATTTCTTCTTTACTCATTCATTTATTGAGGAACACCTAGGTTGTTTCCATATCATGGTTATGGTTATTGTAAATAATGCTTCAATAAACATTAAGGTGCATATATCTTTTCAAATTAGTGTTTTTTTCCCTTTGGATAAGCTGTCAGACTGGAAATGCTGGGTCTTTTTTTTTTTTTTGTCTCCTGTTGAAGCCTTTGTTTTAAAGTCCATTTTGTCATGTGTAATTATTACTATCCCAGCTTTTTTTAGTTGTTCAATTTTCATGAAAATCTTTTTCAGTTCCTTTACTTTCAGTCTCTGTGTGTATTTTGATCTGAAGTGAGTCTCACATAGGCAACATATATAAGAATCTTGTTTTTTATCCACCCAATCACCCTATTTCTTTTGAATGGAGCACTTAGTCCATTTATATTTAACAAAGTGATTATTGATAGGTATTTACTGATTGCCATTCTAATTGTTTTCACACAAATTTTATAAGTGGTGGGTCTACTACCTTTACTTATGTTTACCTTTGCTAGTGAGATTTTTTTCTTTCATATATTCTCTTATTTTTAGTTTTGGCCTTTCCTTGTCCACTTAAAGAATTCCCTTTAACAATTCTTATAACTGGTTTAATAGTGATGAACTTTAGCTTTTGTTTATGTGTGAAACTCTTGATCTCTTCTTCAATTCTGAATGATAATCTTGCTTAGATAAGAGTATTCTTGGCTGTTTGTTTCTCTATTTCATCATGTGGAATATATTTTACTACTACCTTCCAGCCTGAAAAGTTTCTGTTAAAAAGTTAGATGATAGTGGACATTCCCTTGAATGGAACTAGTTATTGTTCTCTTGCTGCTTTTAGGATTATCTTTTTTTTTCTTTTTCTTTTTCTTTTTTTTTACTTTTAACATTTTAACTATGATGTGTCTTAGTGTGGTTCTTTTTGGTTAATTTTGTTTGGGACTCTGATTTCTGGACTTGGATATCTGTTTCCTTTACCAGGTTAGGAAAGTCTTTAGCCATTATTTCCTCAAATAGGTTTTATTTACCTTTTTTTCCCTCTCTCTTCTTCTTCTGGGATCCCTACTAAATGAATGTTAGTATGCTGGATGTTGTCCCAGAGATCTCTTATGTTATCCTCATTTTTTTAAATTTCTTTTTCTGTTTTATTTTTCAATTGGATAATTGTCAGTATCCTGTCTTCCTGATTGCTGATCTATTTTTCTGTGTCATATGATGTGCTGTTGATTCCCCCCAGTCTAACTTTCATTTCAGTTGTCATATTCTTCAGTTTTGATAGGTTATTTTTTATAATTCTTATCTCTTTGTTGAAGGTCTCACTGAGTTTATCCACTTCTCTGCAGAGTTTTATGAACATCTTTATGCCTACTGCTTTGAATTCTTTATCTAGTATCTTACCTCTATTTTGTTTAGTTTATTTCCTGGGGTTTTATCTTGTTCTTTTGTTTGTACATATTCTTTGGTTTCCTCATTTTGACTGTTTTTATGTATTAAGTAGATCAGCTATATCTCCTGGTCTTTAAAATGTGGCCTTATTTAGAAAGTGTTGTATGGAGCACGGCGGTAGAATCCCCCATTGTCACCAGAACCAAGTGCTCCAGAGATATCCGCTGGGTGGACTATAGTGGCCTCCTGTTGTGGTTGAGCCACAACTGAAAGGGACACACTGGCAGGCGAGCCTAGTCTCTGGCATGTCTGGCTGTGAGGCCTGGCTGCAACTGTTGCATGTGAGCTGGTGCACAGGACAGGCTTTTGGAGTGACTGGCTGTGAGGTCCAGCATTGACTGTTGCAGATGTATCTCTGTGTAATGATGTTGACTGAGGCTGCCAACTGGGTGTGGCTTATAGTAATATTATATTTCTTGTCTGATAGTTTTGATGTCCATGTCATATCTGAGTCTGGCATTGATTATTTCTCTGTCTTTTCAGATTTTTTTTGTCCTATTCCATGCTTCGTAATTTTTGTTGGAAGCTGCATATGTTGTATAAAAGAGTAGATATTGAGGTCAGTATTATTTATGCTTGAAAATAAGCATACCTTCTCCTGCTTAGTATTTAGTGAAGGAATTTGTACAAATGTAATCATTAGTTAGGCTGGGATTAATGCCTGTTGTTTCTGTGGTTATCCTTAATGTAGTATTCATATTGCTTTAATAGTGTTTGTGTTTAGGACACAGCCTAATTAGCTGGAGTTTTTCTCAACGTTTGCTTCCCAAATGACTTGAGTTTCCTTCTTTGGATTTGGCCTACCTGTCTGTCTGTTGCAGCTCTCCCAGCTGAATTCCACCATTAGCTCTACTGAACAGTTGTCAGTGTGACAATGAGAGGGTGAGGGCAGGGATGGTTCTCTGAGAAACTTGGCCACCACTGAGAACCTGGATCTGGGGGTCTGTGTCCTTTACAAGTGTTCCTGCTCCTCTCAAGATAGAGTAGACTTAGCACATACTTCTGCTTCTCTCTCAGGGTCAGAGTTTTTTTCCCTTGATGTTTCTCTGTCCCAGCCCTCAGGTGACTATTTTTGTTGCTTTTCTCACTGCAGATTAAATATTCTGTTTCAAAAGGTAGGTAGGGAAAATAGGTCTGGGCCAAGTTTTAGCAGCGACTGCTGTTTTTCCTCTCAGCTAACACCAGAAAGAAATATTTCTCAGTGCTCTTTCTAATCTACCCTGTAAATATGCCTGGTGGGGTTCCTGGATAAGAATTCTTCAAGAAGTTGCAAACTCTTATGATAGTTCACACTTAGACTTTAGAGTTTGTCAATTTCTAGATGAATTATTTTACTGATTTACATGAGATCTGTTAGCATCTGCCCCAGATAAGCAAATATTTGAGTCCTGTTGCTCCCTGCATAAACTTGGCTTTCTCTAGGTTTTGGGGGTTTTTGGGGGTTTTGTTTTGTTTTTTTTACCTTAGAACCTGGTTTTCAAGAAAAATCATGCATTTATAGCTTGTACTGTTTTGTTTTTGTGTTGTTGTAAAGGTGACAGTAACATTCTTTCCAACGCTATAATTCTAAGCTCACACATAACACGCATATTCACACACACAATGAAATACTCATAGTTTATGTATATAAACTATGTATAAACTATATATACACTATATATTTTATATATAATAATAAACTGTATATAGTTTATATATAACATATAACATATATATATGTAGGCAGATTTATTTATCTCCTTTTTGTTAATTGTTTAAGAACCATCATCACTAAAGAGCTAAAAATAATATATAAAGTTAAAAATATATAAAGAATCAGTAACCAGCTGTTCAAATAATATATTATTTATAAATATAAATCCACAATACTCCATTTTCTCTAAGAAGGGAATAAATGACCTAGATTGTAACAAAAAAATGAAAGTCATAATCAAGAAAGAACTTTAATAAAGGTTAACTAATCTTGGAATAATGTTTATGTTTTCTTCTCTGAAAATAATAAACAACAACTGGGGCATTTTTAGTATACCCTTATTTCAAAGAAAACAACCTATAAGTAAAAATATTTGCTTTTTAAGTTTAAAATAGACTCTTTAACTATTACCTTCAATATTATGCACTACACATTTAAGAATACAGGCTTTTTTAATAAGAAGTATCTTCAAATATCAAAATATCAACTTAGAGTACAGACACCAGAAAACACCTATCAAAGCTGTTAAGTAGAATAGGATAAAATCTAAACAAAATGTTTCATCCAGTTTGTCATAAAGAATTTTAGGAAGACCAAATTGTTTCTTCTTCCTAAAGACAGGGTGTCCAAAGGATGTTATTCATTTTAATGTAATTCAGCAAGTGTTTATAAAGAGCACACTATATTTTCAACACTATCTTAAGCTCCCTGATAGGTATAGAACTATAAAGTCTAAAACAATCATATTGAGGAAAAACGACATACACATGAAACAGGTAGGACTCTAGAAATTTTATGAGTTACTATCCATTTAGCAGCATAGGTAAAAAATGCTTTAAGGTACTCAGAGAAAGGATTTACAATTTTCTCTTGGGACTGGCTAAAGCAAAATCTTTATTGCTGAGCTGTTGACTAGTGGATCTTTCAACTGGGATCAAGGTGTATAGGAGATGTCATTCTGTGGAAGCAAGGTAGCTTACTAGGCTCAAGGGAGAAAAGAAGTTGGCCTCTCTTTGGATCCATAGCTCATTGTTTTCTCTGTTATTATTTGTGCTTCCTAAATATAAAATTATCAACCCCAAACCCAGCAGCATTTATCCTTTTGCTGTGTATTCACTATATCTTCTTAAACTTGCTAGGCAACCAAGACTACAAAATATTATTTTTAACAAATATTACTAAAAACTTTCTTTTATTTTTTAGTCATAGAACTCACCTAAGGTAACTAAGAGTCCAGAAAATGTGTGAAAAATAGTGGAAATACAAAATATCATTTCAAAATGCTATTCAGGAAAAAGTGCTGTTGAATAAGTTCATTAATATAATTACTGTGTAAAGGAGGAGGGTTTATTTTCATATACTATTATGACATCATTTCTAGGATGTATTGTATAGTAAAAAAGTAGTAAAAACATGTATGCTACCATTTATTTAAGAAAAAGGACATTATATAAATATATCCATATATGTATACACTTATATATTCTTAAATTAAAAAATAAACACTTGAAAGATACACTATTTGCTGATAAGTGATTACAGTTGTAGGAGAAGGGGCTAGGTCACAGGGGTCAGGAACAGAAACTAGGCTTCTTTGAACAAACTTAATTTTGCAGGTTTGAGTTGGAAACATAAATATTTAATGTATTTTTGAAGTAACCCCTGAAAGTGGAAGGAAAATGAAACAAATTAAGCTGTGTATCTAGATGATGTAATGACACAACAAAGAATTATTTCAAGTTACTTTAGAACCTAGTAATTTGGCTGTACAACTCTGGTAAGATATACAGCAATCATTTAGTGGGTGATATTTTTTGATACTAAATCTGATACTGTTATATGTCTAATGTGGGATGAAGCACATAAATGCTGGTATCATGGAGAACCACTTAAAACTCACTGGCTCAAAAATACTAACATAAAAGAATGTGGGAAAAGATTTACCAGGCAAAAGAGAATAGTAAGAAAACAAGGGCTGCAATACTGACAACTAAAAGCATTAAAGCCAAAATCATTGAACGTGATTAAAAAAGAGGACCATTTGCAGTGTTAAAAATATATTACACAAGGAAGATAATGAATAATAATGCCTAAAATAATACATAAAAACCCATATTAAACAAAAACTACAAGGAGATACAAAGATTTGAATAGAAACCCACTAATAATAAGAGACCTTAATATATCACTTATTTCAAAACAGGTCAAATTCACCCAAGTTAATTGTCTATATAAAAAAAAAATAAAGCATAATGAATAAGGTTGATCTTTTGTTTATATATCAAACACTACACCTTAATAATAAAGAATATCTCCTCTTTTCAAATGCTCATAGAATTGTTAACAAAATTTGGGTGCCAGTAAAAACACTTGTGGAGTTTTCGTATAGAGATGTTCGTTTTACCTCGGAGCATATGATTCTAAGGTCCGAAAAGTTGCTCACATTTCTCCGATCTTCATCAACATCTTAAGAGCATTGACAATGGAACAAATTCAACAAGGTAAACTGACAATGTCTAGAATTTGAGAGAAAACTGACAAAATATTTGATACTGAGAATAATTTAAGTCATTCTGGATACAGAGTTTTTATAAGCATCTTTGATTTTTTTGTCCTGACCTTTTTAACATATTCTGAATGTTGTTTCAATAAATTCATTCATGTATTCTTATGAATGAATTTATGTATTTTCATTAATTTATTATGACTCAGTGGTTATTTCTAGTTCTAAGCTGTCCTTTAGGTGACATATCCATTTTACAGCAGGATTATTGTCTTTGACATTTCTCACTAAGTTTGAATATTGGGCTCTAGCATCAGAGTAAATAAAAATGGTGTTCTTGGCTTTTCCACTAACCTAGAGGTACAAAAGTTAAATAAAACAAATGATGGATCAAGATAAAATAAACCAACTTTATGAAAGACTCAGTTTGCCAACACTCATACAAAAAGAAATTGATAACCTCTTTTATATATTATAGAAATGTAATCATAATGAATAACCATCAAAATTGAAAGCATAATGAATAACCAACAAAATTAGCCCAGTTGGGTTCACTGTTGAGTTTTATCAAATATTAAAGGAAGAAATGATACCAAATTCTCTACAATTTCTTTCAGAATATAGAAGCAGAAGGACTCATTCTATGAAGTTAACATTACCATAGCACCCACACCAGACAAAGCTATCACAAGAAAAGAAAAACTACAGACCAATATCTCTAATGAATATAAATATAAAAATCCTGAAAAAAATATTGGCAAAGTGAATCCAGCAATGTATAAAAAGATTTATATACCAAATGGAGTTTATCCAGGTACTCAGAAAGTAATCAATATAACCCATCACATCAATAGAGTGGAAAAGAAAAACCACATGAATATATCAGTAGATACAGAAAAAATAATTCAATAGAATCCAACACAAATTCATGATAAATACCTTCAGTAAACTAGGAACAGAGGGAAATTACCTCAACTTGATAAAGAATATCTGCACAAAACCTATGGACAACATTATACTGGATGGTAAAACTCTTGAACTTTTTTACTAATATCAAGTACAAGTCTCCTCTCACCACTGCTTTTCAGCATCACACTATAAATCCTAGCTAATGCAAATAGACAAGAAAATGAAATAAAATGCATATAGTTTGGGAATGAAAAAATTAAACTCTCCCTCCGTTCACAGATAACACAAGTGTCTATGTAAAAAATCCAAAACAATCAACAAGGCACCCCTGGCTAATAAGTGATTAAAGCAACATTGTAGAATACAAAGTTAATACACAAAAGTTAATTGCTTTTGTACATATCAGCAATAAATGAGTGAAATTTGAAATAGAAAAATAATACCATTTATCTTGTACCACTCAAAAATGAAATAATTAAGTATGAAACTAACAAAATATGTACAAGATATATATGAGGAAAACTATAAAACTGTGAATGAAAGTAAAGTTATAAATAATTATTAACCCTTTTTTAGATGTGTTGCAAATACTTTCCTATTCTATTACTTGTCCTTTAACTTTTTTAATATGTATATTACTATATAGTCTTAAATGTTTAATATAGTCATATTGTCAATATTTTACTTTATACCTTCTAGGTTTGAATACTTTACTTCAGGGTAAGAAAAATACTAGTTTGTATTTTCTTCTAAAACTCCTTAGATTCTACATATTCATTTTTAACTCACCTGAATATTTCTTGTATAATATGTGAAATAGGGCTCTATATTTGTTTTATTTCAAGTAATAGTGGTCCATGCACTTGTTGAATAAGCTTATTTTACCCATTGATTTGAAATGTCAATTTAATCATATATTACATTGTTAGATACATACATTTGTCTCTAGAATGCTCATTATATTTCATTGATCTACTTGATTATTTCTGTGCTGGTGTCATGTTGGTTTAATTGCTGAGACTTTATAATGGTTTTACATTTTTTAATATTTTATAAATAACTTTGACATTTAAAAATAAATAAAATCAACCTGCATTTAAGAAAGAAAGAAACAAACAAACAAACAACTGGATGGAACAACGTGGATGGAACTGGAGAATATTATGCTAAGTGAAATAAGCGAGTTGGTGAAAGACAAGTACCATATGATCTCAGCTATAAGTGGAATCTATTGAACAAAATAAACCACAGGCATGGAAACATGGAGCAGACTGAAAGTTACCAGGGGGGATAGGGAAAGAGGACAATCGCGGAAAGAAGGGGAAGGGATTAGACAAAGGACATGTGTGAATGACCCATGGACATGGACAACAGGGTGGGAATTCACTGTGGGAGTCGGGGGTGGGGGTGAGATGGGTGGAGGAGGGTAAAGGGGGAAAAATTGAGACAACTGTAATAGAATAAACATGATTTTAAAAAAAGAATAAACATGATTCTAAAAAAAGAATAAACACAATTTTATAAATAAATGGAGAGCTATTCAATGTTCATGGGTAAAAAGACAATGTTTTGTCAGTTTTTTTTTCAATCTAAACTATAGAGTCAGTGAAATTCCAATA
This sequence comes from Pteronotus mesoamericanus, assembly GCF_021234165.1. Classification (NCBI taxonomy): domain Eukaryota; kingdom Metazoa; phylum Chordata; class Mammalia; order Chiroptera; family Mormoopidae; genus Pteronotus; species Pteronotus mesoamericanus. The sequence continues at coordinate 845,612 of NW_026555215.1, read as the reverse complement.
AGAATTCTAGCAAGTTATTTTATAGGCATCAACAAAGTGATTCTAAAATTAGTTCACAGAGTCAAAAGACCAAGAACAACCAACACAACTTTGGAAAAGGACAAATCTAGAGGAGTGACACTATTTGCTTTTAAGACTTAATGTAAAGTTACAGTAAGAAAGACAGTGTGATACTGGTGACAGAACAATCAATGGAACAGGATAGAAAAACCAGAAATATACATATAGTCAATTGATCCTTGACAAAGGAGCCAAGGCAATACAATGGAGATAGTTTTTTTCAATAGATGGTGCTGAGACACCTGGACATCCACATGCAAAAAATGAATCTAACCACATATTTTACCCCTTTCACAAAAATTAACTTAGAAAGATCATAGCCCTAAATGTAAAACACAAAACTATAAAACTCCTAGAAGATAACAAAGGAGAATACCTAGGTGACTTTGGGTTTGGTAATGACCTTTAAAATACAGCACCAAAGTCATGATATTACATGAAAGAAATAATAGATAAACTGATTCATTAAAATTCAGAACTTCTGCTCTGTAAAAGACAATGCCAAGAGACTGAGAAGAAAAGCCACAGACTGGAAGAAAATATTTGCAAAAGACATAGCTGATAAAGGACTGCTGTCCAAAATATACAAAGAACTCCTAAAATTTGATAATAGAAAACAATACCATTCAAAAATGAAATAATTAGACATAAATCTAATATGTGTAAGACCTATGTGAGGAAAACTATAAAACTCTGATGAATGAAATCAAAGAACTTATTTTAAAATGGGCCAAATACCTTAACAGAGACTTCACCAAATAAGGCAACTATGCACATAAAAAAATGCTCCACAAAATATGTCATTATGAGAATTCAAATTAAAACAACAATGACATACAATTATACACCTATTAGAATGCCCAAATTTGGAGCAATGCCAAGAGTACATGCTTATGAAGATATAGAGTAACAGGAACTCTCATTCATTGCTGGTGGGAATGAAAAATGATACAGCTCTTTGGAAGATAGTTTAGTAGTTTCTTGCAAAACTAAACATACTTTTACCATACACTCTAGCAATCATACTCTTTGGCATTTAGCCAAAGGAGATGGAAACCTATGTACACACAGAAATCCACACATGATGTTAACTTTATTCATAATTATCAAAATTTAGAAGCAACCTAGATGCCCTCCAATATGTGAATGGATAAACAAACTGGTACATCCAGAAAATGGCATGCACAAAAAAATATGAAAGTCATGTAAAACATTGAGGAAGCTTAAGTGCATATTAATAAGTGAAAGAAGCCAATCTGAAAAGGCTACATTCTGTATGATTCTAACAAGCTGACATTCTGGAAAAGGCAAAACTATCAGACAGTAAAACTATCAGTGGTTCCCAGGGCTTGAGGGGTGAGATAGATGAATAGGCAAAGCACAAAGAGTTTTAGGGCAGTGAAAATACTCTGAATGAGATCATAATGATGAACACGTTTATACATTTGTCCAAACCTGTAAAATATACAATACCAAGAGTGAACTTGTAAACTGTGGAGTATGATGAGTCAATGTAAGCCCATTGGTTATAACAAACTTGTAACAAATGTACTATTATGGTGGCAAATATTGATAATAGGGGAGGCTCTGCATGTGTGAGGACAGAGGATTTATGGGAAATCTCAATTTTATTGTGAACTGTGAACTTCTCTGAAAAAACAAGTCTTAATAACACAAAAAGGAAAAACCTAATAGGACATTTCACGCTCATCACTTGAATCTTCTCATGCTTAATGGCTTTACCTATTGTATATTATACGATGAAACTGCGCCACATTAATTAAAGTTTCTTCAAAACAGTGACTGAATTTATACAATTGGAAAGTACAAGCAACCTAATTGGACCCTCAGTGTTCTGTCAGTACATTAGCTATAACATCACTGGCAAGGACACCTGCTGCATGCTCCTGTCTGTAGGTGCCACAGGCTGCAAATAAATGATTTCCAAGTTGTTAAAGAATCCCAGCCTTACATAAGGCATCTGAAACTTTGTGAATGATGCATCTCTGGATACTTCATCAAGTGTTGTTTTCCATCACCTCCACTATATATTAGGTGCTAAAAGGCAAACACTCATATCTCTGAGTGGAGACCATACTGCTCTTGTGCAGAATGTTTGAGTCTGATATGAAAATGGAAGAAGGTAATAAATGTACTGTCTTTGTTTTGTTTCTTCTTAACCTTGTGTCAATTAGAGAGCTTTAAGATGGACATCTTCTCAATGTAAAATCAAAAATATCTGTTGTAGGTACAGGTAATTAAAAAATACAGAAACTTACCTCTCTACATGGTTTCCCTGGCTACATCCTAGCAAAGAAGTGTAGCTATTTTTTGGCAAGCTGTTATGGCACTGAATTAAAATTTCAAATACAGTTCTCATGTTTTCACTCCCACATTTGTTTCAGAAACACCTTGCTATATGTGAACATATGTGCTTTAAGGGCGCATAACTTATATAACCAGCTTCCATTTATTTGGCGATAACTTTGCAAATAAGATTAGGGTATTATCTATCATTAGAAATTTAAGAAATAACTCATATTTCCCCTCCATTTCCTCCCTTGTATTTTTGCTAAAACTATTATTTGTTTAAAAAATTGTTGCTAGTAATGGATGAAAAAGAACATTTAGTACCTCGACAGGAGATGGAGAATTCTCACCCTGAGACAGAACTGTCCCTCAGGTTATCAAATGCTGGCTATGTGGTGACCTAAATAAACTGGGTGCATCAGTTTGTTACTGTTGCCTTTGAAGTCTAATTTGCCAGTGAATTTGGTTTCTGAGAGAAAAATGAACAGAACAAGTAGATTTCTGGTGGCAGAGTTGACTCATTCTTATTTGCATAATTGAGTGTTAAATGATATTTATCGACTACCTATAAAGGACCTGATTTGTTTGAAGTATTCTACATGTGTCATCGAATTAAATCCTCTGCTTGCTGTGATGTAGGCTGCAAAAGAACAGGTAGCTTGAAAAGAACAATGGGCACACAATTTGGAAGGTCAATATGTCAAACTCTGTTAGTCATTCATTATATCATCATGCCCATTGGGTTAGAGATTGAGATACTCCAACACATCTCAAAGAACAGGGCATGAGGGTATTATCTTTCTTTTAAAGAGCAGACTCTTTTGAACTGGGAAAAATATTTTCTTCTTTTAGTTAGAAGTAATCATGGCAGTACATAACTGGAGACTTACCTTGCTAAAATGTGCCATAAGCTAAGACATCATCCCATTAAATACATTCACTCATTTTACTGCATGAGTATAGATGTGTGATGTATTGGCTGTATATTTGTTATACTTGTCTATTCATTTATTTGGATTTGAGCTTATCCCTTAACTTAGAGAAGTGCCTAGTGGTAGTGCTCTTGTATGAGGGTTCTCCATAGAAGGAGTGTGAGAAAAAGAGAGAGAGAGAGAGAGAAAGAAAAATAGAGATTGAAAGAAATTGTCTCATGCAATTGTAGAGGGGCAAGTCCCAAATCTGCCAAATGAGCAAGCAAGCCAGAAATCTAGGAAGAAGCCAATGTTGCAGTTCAAGTTCAAAGCAGTCTGGCAGCTGAATTCCTTCTTACTCTGGTGATGTCAGCTTTTGTTCTACTCTGGCCGCCAGCTGATTGGGTGAGCCCAATCCATATCATAAAGGACTATCTGCTTTACTCAAAGTCCACTGATTTAAATTTTAATCTCACCCCCCCAAAATATCTTCATATATACATCCAGAATAATGTTTGTTTAAGTATCTGGGTACTATGGCCCACCAAGTTGACACATAAAATTAATCATTATAGCCCAGAATCTTCTCCTTTAACAACCAAATGAAGAGGAGTTTATAGATCTGTGGAGTTCACTGAGGTACAATAAAGCTATGTCCCCTCCCAAAATCAGGACTAATGAAATGTTCACTTAATGACCTTTCAAGAAGCCCCTGTCCTCAGTAAACTGGGGTTCACTGCATGGAAGTTTACTGCATTCTACTAACCAACCTGATTCCCTAGAGCTTGCTGAGAGGGTCTCTTAGGAAACCTAGTATGGATAGGAGATGCCATTGTTCCAGCTCCTCGTCCACCATCCCTCAGCTGGCAAGAGTATGAAGGTAGACATATTTACATTCCCTCACATCCTCCACAGATTTGCCAACAGCCAAAGCTTTGAATGGTTTTGTTTTAATACCAAAGTTCATAACTTATGGGAAGGTCATAATTCTGATATTTTGAGACTGCTTGGTCACACCATGGACTAAGACACTTAGTTGGCAATTATAGATCATATTTCTGTCACTAGGATTCTTAATCAATCAAGAAGAAGTAAGCAAAACTTTCCTTTCTTTTTTAAATTTTTCCTTGGACTCATTCTTTACCATTTCTTTCTTAAAAATATTACTCCTGCACGGGCATAATGACCCTCTAGAATTTGGGTGGGTCTGATGCATAGACTTGACATACTTGACAGACTTGCTTACCTACTTGTTCTTTGTTTCTACCTGAAAATTCTGTGTGTAATTAGAATAGTCCTTGATGGCCACATGGAGTTCAACCAAGGTCAACTTAACAGAGTCCACTAAAGTTTGCAAATTCTTTCCATCTTCCAATATTATGTGTCCTATAGCATGAATAATTAATAAATATACTTTTATAATGCTAATGAAGAAGACAAGCTATTCATTAAGCTAAAAGCTCTAATTCCACCAAATATTTGAATTGTTTTAAATTAATCCAAATGATTCTACTTGGCACTTTAATCTTCATTACATAAGAGCTTACCTACATCTTCCTGGGCATTCGCTTCCTTCATTGCCTTTATGTAGAAAGGAACATGGGTCTATACAAGGTTGAATTTGCTTTTATTAACTTAGAGATCTTTCTGAAGTTTAGACATGTACACAGCTTGTTAACATCATAGGCTGTCATAAATAAGCAACTCATATTCTTACTCATCCATTCTTTTTCTTCATTCTGTAATGCAAAACTTGGATCAGGATCAGTGGGCATTATGTATATGCTTCCAAAGGAGCTTCAATTCTCTTAGGACATCTAAATAGCCTGATGAGATAGTGTCAGTGATAAGGGTTCAATGGAAGAGATGGAGTCAACTGTTGACACTGAATTATGAAAAAGACAGGTTTATGCAGGGTACAAGTAGTAAGGGACTGTGTTGTTCATAAAAACCTTAATTAAATTCAAATATATTCTCTGTATGTATTTTAACCTTATTCCAGAAAGACATGCTGTACATAAAGATGATTGTTTCACAGCCATTGTACTGTACAAAAAATAAAAATCTATTTTGCTTGGTGGCTTTGCTGGGGAAAAAATAGCACTGTCTCCTAGAGCCAATTGTGCAAGATACCTTGATATTGAGAACTGCATGCATGACATTTGCAGTTGTTGGGTGGATGCTGAAAATTTAGAGCAATTCAGCTATATTACTTAAGGTGGGAATAAGAAAGCCATTTGTGATGCAATGTGGTAGTGAGAGCATTTTCTTCTGAAATGCAGTGTAAAAAAGAAAGCTGAAAAACATTTGACAGTATTCCAGTTGGCAAATGGTAGCATTTTCATCAGTCAGTACTGCTGAGAGTTCAATGTAAAAGCTCATCCAAAAGTGCAATCGATTGGTGAAAGCTTCAACTGGTGAACAGTAGCACCATTCTAAACAGTGTTACATACATGTTTGCAGCACATACATGAGTAACCTTTCAAAATAATGCACACATCTGATCATATGTTTAGTGTATGCTGTTAAAATCACTGCCATGGTTTTCGGAAAGAAATAAACGTAATTTGCATTTGGCACCAACATGAACTTAGAATTATCTTGGGATAAAAATGATACTAAGCAATATTTTTAAATGATTTGTATGATGATGACGTGCCCCGCTTCTCAAAAGGCAATCAGTAAAAGGGGCAGGAACTAAAGTGATTGTTTTCATCTTTTTATAAAGATTTTAGAAATGGCATTTTCTGAATATTGGTATTATTTGTAGTATTTAGACCTATTCCTTGTGCAATTATTTCCTTATTTATAATAGCTAATTGCTTGTTAAATAGATTTTTCAAAGTTTTGCTATTTATTGATTTTTGCTATTACTATTATTAATTATTATTATTGAATTTGATTGACAAAGTGTTGTTTCCAGGCGCTTTCAAATCCACTTAATAGACATGATATCTCTTAAAACTCACCATATATTTTATTATTTTTCTTTCTATTGGAAAACAGTTGGAAATAAATCAATGGTTAACTATTGTTCCTAAGTAAGTTCCCCCAAGATCCATGTATTCCTTTCTCAGAAAGATAAATTTCACACCATTTCAACAACTGAAACATGTAATCCTTTCAATGTTCCTGTGGCAAATTCCTGTTCAAACACTGTACTGGCTCCCTGTTTAATATTGCTACTGGAGAAAAGAGAAAGACCTGTCCAACCTGACTGAAGTTTCACAATTGCCTATCACCAATGCTAATCAGAAAAGGGTGAGAAAGGTGGCACCGTTCCATCCCTCTGGCTCTGAAACAAAACCTGTTAGCAGGGCAGATCTTTGTTTCTGCCACCAAAAATGGTACAAGGTTCAAATCTGTGCAAATTCATGAAAAATAGAGTGAAAAACACATGCAGAGGGCCAACCTGCTATGGTTATTTTAGTCAGTTCAAGCTGCTATAACAAAGTGCCGTAGACTCAGCGGCTTATGAATAACAGAAATTTACTTCTTACAGTCTGGAGGCTGGAGGTCTGAGGTAAGCTTGCCAGCGTGGTCAGGCTCTGATGAGGGCCCTCTTCCAGGCTGCAAACTGCCAACTTCTCATTTTGTCCTCAGATGGCAGAAAGAGAACAAAAGAACTCTCCGAGGTCCCTTTTATAAAGGCACTCATCCCACTCACGATGTCTCCACCCTCAGGATCTTATGACCTCTGTAAGGCCCCACATTCTAAGAGCATCACATTGGAAGGTTAGGCATTCAACATGTGAATTGCGGCAGGGATAGGGAACATGACAGTGGGAATCTCAGTGCTATAAAATGTAGTTTTGTATAGAGAATGAAGAATAGAGTAGGTCAAATAAACCCTTGCTGAATCTGTAGGTTTTAATCCCCTGAAGGGCCCTCCTCCTTGCTTATTGTAAAGAAAGCCAACCTTGGAGATGGGAGACCCTTCCTGACTCTGACAGGTACACAGCATAGGTTCCGTGCACTTTGCTTTTACGTGAAGTGCAGATATTCAGCATGCCTGCATTTGTTTCCTCTTCCAACCTAAGCCAGACTTTGTCCTGTCTCATCTGTACTTCTGCAGTGTCTTCATTTTGTGGCTCTTTGGCCAGGCTTTTTCCTTGTAAACGATTGTCCCCGAATCCACCTTCAGCATATTATCATCAACACTCTGTGTAATTTTAATACTAAAATTTGACATTCCCTAACATCTCAGACTGGTTATATAAACATTTTCCATTTCTCCACAGCCCCCTTTTGCAGCATATTCATAGCATCTGTAACTCAACTTTGAAGATCCTAGTCCAGGTCTGAGGTACATGCTCCCTGAGGGAGGGGGGGTCATATTTGTCATACACATTACTGTGACCTAGGTACTCAACACTGGCCAAACACAGGCCCTCAAATATCTGTGAAGTGTGTAAACTTGAGAGTGATAGTGAGTTCTAAACATGTATTTCCAAGTTTAGATATCCCCAGCCATTTTTTTTAATGGTAGGATTCAGGGATTCAAAAGGTTGGGGATGGGGAATGCTCCCTAAAGTTTCCGAAGAATTTTAATTACTTCAAGTTTACAACTTGATCTTGACATCTGTGATTGAACTCAAGATTGCATAGATAAATTCCAATGGAAAACTTACAACATATCTCCTCTCTTTACGGTATTCAGTAAGGCTCAGCTTCTGGTTGTCCTTCACTGAAAACTATATTAGAGTCTTGAGGAGGAAGCTCAGTTATAACTGAGTAAAAACATTTTATTAAAGTAAACAATACTTGTGGAGTGAGTTTCAAGAACAGTTTGTATTCTCTTCTTTGAAACTAATCTATAAATTATAGAGTGGACACAATCATGTTATGTCAAGAACAAGAGAGAAATTTACAGATTCATCAATACCAAGAGAAATGTGTATATTTGCCAGATTTCTGTTTTGTTATAAAATGCACATATTTTCTGCCAATGATATTGGCTCCAATCATATGACAACACATAGATTAATGTTCAAATATCTCATCTTCATGTACGGATTCTCAGTAATCAACTTTGGAAACATCTGTGAGTTTATCTAATTTTATTTTAAGCCTTCATTTCTATTCATTTTCCTTTGTCTCATAAATACATGTTAATTTCACATCTCAAGTATGAGTCAATTGTTTTTTACCTGTGCCTAGGTACTCTCACTATCCCTCCCTCTCTTTCTCTCTCCATCTCTTTTTTACATCTATCTACCAATCTATCTATCTATCTATCTATCTATCTATGTCTTTCTATCTAACTAATCTATCATCTACCTATCATTATTTATCTGTTAAATTAGGAAGTAAAGGATGTAGAAATGATATTCACAATAACTCTCCAAAGATTCAAGCTATACTTATTTCAGTTTCTTAAACGCTTGTGGTAACTCATTCTTGCTAATCCATCTGCTCAACAGATTTTATTGGGATCAACATTTCTGTGCCACAAGTAAAAATTTAGTTTTAGCTCTCATTTTCTGTGAGAATCTTATTGTGGGTAATGGCGAGGAGGTGTTACAGGGAAGCCCGGTCCAAATTTTATAGCTTGCAGGCCAGGAAAATGAGTCATAGTTCAAATATGAAACAGAAGACCTTGGCGTTGAACTCTAATTACACTTGAATTATCTTTAGCAGTTTTCTAAGTCTAGTAACAGTAGGCAATGAAATCAGTATCTGTATGGTTCCCATGGAATATTTTTCACTCTCCTTTAGTTGGATTCAGAGGCTTAGTTAATTAATATAACCTAGCATGCTAAGAGAAGAACTCCAGACATCAGGTTTGTCATGCTGTTTTAAGGAACTGAATTTCATCAACAGCCTTCCTGGACAACCCAGAAATGCATCTACTCAGCACTTCACTTTGCCTTTTCCTCTGTATACTTGTCTGTTTTCAGCTCCTTGACAAGCTCAGTCTCTGGCCCAAGACACAGTGGCATCAACTTCACTCATCTAGTCTATTTTTTGTCACCATGCCTATGCTTTACTGTTTAAGTGTGCCATAATGCAGTGCTAGCATTTAGAAATGATTAACCTTTGCCCTGAATGCAAATAGGAGTCCAGTGCCAGGGTAATACCAGGCCACTGTCTGGAGAGCACAGGAGAAGCTGAATGGATGCTATCAGCCCACTTATACTTAGAGCAAAATGGGAAAAACTTTCCCACTCAGAAGATGTAATGGGTGCAGGAATTTATTCAGCTTTAATATCATTTAATGATTTGCTCTTGCAAACAAAATATTACTTAATTCCCCGGAAAACATTGTAGAATATGAGAGAGCTTGTCCTCATAGGCACAGCCACACATACATTCTTATATACCCAACACTCACACACCTGCATTTAATAGGCACAGGCTGCATCTACACAAAGGGTGATTATGTGGAAAGTGAAGGGGTGGAAAGGAAGAAACAAGCAACTATTTCACTTACACATTAACATACCAGCAACATTTGCTGTTTCTGTCTTGTTTTGTTTTGTTTTCCTCTGTGGGCCAGGTTCACCTCTCAGGATAGAATTGTCCAACTGTTTCAATGTGCTGTGGGGTGGAAAGGACCTGCTCTGTGAAATCCAGTCGTTTTGAGTCAAAATCCCTATGTAAAGTGTTTGACAGAGATTTTCTTTCCCTCAACAACACTAGTCTGTGATCTCGTCACTATTATTACACTAGATAAACACTAGTCTGTGATCTCGTCACTATTATTACACAAGATTCAAGATCTTGAATCTTGACCTGGTTTTGATTGTAAGACTGGGTTAGTTTTAAGGAAAAAAACCCAATTTCTTTTTATTGTAATTCTGAAAAGTGATCAGACTTATGAAAGGCTCCAAGAAGCCCACAGAATACTAAAATGAAAAAAGCCTTAAAGTCACAGCCACTTAAAATGAAAACACACTCAAAATAACTCAAAAGTTAAAAAAAACAACTAACCAACAATACAAAGATGCAAGGAAAACAAGACCAGCAACACTGAAAGGAAAAGAAACAAACAGAGACAAGAGGGATGGAGGGAGGGGGTGATGGGGGAAGAGGAAGGGAATGGGAGGGTTGGGGAACGTGTAGCAAGGTCTCATGGACAAAACCGAAGGGGAAGGATTGAGGGAGGGAGGTGGGGAGGCGGCAGGAAAAGGTGGTGGGGGGAAGGCAGAGACAAATGTATTTGAAAAAATAAAGAAAATAAATGTAAAAAAAAAAGAATAAAAGCCAATCAAAAAATAAAATAAAATTTTTGATTCCTTAAAAAAACAACAACAACAACTAAACAAACAAAACTCAAAATAGTTCAAAATAACTACATAGTCCCTTTGGAAGTATTTTGGAGTGCGTACCATGTAGCATGGGGTAGATGGTGCTTGCTGGATGATCATGAGAACATACAAAAACTGATGTATTTCCTCAAAGTTGACCAGTAAATTCTGTAGTGAATTGGCCCTGTAATGGGACCTGGTATGTCGGTGGGAGGCACTAGGCGTAGAATTTAGTTTCCAAATTTGCCCTATGAAGCAAGGACCCTGATTATTGTGTTTTCAAAGCTCCCAGGTGTACTTGTTACTTAACACTCTTTCTGTTGTAGAATTTTAACTTTGTTAAACTGACATTTGATGCTGCTCAAATTTCTTCAGCTATTTTTTTCCCTCTCTTTGGAGAGGTTTGCTGTTGATCACAAAATGATAGTGCCCAAAGACCCACTGAAAAGAGTGGAAATTCTGCCTGAAAAAAGAACCTAAGCACATGGTCTGGCATTTCTTTTGTGGTTTGGGTAATCTGACAGAGACACACAGCTTCTCTGACTCCACCCACCACAGATTTCTAGCCCTTGTAACTGAATCCTTCTTTTTATAAGTCAGGTGGTTTAAAGAACTATTTTCAAAACGGCTCTAATCTTAGAAAAGCTTGTCTAGTTCTCAAGTCAAAATCAAACTTAAAACTCTCCAAAAGGCCAAGAGAAATTCTTTGAGATGATATGCGTGTTCACTTTTGTACTATGATTGGGTTTATGCATGTGTCCGCTCATCAAACTGTGTACATTAAATATGTATAGCTTTTTGTATATCACTCATATTTGCAAGAGCCATTAAGTATAATTAGAACCTCTTTTCTTATAATTTTAATATATGAAATGAATAAATAGCCTATTAACCATTACTTAATATTTGTACCAACTCAAGGAAAGTGTTCACTTTTAATATTCTAGTCTAGGAGTATATTCAATATTGATTTATCATATTCCAGACAATGTAGTTTGATAACAATATTCCTAACATTTGGAGTAGATTACAAAGGAAGTCTGAAATTTTATTTATGGTCTGGGATGGTTCATTTGTAGACCCCTTAATGGCAAACAAATGGAAGAGATAGCATTACAAGCTGCATTTGAGCCCTTTAATTCTTTAAGCATTCTTACAAGTATTTGTGTCTGTGCATGTGTGTATGTGTGTGTGTGTGTGTGTGTGTGTGAGAGAGAGATAAAAATGACAATTACTAATTCTAATTCAAAGTGGAGTAAAAGTGGGTCTATAATTGTGAGTACACAAACATGAAATTTATTCTTGTATTATTATTTATTAATTATATTATTGTCCATGTGAACAACTGTAAACCTACTTTTGCCCCACCCTTTATTTTAAATTTTAAAATTAGATGACTGCCTTGAAATTGTGCTTGCTAATGTTAATATTTTTCAGAATGATATCTCATATTTGGCTTATTTGTAGCTAATTATTATAATGGAAATTAATCTATGTCTGGGCATGAACATTTTGTCTTTGTTTTCAGTAGCATTATTACTTCAGAAATGTTAACACAACATAAATATGAACCAATAGCATACTTACAGATCCCAATTTGACCATGATACTGTCTGCATGTTACAGATGTCTTGTCTACTAGCTTCATGAATGACTTCTGAATCTTAACTCTGTATTTCACAGGTGTGACTCTGAAACCTAGAGGGATTTGGCTTACAAGGGAAGGTAGATTCTTTTTCTTTTTTTTAAGGATTTCATTTATTTTTAGAGAGAGGGAAGGAAGGGAGAAAGGAAGGGAGAGAAACATCCATGTGTGGTGGCCTCCCACATGCCCCCTATAGGGGACCTGGCCCGCGACCCAGTATGTGCCCAACTGGGAATCAAACTGGCAACACTTTGTTTTGCAGGTCAGCGCTGAATCCACTGAACCACACTAGCTGGGGTGAAAGGTAGATTCCTAAAAATTAAACCTGACTCTTCAATTATAAACAATCTCAATGAAAGGGGAAAATCATTAAAAGGGGAAAGCATTTAAAAAAGGTACTGTGACTACACAAAGTTTATTTATTTATTTTTTTGATGAACTAAAATTTTGAAAGCTGTATTCTAAAATGTTTAAAAGGGGCAAAATTAAGAACACAAAAGCAAATACCAGGAGTTTTCAAATGGATAACATGAATAAAATCAAGAAAAAAAGAGTAGAACCCCTGAGCTCTGGTTGGACTTCAAAGAAAATAATCTTTAACCTGGAAATATAAAGGCAAATAAAGTGAAATTCCAGCCCAAGAAGTTGAGGATGTAGTCCGATAAAATATGTGTCACAGAACATACCTCCAAATATATCAGAATCCTTCTTTTTCCCTCCATTTCCATTTCCAGCACTTTGGTCCGGGTCACTGTGTTTTATCATCCAGATTAACATACTAGTCTCTTAAACAGTCCCTTTGCTTTCACCTTTACGTTCTTGGAATCCTTCTTTTGCAGAGCATTCAGAGAAATCTTTTAAAAATGTAAACCAGATCATGTTATCTGATGCTTACAATCTCACCTCTAATAAATGGTACCTGTCTACTTCTTTGTCCTTCGCCCATTCTGTGTTACTCCTGGCCACAATAGGTCAGGGAATCACTTTATGCTCTAAACTGGAACAATCCAAACTCATTTCCACTTTCAGGCTTTTGAAAAATTACGGTAGCTCTTTCTTCTGCTTGCAATGCCTTCTCTCCTAATAGCAACCAGCTGAATATCTTTTGTGTATTAAGATCTCAGCCTGATGCCTTCCTGGGATATCCTCTCTAGAATGGCCCCCATTCAGTCTCTGTAGAGGACTTAGTGCATCATTACCTTTTTTCTCATTTATGTTTATTGTCTCTTTTACCCCATTAGAGGGTATGCTTCATAAGAGAAAGTACCCTGTCTATTTTATTCATTGCTGTCCCTCCCCAGTGCCTGGAGAAGTGTCTGGTATGATAGCTTTTCAATAAAAGTTATTTCATGACTTGAATAAATGAATGAATAAATGATTAAGAGTTTCGGGGAATTTAAAGACAAGGGAGATCAATGCAGGTTAGAGAAGGTGCCTTGAGGATGCTTTTGAAAGACACGGGATTAGGCTGGGACTTTTCCTAAGGCATGGAAAGGTGTAGAAGAGACCTGGGCACACACTGCAGGCCAGGAAATTGGTATGGGGGAAGATATTGATGGGGAAGGCCCAAAGATATTGGGAGCTGATAAGGAATGAGTTAACCTTGAGAAAGTTTTGCATAGCAGAGAGTGGTGGGAAATGAGACTAAAGGAAGCACTAAACGAAAACTACACAGAAAAGGTTGTCTTTGAGAAAGTGAAATGTCTTTGTGTGTATGTGCGAAATAAAACTATGTTTAATACAAAGGGAATTATGTCACAGTTAATTTTCTAAATAATTTCCTCATGTATATATATAGAATTTTTTTTGTTACATGACTCTAGAATACCTCATTATTTCATCTGTTAATTCTATTGATGTTCATGCAGACATAAAATAATTTTTTTCTAAAAATAATATGCACTCTTTATTTTAATTTATTAGACTTGAGTTAAAGTATTACAAAATTCCACTTACAGAGAAAGTCATAATTAATATATGGCTTATTTCATTTTACTTTCAGAAAAGCCATTTCAAAATTGGGAAATGTGACCATTCCTTATAGAGCTGTATTTTCTATCATAAAGCTTGACCAACATGCTCACAGAGTTTTTCTAGAAGAAAAATACATACAATAAAACTCTCAGTCATTTTTAACATTGTAAAAATGCAGTATGCTAACAACAATTGTTTATGTCCTTTTCTCATGTTAGGTCATTTTAAGCTGCCATGATTAGGAAAGACTTCCATTGAAAGTTTTTGAAATGTTTTATTTTTATTGTTTTTTTAGAGAGAGACAGACATCCATTTGTTGTTCCACTTATTTATGCATTCATTGGTTGCTTCTGGTATGTGCACTGACCGGAACTCGAACCACCTTGGCTTATCTGGCCAACACTCTAACTGGGGTGGAGGGGACAGCACATGGAGCTCAGGTCTCGGACCAGTTCATTTCCAGCCCAGGGGTTGGGGACGCCTGTTCTAACCAACTGAGCCACTGGGATGGGCTTGATTGAGTTTTGAACTAAACATTCGCTGGAGGTCTGCATTCTTAATTTGCATGCTTCCTATGCAAACTTGGACCAGTACTTTAGTTCAGTATCCTCAACTGTGAGACGGATTCAATAAACAGCGTATTTGCAAAAATGCGAACTGTAGCTGAAATATGCCTTATGCTAATAATGTCCTGTTCTAACAGGAGATTGCCTATCTTCTCACTTCTATCAACTCCAAGAAATGCTTTTTTATAAAAATCCATGAAATTTATTTAGCCTGAGACTTTTTGTTCAGAATAATGTCCATCTCACAATATATTAAGATTCAGTAACAGTGAGAAATTTCAACATGGAAACTAAAGAGTAACAATGGAACTGCAATGCAGGACATCTGAGAGGAGCCATTTGCCATTGTCTCAGAATGAAGCAGATACTGCAAATCCCAGGATCCATAGGGCCAAACGTAGGAGGAAGTGGGCCTGAGAGAGTGCAATATGAGAGGTGCAGTCTAGAAGTGAAGAGCTGGAGATGGGGCAGAGAGATTTCAGGAGTGATCAATTCTTATTGCACCACGCGTGACAGAGAAGGGCAGGGCAGGTGTGTGGGAGCATCGGGGAAAGGTGACAAGCATAACTGCAGGGCCCAGAACACGGTTACGAGATTGATGTCTGAGCAGGGAAAGAAGAAGTCATGGTCTTCAGGAATCCACAAGAAGATCCATGAGGAGAGCATATTCTGAGAAGAAACACCAAGATGAAGGGGGAAACTGGAAATGGATTTTCTTATCTGCCACTACTAACCGTCCTGATAGCTGCTACATTTCCGCCCACCCACAACTCTCACTTGTCTCCTGGTGCCCATATTTTGTCTCAAATAATTCATACTGCTAAAAAGAACCAGGATATATTGATTCCATGTCTTCCAGCAAGAAAAAAATAAAAGAAAACAGAATTGTTCTGAAGTATCCTTCTGTTATCTGGAATCAATGATAGCTTCAAAAACGTCAAGGACGGTGCTGACAGACTGAAGAACGAATATAAAGGGGCTTTCACCGGCTAAGCTGGAAGTACCATCTTCAGAATAGTGATAATAATCATAATCGTTAATTGAAACAGGTGCAAACTGTGAAAAGCCATGAATTAGTAATTATATTCAAAAGAGAAAAGTGAATAGAAAATATAGAAAATGTAGTTGTAATACAAAAAAGGGTATATATAATAGTATGTTTAATTATATATTGATTTTAATAAGTGGGATTCCTGTAAAGCTCTATGACATTTGAAATTTTAATAAATTAACTTCTATAAAGAACGTTAACAATCTGCAAATTGTGACAAAATTTACCCAGAGGGTAGCATATTTGATTGTTGGAATGTTAGTTTTCAATGTATCCACCATGATTTTAGATAATTATGTCCTTCAGCACAGCATAGTTTTTATTGCCTGGAATATAAAAGAAAGAAATTAGAAAAATGAATCATTAACAATTTAATTTAAATGATGAGTAAATTCTATATCTTCCATATTTTGCAAGTTGTCTATATCTTCTATAGATGTAAATGTATTAAACTTAAAAACTGCAAATTTATTTTATATGTATACCATGAATATGTATTTTGTTTGTTATTTTAATTACGTATCTGTTTAAAAGTACAAAAATGTATTTATTTCCATCTGTGTGGGAAGGAAGGAAAAAGTACAGAGTATTGTAATTCAAGTAGTCCAGAAAGAAGTAAGTATGACTCGAAAGTGAGGAAGGAACAACAGCCTCTGCCCCATGGCCATGCACAACAGCCAAGTAAAGAGGAGGCTCCTGTGCCTCCAAAATGGTAAATTAGCCAGATGCTTAGAGGAGAGAATTATGCAGACAAAATCTTTCCTAAGAGATAAGTCCTCTAAATGGCCTTTGTAATTCATGAGAAACTGCCAGATCATTTTCTACAGTGGCTGAACCCTATCGTTTTAACAGTTCTTTGTGTATTCTAGATACTACAGTCTTGTCAGATACCTAATTTACTAGCATACTTGTTCCTTCTCTACCTTCTTTGGGATTAAGCAATTTTTTTACTATTAAATTCTAGCTCTTTTTTTGACTTTTTACCTGTGCCTACTGTCTCTTTGTATTTTTTTACTGGTTTATGTATGCATTACAAAATGCATTCTTAACATATTGTATTAAGATAATAAACTTTAAAAAGTACTGTTCCACTTATTCCACACCATCTCTTTTTTGATAATTGTCATATATTTTATTTCTACATATATTTT
This sequence comes from Pteronotus mesoamericanus, assembly GCF_021234165.1. Lineage (NCBI taxonomy): Eukaryota > Metazoa > Chordata > Mammalia > Chiroptera > Mormoopidae > Pteronotus > Pteronotus mesoamericanus. The sequence continues at coordinate 828,694 of NW_026555215.1, read as the reverse complement.
AGCCCCATCAAACATTGTTATATTTACTCTAAACAGTCAATTTCTTTGTACAACATTTAATAAGATAAAAGTATATTTTATATATCCCCACACATTTACTATTTTCATGCTCTTCCTATCTTATTGTAAATCTGATACTATTACTCTGAAGCCTGAAGAACACTTCTTTGCATTTCTTGTAGTACAAGTGGCTGGTTATGAATTTTCTTGGCTTTTGTTTGAATAAAAATATGCATTTGCCTTTACTTTTAAAGAATTTTTTTGCTAAATAAAAAAAATCTAGGTTCACTGCTTTTTATTTTACTTAGCACTTTATAAACGTTTGTTCCATTATATTCCGGTTTGTGTTATTTCTGAAGAGAAGTTAGCCACCACTTCTATTTTCATTTGCATATATAATCTCTTTTTTCTTTGGAGGCTTCTAAGAATTTTTCTTTCTTTTTTATCAGTAGGACTATGATTTGTCAATGTATTAATGTTTTATACAGATTTTGCTTGGGGTACACCATGATTTCTGAATTTAAGGGTTATCATCTTTTTATCAAGCTTAGAAAAATTTGATAAATATTTCTTTAAATATTTATGCTTCCATTCTCTCTTTTTCTTCTAGGACCTTAATTACATATCTATTAATTTACTTGATAATGTGTCACAGGACACTGAGGCTCTGTTAGATATTTTTATTCATTTTTTTCGAATGTGTACTTCAGTATGGATAATTTCTATTAATCTATCTTCCAGTATACTGATTCTTTATTATTCTGTATTGAATCTATTATTAATCCCATTCAATGAATTTTTATTTCAGTTATTATACGTTTTAGATCTGGGATTTCCATTTTTTTTCCAGTTTCCAGGTTGCTCCTGACAATTCCCATCTCGATCCATTTCACCCATATTTTTCTGTAGATTCTTTGCCACATTTATTGTAGCCCTTGTAAAGTCCTTGTCTACTAATTTCAACATTTTAATTGTTTGTTAGTCAACTTTTATTAACCGATTTTTCTGTTGCCTATGGGTCACACCTAGTTTTTTTCATAATGTCTAGTGATATTTTATTGTATACTAGACCTTGTGAATAATAGTTTAAATACTCTGGATTCTGTTATATACTTGTTAAGAATGTTGTGTTTTGTTAAATTATTGATGGATCACCTTGAAGTTGTGGAGGTTTGTTTTTATGCTGAGTTATGGCAGGTATATTTACCAGTAGTTGTATCTTTATCTTTGAGGGGAAAGAGATGTAATCTTCATTTCTAATGCCTGACACTTCTAGAGATTCAGTAGAGAGTGCCAGGTATTTACCATGCTCTTAATAACTCGGTGGGACTCAGACTATAGTCTCTTACCTGTGATAAGCAGCAGCTGAAATCGCCACTGTTCCAAAAGCTTTCTGGCTGTTGTTATGTCTCCAAGTGCCTTGAAGTCTTACTATGCATCTACATAGTGCAGTGGTTGGTCTAGGATCTGGCTGGCATTTGTAAGCACAATTTAGTGCTCGCTTATTTTTGTTTCCTCCATTCTAGGATTCCCCCTCCCGATTTTCAGCTCCATTGCTCCTTTTCGATAGATTATACAGTTGCTTTCTGCTTCAGTTCTACCCTTTCTGTGCCTTGTAGTATTGGGAATGTCCCCAAGGGCAAAAGCCATGAAATAAAGATTTTTCCCATCTTCAAGGATAATATCTTTTTTGACTTATTATTTCAAGGTCAAATTTCCTCTTTATCTGCCTGCTTTGCTTATTTTCTAGTGTTGTCACACAGTTCTTTATATTCCATCCAGATTTATTATTGTTATTGCTGTATAATTAGATTAATATAGGCTGCCATTAATGAAAATATAGCTTAAATTCAGAATTGATCACAATCTGCTTATATTTTTTTAAACATGTATCAAGATTTCTGAGAAAATCCAGAAAAAATATTTCTGCTATGTTGGAATAAGTCAAAAATATATGCTATGGGTCATTAATTTTAACATTAACCACACAACTCTTTTATAAAAATACCAGGATTTGTTTCTCTAAAAAATTAATTCACCATCAAAAATATAGATGACATAATAAGGTAAAAGCCCATTTTAAATTCATTTGGACACCATTGATAGGTTTACAAATTATTACTGAATTATTTTTAAAAGCAAAAATGGGTCAAAGTATGACAAAAATTTTTCTAGTTACAAAGGCTCAGATATCTACCGGGAATGTGCTGTTACAAATTATCACAATTTTCAAATTGCCATCAGAATTATTACCCATCAAGATTTTGATAGAAGGAAAAGAGTATGAAGGAAACATTAAAATAAAAAAGAAGAACTCAACAATTAAATTATTTATTCAACAAATGTTATATCCATCTATTACATGACAAATGCTGTGTAAATACTAAGTATACAGAAAAGAAGACAGAGCCCAAGTCCTCAAAGGGTTAAGAGTCCAGCAAAGAAAATAGTTAACTAAATCAGCAATCAAGAAAGATCAAAGACTGAAGTTTATTAAGTTTTCTCAAGAAAGTGATACTATGGTGTGTAATGTACCCAGAATTCATTTAGAGCTAGTAGCTATCAAATCTTTAGAGACGTAACTCTGAGTAATCAGGTGTGTGAGGCTCTCACTCTGAAAGTTAAGATCACAGTCAGGGACTGGGACTGGGGGATGAGAAAACACATTTTTTTTGAGCAGGGGGAAGACCTAGTAGAAGCTGAGATCACTAGGTTCTTTAAGCCTTTAAAGACTGGTGCTAAAAGGGCTTCTGAACTTAACTTGTGACTGGTACCAACTGAAGGCATTCTTCAATTCAGGAATGTGTATCTAGTTTCAGAAGGAAGTCTGAACATTCTAGGACATAGAAGTACCACCTTTAAAAAAAATCTAAATATCATTTATGCATTAATCCAAGAAAGATTCTTTTCCAGTTCTTTCAAGAGGAATGACATGGTTGGTATATCGAATAGGCCAGAGGGCAGGTTCCCTGGAAAAGTGCTCATTAATGGTAGCCTATGAAAAATTGTGGTAGTGTCTTACTTCCTGTACACTGGGGCTGATTAACATCAATAATTTTTACCTAGAACATGTGTAGGAAAAAAATACCTTATTTTGATTTTTGTATTGCACTATATAATAAATTGTCTATACTTGTGTTTGTTTGCTTTTTTGGTGGTGTCACTTACCTCCCCTTAAAATTTACCTTGATAGTTTTCAGTATTTTTAACATACTAGAGTCAAGTTTCCAGTCTATACTTCCAGATTCCTTCCTGTGCTTTTAAGTTACAATACTCTTTTTTGAAGGGCAAGAAGTATATAAAATAATCTATCCTGTATGAAATGAGCTGTTGAGTTAAGATGAAATGCCCCAGATGGGATATCAGTGATCACAATGATAATTTGTGTTTCAGTGTGTCTTTCCAAACTGTGAAAACACTTCCAAACTGAGAATACAGACTTTGCACAACATGAAATTTGCTTCTAATATAGAATTTAAGTTAAAAGATAACATTGGTAAGATGTTATGTTTTCTCATAACATTTATGAGAAAATACTGAAGATTTACATGAGGTGATTTAGGCTCTCCAAATTAGAACAACCTAACTGGGTAATAATTGCAAAAATGTCTGGAATAACAGCTACATCAAAAAGTAGGTACCAGACGAGAGCATATTTTTTCCATAAACATTTTGAATGAATATTCACAGATCCAATAGCCATGTTGTTTTCCTTGAAAATATGGGTTATTCCTTTGCAGTTCTGTATCTGAACATTCTCTAATATGCTATATAACTTTTAGTGTAAAAAGTTCTCCATCTTTGAAAGAATAGGATATGCATTTTATTGTGGAATTTGAAAACTGAATGTATATTACTTGCTTATTTTTAAACTTTGAGAATCTTTTCTGCTAAGTTTTGCATAAATGTTTCCATTTTCATTAACAAATTAAAGTGTCCTTCCTTGTGATAATTTTCAAATTCTTTCTTGAATAATCCTCAAATAACTACCTGATTTTCCCAACTATTTCAATCTAGTGAGCTCCAAGAAAAGCATCATGGTGATCTGAACACAAAATACAGCATAAGTTCTTCTGGCTCTTCTTTAGAAGCCTCTCTATGCCTCTCTACCCTGCTCTCTCTCCTGAAACAGTCATGGACTGTCTGATCTCTCTTGGTTTATCTCCTCCTCCCATCTGAACACCCAGATCAGTGCTGAAAGGTCAAAAGCATAGAAAAAAATATCTGTAGGATTAAAGTAAATGGTATTTTGTTTCCTTCTCCGCATTGTATTCATCACCTACTCCCTTTGGATCCCCTTTTAGTAATAATATAATTACTAATATCGCCACTATTTATTAAGGACACGATGTAGGTACACCTTGTTTTATTGTGTTTTGCTTTATTCTGCCTCACAGATACTGTGTTTTTTACAAGTTGAAGGTAAAACTCTCCACCAGCAAAAAGATTATGACTTATTTTATTGTGATACTCACTTTGTTGCAGTGGTTTAGAACCAAACCCACAATATCTCTGAGATATACCTGTGTGTACTTATTTGTCCAATTTTTACTAATTAATGTGTCACTTATCATTAAAACCTCCTAGTAAAATGATTCCTAACTACCCTATTTTGTAAATAAAGCAACTGAAGTTTACAGTATAGATATTACTTGCTCAATATCCCAGTGCCTGGGTTTGCAGCGGACCCCTTTGCTGTAAAACCCGCACTCTTATGTGTTATGCTAGACATCCCTCTTTCAAGCAGTTGTTCCACATCCATTTCTTGCCAGCAGCATCTGTATTGTTAAGTACTTCTTCATACCTGAAAGTATACTAGATTCTGTTCAGAGAAAGTAAAATTTAGAATTTTAAATTTTCAGAAACAATGAACTCAGATTCAAGAAACACATTTCCTCTTCTTGGTTTTGCTCATGCCATTCTTATCTTCTACCTCATGGATATGCTGCTTATTCCTCAAAGTCTAATGTCTTCACTACCTGCTCTACTTGTACTAAATCATCTCATACTTTTCTTGTATCTCTGCTTTACTTATTTCTCGCTTTGAATGTGTTGAATTGGTGGTTCCCATATCTGCCCTCACATACTGAATTGTAAGGGCTGTTTTTCCCTAGTTGATGTGCTTGCTTAGAGCAGTGTTTATATGTATTAAAAATTTGTTAAAAGTTTAAGTGGTTCAATTTACTTAGTACATATTTAAATTATTCTTGGAGTGATATATATAAAAGGTAGAATCATCTAAATATGTGGATATACAAACTGCTTTATTCACTTTCTTAAATTCAGTTGTAGACTTAATCATTTTGTTAGTAATTTTAAGTATTCAAATGAGTCATTCTCAGCATCTTTAAAATCTTCATGTTCTGGTTGAGTAACATGAGTTTACAGATATTTTTACAATTTTTCACATGTGACATTAGAGCAATGGCAATAGACTATATTTCCACACTTCTTTTGCCTTTCTTTTTCTAATGCTATACTTGTCAATCCATATGTTCCTTTGATCTTCATGTTGAAAGTAATTTCATTTACACTGTGATTATGTGCTACTTTAAGTATTAGTCTCTTTCTAAAGAATAATTGAGAAATGCTGTAATCCATCTATAAGTTTGATAAGTTATTTTTATTTTTATAGTCCATCTGTATGATGAAAAACCATCATCTTACAATGTGGAATCACGGTTTTGTTTGTTTGTGTTTTGTGTTTTCAAATGTAGGAGCTAAATGCAAAAAAAAAAAAGACCTTAAAAACAGTTATATGCAAGAATAATTTTTTAGCATGTTGCATTTGATTGAAGCTGAGGTGGCCCAGGTTGACTATATTAAACCAGAACTAAAGGTTCCAGATTAGTTTGACTAGCACATTAGAAGTCATTGGGAGCAATCTCTAGCACTAACTAGACGATGGTAGAGTCATTTTGGTTTTGACTTTAATTGGCAAATCCATGCATGAATGGTGTAGTAGTAATGATTTAGTTTATGTACCTTGACTCCATTTAGTATTGTTTACAAATATCTATTTTTACCAGCAGAGTTAGAGATAGGGCTTATACATTTTTAATTTCAGGTTCACTTATGATGGCCAAATACTAGTTTTAATTTCCTTCTGTGAGTGCTGTACTCTATTTTTAGACTAGTCATAATTTAAATAAGATACATTCAGGCATTTCCTAATTAGTACACAACTCTCTCTGATGGGTATAACAGGAACTGCTAATATTGTGTTAGCTAAAAAGTCCACATGGTTTTTTCATAAAATAAAAGACACCTTTTTGATTTTCACCAATAACATTATTGATTTGGACATTTTGAGTATGTCAGCTATCTCTTCATGGTATAATGTTTATTGTTCTCAATTCATGTCAATTCATGATTTAATTGCTATCAACTTCAGTTGGTCTACCCAACCATGGAGCATTATCCAGCAAGAAATCTCAAACTTTACAAACCACTTTTGAACCGACACAGCACCTTCTCCATACACTGCACAAATCTTTTTTTTTAAATTTCATTTGAGTTTTTACCTTTCTTGAAATATATAGCCTAATATGCCAAAAATATTGCATATTTTCTTCCATCTTTAATATTAAAGTGGCTACATAAAAGATAAAAATATAAAACAATTAAAAAAGTGAACAGAAAAAAATAAAGTGGCTACACAAAAATTCACCAATTTCAATAAGTTGTTTTTATTTTTTTAATTTAACCTTTATTGTATTTTTTCCCCTTACCCTTTAGTCTCCTTATATTCCCTCCCCCCAGCAATAACCACACTGTTGTTCATGTCCACGAGCCCTCTTCCCTTTCTGCTCACTTGCTCCCAGTCCCCACTTGCTGTCATTCTGCTCTCCATCTATGAGTCTGTCTCCATTTCCTTGTTAGTTCAGTTTGCTGATTAGATTCCACATATGAGTGAAATCTAACTTCCCCACTAGCTGTCCCAGCCCCAAAGAGCTGTCATCCTGCTCTCCATCTATGAGTCTGTCCCCATTTGCTTTGTTCAGTTTGTTCATTAGATTCCACATAGGTATTTGTATTCTCTAACTGGCTTATTTCACTTAGCACAATGTTCTCCAGGTCTATCCATACTGTCGCAAAGGGTAACATTTTCTTTTTTTTATGGCCAAAAAGTATTCCATTGTGTAAATATCCCATAATTGTTTTATCCATTCATCTATTGATGGACACTTGGGCTTCTTCCATATCTTGGCAATCGTAAACAACACTGCAATGAACATAAAGGTGCTTATGTTCTTTCAAATTAGTGTTTTGGGTTCCTTCGAATATATTCCCAGAAGTGGGATCATTGGGTCAAAAGACAGATACATTTTTAATTTTTTGAGGTATCCCCATATTGCTTTCCACAGTGGATGCACCAGTCTGCATTTCCAACAGGGCAAAGGAGTTCCCTTTCTCCACATCTTTGCCAGCACTTGTGTGTTGATTAATTGATGATAGCCATTCTGATAGGTGAGATGGTATCTCATTGTGGTTTTAATTTTAATTTCTCTGATGATTAACGATGTTGAACATCTTTTCATATGTCTATTGGCCATCTGTATGTCCTCTTTTGAGAAGTGTCTATTCAGGTCCTTTGCCCATTTTTTAATTGGGTCATTTTTATTATTATTTTTTTTTTTGGTGTTGAGTTTTGTAAGTACTTTATATATTTTAGATATTAACCCCTTATCAAATGTATCAGCAAATATTTTCTCCCATTCTGTGATTGTCTTTTTATTTTGTTGATCATTTTCTTTGCTGTGCAAAAAATCTTTAGTTCGATGAAGTCCCATTTGTTTATTTTTTCTTTAGTTTCTCTTGTCTGGGGAGATAGATCCAATAAAAAATTTCTATGAAATATATCCAATATTTTTCTGCCTATGTTTTCTTCTAGGATTATTGTAGTTTCAGGTCTCACATTTGTCTTTGACTCATTCTCAATTTATTTTTGCATGAGGTATAAGAAGGTGGTCTAGTTTCATTTTTCTGCATGTATCTGCCCAATTTTCCCAATGTCACTTATTGAATACACTATCTTTAACCTATTGTGTATGTTTGATCCCTCTGTCAGATATTAATTGACTACAAAGATGTTGGTTTGTTTCTGGGGTTTGTTCTGTTCCATTGATCTTTGTGTCTGTTTTTATGCCATTACCAGGCTGTTTTGATTACTATGACCTTGTAGTATTGTTTGATATTAGGTAGTGTGATTCCTCCAACTTTGTTTATCCTTCTCAGGATCACTGTTGCTATGTGGGGCCTTTTGGGGTTCCATATAAATTTTTGAAATACTTGTTCTAGTTCTGTGAAATACATCGTTAGAATCTTGATAGGAATTGCATTGGATCTATAGATTGCTTTGGGTGTATGGACATTTTAATGATGTTAATTTTTCGTATCCATGAACACAGTGCATGCTTCCATTATTTGTATCTTCTTCAACTTCTTTCTTCAATTTCTTGTAATTTTCCATGTACAACTCTTTTACATACTTGGTTAGGTTTATTCCTAGGACTTCTATTCTTTTTGAAGCAATGGTGGATAGGGTTGTTTTCTGTATTACCCTTTCTGTTAGTTTGTTATTGCCATATAAAAATGCAACTGATTTCTGAATATTAATTTTTATCCTAATACTTCACTGAATTCACTTAACAGTTCTAGTAGTTTCCTGGTGGAAACTTTCGGGCTCTCTCTCCATGTCATCTTCAAATAAAGGCAATTCTACTACTTCCTTTCCAATTTGGATGACTTATATCTCCTCTTGTCTGATTTCTGTGGTTAGGACTCTCAGTACTCTGTTGAATAAGAGAGGTGAAAGCAGACATCCCTTCATTCCTGGTCTTAAGGGGAACGCTTGTAGATTTTGCCCATTGAGTATGATGCCGGCAGTGGGTATGTCATATATGGCCTTTATTGCATTTAGGTACGTTTACTTTATTCCCACTTCGCTGAGTTTTTATCATAAATGGGTGCTGGATCTTATCAAATCTTTTTTCTGCATCTGTTGATATGATCATGTAGTTTTTTCCTTCATTTTGTTTATGTGATGAATCACATTTATTGATTTGTGAATATTATACCATCCTTACATTCCAGAATAAAACTCATGTGATCATGGTGTATGATTTTCGATGCATTGCTATACATGGTTTGCTAATATTTTGTTGAGGATTTTAGCATCTATGTTCATCAGAGATACTGGCCTATAATTTTCTTTCTTTGTAGTGTCTGGTTCTGGAATTAGGATAATGCTGGCCTTGTAAAATGAGTTTGGGAGCCTTCCCTCCTCTGGAATTTTGTGAAACAGTTTGAGAAGGAGAGGTGTTAGTTCTTCTTGGAACATTTGGAAAAATTCACCTGTGAAGCCATGTGGTCTGGGCTTTTATTTGTTGGGAGTTTTTTTATTATTGCTTCAATTTCATTAGGTATAATCTGTCTATTCTGATTCTCTGATTCTTCCCGATTTATATTTGGAAGATTGTATTTTCTAGGAAGGATTCCTCAAGTTCTTGAGGTGCCTGAAATGTCTTCAGGCTCTTCCTTGCCATCTTTCAGGAAAGCAACCTTTTTTCCTTACCTGGAAAGACTGCCGTGAACCATGGGACCAAGCAAGGTACAAGACCATTTCTCCAAGGAACTCTTATTTGCTCAGAAAGTTAACCTTAATTTTTAAGGCTTTCTGGTGATATTTCTAGAGTCCTGGTATGACTCTTTTGATATTCCAGACAAAAGCTTGGTTAATAAAACCACATTTGGAAACTGGTGCTAATATAAAGAGAACAGATTCATAGTGAGTTTATGCAAACAAAAATATTGCCATGAAAATAACCCTCTCACACTAACAGTTGCTGAATCCTGGAGGGATTCGGTAGGGAGAAAAATGTAAATGTTTCAGTATTGCTTTTGAGGGTATAATTTACAAATTGTTCTAAAGAAAAAAAAATCAAGTGTTCTTATATCTGGAAAAGAAAAAGATTTAAAATTAGCAATATTTTGAACAAAGTCATAAGAATAACAGTTATCTTTAGATAATTTAGTCCTATAAAACCAATAATCTTGTTCTTTCTCTGCAAAAATTTTGTGTGTGGTCTTTAGATGTTCAGTCTTCATGTGTATGGTCTTTATGTGATATGTGTTTGTGTAGTATATGTGATACATTTTCCGCCTCTGCATGGAATAACTAAAGTGTAATATTTTATTGGCCTAAAGATATTAAATATTTATATATATTAAGGAGGACCCTATGTTCTGGACAAAATATTTGATATTAAATCCAGTTTTAAGTTTGACTAATGTATTTCAGGGTTATTACCCTCCAATTTGTTTTCTTTACAAGAAGTTTATGTTATGATATTTTGGCTAAGTATATTTGACAATCTTCCCAAAATATAAATTTTAAAAAGTGAGAAATGACTTTGAGTTATTCTTTTGGGCCCTGGAATATCTCACGTATTTATTCTCTCTCCTTATAAAAGAGCAGTTTTTGAACTAATCAGGCCTATTTATATGCTCAAAATTACATGGGAAGAATACCAAACAGAATAATAACAACTATTCTGTTTGTATGTATGTATATATCTTTATCAAAATAGATTTCCTAAAAATTTCAACGTGCCCCATGGAGAAACTTGCAAAGATTCAGAATCAAGTTTAAACAGGAAACTCTCAGTGGTAACATCAGAGATGGCAGGTGTCCTGTCAGTTAACTTGACAAGCCAAGAGCACTGGTTCCTTATGGGGACATTGAGAAGTGGTACTCCAGGTGTTTGTAATGCACCCTTCAGAATTTGTGAATTGTTTCCAATGCTCAATGCACACTTCTGCTAAGTCCTGTACAGCATTTTAAAGCTTTGATAGTGTTTGGTCTTTATATATATTGCAATTGTATGTTGAGTCTAAAAATAAGGGCTTTGTACTGTTTTATGTCATTTCATAGTAATTATTATATACAAAGAAATTATTATCTTGGAATGTTATATCTTACAGAAAACTAAAATTGTTTATCAATTACACCATAATCAAATCTAAACCATGTCATTTTAAATTTGGTCATTTATAAACAGTCACTGTTTCACTCTAATACATTTGCAAATGTATCTTTGGATAGGTTTATGAAAAGGATTCTGACTCTAAGTTATAGGTATCTAAGCAGGTCATATCTTTGAAGTAAATGAAGATTTATAGAACTCTAAGGAATAAATAGATTCATGGAAATACTGGCAAATACTCAAGATGAACAAAATTGGCTATATGGGACTAAATGAACCATGTGATTTAGCAATTCTACTTCTGGCAATATATATAAAAGAAATGAAAATACTAACTTAAAAAGATATCTACACTTCCATGTTCATAGCAGCATTATTAGTAATAGCCAAGACACGGAAGTAACCTAACTGGCCATAAATGGAAGAACGGATAAAGAAATTGTGGTATAACAGAATATTATTCAGGCATGAAAAATGAGAAAATCTTACCATTTGTGATAACATGAATAGAACCTGAAGGCATTATGTTGAATGAACAAAGAAAGCAAAAGAAAGACAATTACTGTATGATCTTTCCTATGTGTGGAATATAAAAACAACAACAACAACAACTTGAAAATGAAAGCTGTACTCATAGACAACAGGCCATATTTGTAGTTGCCAGAAGTGGAGGGTGAGTGGAGAGAAAATTGGTAGGTGATAGACATAAGGTACAAACTTCCCATTATAATATAAATAAGTACTAAGGAAGTAATGTACGACATGATGACTATAGCAAATAAATCCTCTGCATTCTTGTCACAACAGGAAAATATTTCTCTTTTTTTCTTTTATTCCACCTATATGTGGAGATGGATGTTAGCTGGACTATTGTAAATCAAACCATCATGCCATGTGCCTTAAACTTATACAGTGATCATATGTCAATTATTCCTCAGTAAAACTGGAATAAAAGTCACAGTCCTCCCAATATAAATTCACTCTGTTTATGGGTTATTTGGTTAGCCCTAATTCAAATTTAGAAGTACACATGTATATGGTTTCTTTTCCTCAGAATACCACTTTAATAGGCAAATCCAATCTATTATAGACATTGGTCCAGAAGATTAAATTATCTTCTTTAGGTCTAAACACTGAATAAACAGTGTATATCAATAATTACAACAAAATATTTATTTTTAATAGTATAAGTGAGTTACTTAAAAAAAAAGATATAGTGAATATTAGGTGGATTTAACCTATTAGTTTGTCCATGGTTGATAGATTTCTGCTTTGCCCTAAGTAACAGCTTTTCATGGTGTGACAAGTAACTAGTTTTAAGGGAAATTAATAAGGAATATGTCAGATGGAAAAGTAGATATTTAGTTCAAAAATAGAACATGAATTTTAATTCAACAAATCAACTCAGAGATGTAGTAAATTTTATTTCCCTTTTCTCTTTTGTGTTGCAGATTAATCTCAAAGGTATTGGTGAAATCTCTAAAATACATATTGGACATGACAACAGTGGAAATGACCCTAGGTGGTATCTTGAAGAAATTAGACTTGAAAACATAGACACATGTGAGCTGTTTTGTCTAACTGTTGATTCCTGGATAGCTGAGGATGAAAACAATGGTGATAGATGGAAAGAAATACCCATTCTGAGAACTAATAAAGCATCTTTGCCAGGTATTTAATTTCACTTCTTTTGTGATTTATATTAAAAATGAAAATAATTTTGATGATTTAAAACAAAAAATAGAAACATTTTTGAGTAAAGAGCCAGATGCTAAATATCTATTCTTTGTTAGCCATAAAGTCTCTTGAAACGTTCTCAACTTCCCCAGTTGTGAGACAGCTGCTAAAGAAAATAGGTGAACTAGTAGTGTGGTTGCATTCCAAAAAACTTTCTTTGTGGACACTGAAATTGGAATTTCATATGCATTTTCATTTATCAAAGAATAATATTTTGCTTTTAATTTTTTTAACCATTAAGAAAAACAAAAAGTGCACTGGCCAGTGTGGCTCAGTTAGTTGGAGTGTTATCCTATGGACCTAAGGGTTGTAGGTTCAATTCCTGATCAGGGCACATGACCCTGCTGCAGATTCAATACCCAATAGGGGTATGTGTGAGAAGACAACTGGTCGGTGTTTTTCTTTTGCATCAATGTTTCTCTCTCTTTCCCTTCCTCTCTCTTTCTCTGAAAAAAATTTAAAAAAAATGTCCTTGGTTGAGAATTTTAAAAAGAGAAAAAAAATAAAAAACATTCTTAGCTCCTGGACCATACAAAAACCTGTGCTGGCAGATTTGGCTTACAGGCCAGTTTTCCTACTCCTCATTTAGAACATTAGGTTTTAGAAATAATCTTATATGGTTGTTCAGAGGTAAAAATGTATATACTAGGATATATGTGTGTGTGTGATCAAGTCATCTTTCAGTAAATGGTTTGCTGGCATTTAAATGTGGCTTTCTCTTTGGCTATACTATGTTCACAAATGTTAGCAATCATGAATTTAGGAACATCTAAATTCACTTACTAATTTTTTTGTTTTGTTTTGTCTAAAAGTGAACTCACACTCTACCTTAATTTTTCCTCTACACATTCCATGTATCTCTGATAATTACCTTGTTTTTTGCTTTCACCACTGTGTTGAAAATATTATCTCAGTGAATACTGACAGCCATTTTGTCCCAAATTAAATGTGTGTGTGTGTGCATATGTGTGCATTTTCTCTGTGTCCTAGGATTCTCTACTGTATTTTATGCTGTTTACTTCTCATTTGAAGAGGCAGAAATCTCTACAGGTTCTGGAACTAGACATACTGGTTTAGTCCTGGCTTGGTGATATATTTAATTGTGTTACCCTGAGCAACTATTTAGCCTGCCTTAGCCAAAGATAATTCATCTATAATATGAAGGTGAAAGTAATGCCTATGTCACAGAATTGTTTTGAGTACAGAGGATGATGCACTTAGTCTTTAGGGTAATACAGTTACAGTAGCTTGTTCCTGATATCTAGTCATCATGCAATAAACACTAGCTATTACCATCATTGTTATTAAATATCTCTATAATTCTGACCTCCATCACATAATACCAACCTACTTCTTCACTGTTTCCTCCACATTTTTGTTGGTTTATTTGTTTTTCTATCACTACCTCTACTTGGTCCTCTTCCTTGAACATGTGGGCTTAAATGCTTGATTCATCACTGCTTTTTTGAGCTTCTCCCTAACTTCTGTTGTTAACTCTGCAAAGAGGAATCACTCCATCTTCAGCCCTGTCCTCTTCCTTGCTCAGAGTCCCAGTATTCCATTAGGCAATTCACCATCTCATCACCTTTAATACCTGTTCATGGAATGATCAACCACTCCACATAAATACAGGTAAGTACATGTATAGGAACGGGTACTAGCTGCCTGGTGTAATGAGAACCAGAGGACATAAAGATGATTCAGACAAGGCCCCTGTTCCCCAGATATTGTTTACTATTCATGGCTTCAGTTATCACTTTCAGTCTATCATCTTCCCTCTTCCTGCCCGTTCATCAATTTCTTCTCTTCAGCTTTCTTCTGAAGACTTCACAGTTCACTGGTGTTTTGAACCCCTCCACCCAAAACTGAGGATATGGATAGAAGGGAATCACTATTGGTAGACATGTAACTGGTAAAATCAGTATGAAAAACAGTATGGAATTTTTTTTAAAAAGTAAAAGTAAAATTACCTTGTGATCCAGCAGTTCCACTTCTGGGTGTTTATCTAAAGAAAAAGAGAACACTAATTCAAAAAGATATATGCACTACCATGTTCATTGCAGCATTATTTACAATAGCCAAGATATAGAAACATTCTAAGTGTCCATTAATAAGTGAATGGATAAAGAAATTGTGGTACATACACACAATAGAATATTATTCAACTGTAAAAGAGTGAAATCTTGCCATCTGCATAACATGCATGGATGTTTAGGGCATTATACTATGAAATAAACCAGACAGAGAAAGACAAATCCCATATGATCTCTCTTACATGTTAAATCTTAAAAAAAACAAAAACAACAACAAGCTCAGAGATACAGAGAACAGATTGGTGGTTGCAAGTGGAGGGGGTTGGGGGAACTGTTCTGTTGTTGTTAATTAAATAAATCGAATAAAATTTTTTAAATTACATGCTCTGTTACATGAACCATTCTTAACTGATATAGGCATTTTAGAAATTACAGAGCATATATATGGGAAAAATAAAGCTAATATCCAGCTGTTAAAAAGAAATTTAGAATTCTAAGATCTACCTATACTATTCACCAACTTGCTAACATCTGTCAAGAATATCCATTCTTTCTAAAAAATGGTGTACAGAATTTTTGAGATTGGAAAGATGGCGGAGGAGTGAAAGGGAGTCACGCTGACCTCCTCCCAAAACCAAACTGGAATTGCAACTAAATAATGGAGTAATCACCTGGAAAGCAGTGGAGCAATAGTGGGAGAGGAGCCTTGGTGCCGCGGACAGTGGATTCTGCTCTCACACATCCCAACGGGTGAGAATTGCGGTGGAGGCTCGAGAGGGTGGGCTGGGTGCGCACGGGCACTGGCACCAGAGGGACATTGAAACGGCCAGTTAGCGTCCCCCCGAGAAGAACGGGGTCTGAATCATAAACAGGAACCCCTAAACTACAGCAGCTAAAGCCGAGAAAATACAGACAAAACGCAACCCCAAAAAGCTTAGGGGTGCTCTCTGCCAGAGACAGGTGGCTGGGGATGCAAAAAGACATTTAAAGGGCAAACGCAAAAGTTGCAGTGGCAGCCGCCCTCCTTGATCTCTGGGTAGAGGCGGCAGCAGGGTGGGCTGGTGCCTGGGAAAAGACTGGTGAGGAAAACTTTGTGAAGAGAACTGACTCGGCAGCCGGTGGAGCCCGGGTGACAACGCACTTCCCACTCTGCAGCTACCATCTCGCTCAGGCATAAGGGAATCAATAAACCTGCCCTTTGTGTGCTCCGCACACAGCTTGTACGCCTGTGAGCTACGAGGCTGAGTGCAGACTGGCTGGGAGAGCCTTGAGGAGAGACTGGAGACAGAGGCGTTGGGGAAAGAACGGGAGGAGGAACCGGGGAGTCCCGACTCCCTCCCCGTTCGGTAGTCTCCATTGTGGACTGGAAAGGCGCGACCCCAAAGAGGCAGAAGCGGGGTGCGCATGAACCAGACTGCCTGCAATTGAAACGCAGTCCGCACAGGGGTTGGATCCCTGACCGAAGGGGTCACAGAACTGCCCAGAGGCCCCTGAGGGGAGACTAGAAACAGAGACATTGGGAAAAGAACGGGAGGAGGAACCCGGGAGTCCCGACTCCCTCTCCTTGCTGTAGTCTCCATTGTGCGGGAAGAGGCCACACCCCCAAAGAGCCAAAAGCTGAAAAGCAAACATAGACACCCCCAAAACACCCAGAGCACTATAACACTTGCGCCGAGTGACCGGCGAGGGTTGGCAAGCGTGTGTGTGACCCACGCGGGCTGGCGAACGCTTGCACCTGCCAGCAAGGCCTCACACAGACTGGCACCCATACGGCCTGCGAGGGATTGCACAGAGGGGCAAGGGCAGGAGTAAATTGACCTACCCACCGCGATTGCGGAGTGGCCCACAAAATAAGTAGAGCTGCCCAGAGTCCCTGGAGGAGAGACCAGAAACAGGATTAACCGGAGAGTCCTAGAGCTGATTTCCTCCCATTTCCGTAGTCCCCATTTGGCGAGGGCAAGCAACGCACCCAAAGAGCCAAAAGCAGGGAAAACACACAATAGAAGACCCTAAACTGACCAGTGCCGTGAAGCTCACGTGCCAGGGAGGCCAGATGAGTACGGGAGGTTGCGAATAAGCCCCCTGATCTGGGGCAAGCACATGCGAGCCCAGGCAGGCGGGGGACCCTGCTGCGCTGGGAATGCGCTCAAGGAGCCCGCGGGAGAGCGCAGAGACATCCCAAAAAATAGCTCAGCTCTGACCAAAGGGGTCACAGAGCTGCTCCAAGCAGGAGTCAGACACAGGCATTAGACTCCTGAAAGACTCAAACAAACAACCCAGGATCCTATAGGGTCAACAACTGACATCATCAGAGGCAAGCCCAGAAAGAAAAGTAAAGGACAAAAATACTTAACAGACTCTCACAAAAATGGGAAGAAAAAGAAGTTCCCCCCAAATGAGTGGAAAAGGGGACTCCCCACAGAGAGAGCTAAATGAAATGGAGGCAAGGGAACTATCAGATACTGAATTCAAAACAATGGTTCTAAGGAAGCTCAATGAGCTCAGCCAACTCAAAGATAACTATGAGAAACTGCAGAGAAGCTATCAGGATCTTACAGCAAAACTATATCATCCTGGAAAGGGACATAGACACAATCAAGAAGACACAAGAGGATATGAAGAATACCATTTCTGAATTGAAGAACACAGTAGAAGGAATCCAAAGCAGGCTGGATGAAGCCGAGGATCGAATCAGTGAGATGGAGGACAAGGTAGAAAAAAGCTCCCAGAAAGAACAAGAAATGGAAAAACGGCTCAAAAAGAATGAAGAAGCATTTAGGGAAATGCAGGACAACCTGAAACGCAATAATATCCGTGTAATAGGGGTACCAGAAGGAGAAGAAGAGGAGCAAGGAATAGAGAACCTCCTCGAAAAAGTAATGATGGACAATTTCCCTAATTAGAGGAGAGAAAGGGTCTGATGAGTCCAGGAGGCACAGAGGACCCCACTCAAGAGGGACCCAAGGAGGTCCACTCCAAGACACATCATCATTAAAATGGCAAATGTCAAAGACAAAGAGAGAATCCTCAAGGCAGCAAGGGAGAAGGAGAAAGTAACATACAAGGGGGCCCCGATATGCCTAGGAGCTGACTTCTCAACAGAAACACTACAAGCCAGACGGGAATGGCAACAAATATTCCAAGCCATGAAAAGCAAGGGCCTACAGCCAAGGCTGCTCTACCCAGCAAGGCTCTCCATTAAAATAGAAGGAGAAATACGCAGTTTCCCTGACAAAAGAAAGCTAAAAGAATACATCTCTACCAAACCAGCACTCCAAGATATGCTAAGGGGACTGGTTTAAGCAGATGAAGGAAAAGAATGAGACAGAGAGGAACACAAGTACAAAGAGAAAAGATGAGTAAGTTTCTATCAGTAATATCTCTCAATGTGAATGGACTCAATGCCCCAATCAAAAGACACAGGGTATCTGAATGGATAAGAAAACATGACCCACACATATGCTGCCTGCAAGAGACCCACCTCAGAGCAAAAGACCTACACAGACTTAAAGTAAAGGGATGGAAAATAATATTCCAAGCAAATGGACATGAGAAAAAGGCTGGCGTTGCCATACTTGTATCAGACAAAGTAGATTTCAAAGCAAAGGCCATAAAGAGAGACCCAGAGAGGCACTTTATCATACTTAAAGGAAGAATCTATCAAGAAGACATCAACATTGTAAACTTATATGCTCCCAATATAGGAGCCCCGAAGTTTATAAGGAAATTGTTGGATGACTTCAAAAAAGATATAGACAGCAACACACTGATAGTAGGGGATTTCAACACCCCACTGTCAAAAATGGACAGATCTTCCAAACAAGACATTAATAAACATATCGTGGCGCTGAATGAAACACTGAATCAAAGAGACTTAACTGACATATATAGAACCTTACATCCCAAAGAAGAAAAATACACATTCTTTTCAAATGCTCATGGCAGTTTTTCAAAGATAGACCACATGATAGGACACAAAGCAAGCCTCAGCAAATTAAGGAAAATTGAAATAATACCAAACTTTTTCTCAGACCACAAGGGTTTGAACCTGGAAATCAACCTCAAAGAGAAACTTCGAAAACTTGCAAACTCATGGAGACTGAACAGTACACTATTAAACAATGAATCGATCAATAATGAGATAAGAGAAGAAATCAAAAAATTTCTGGAAACAAATGAAAATGAACAGACAACTGTCCAAAACCTATGGGACACAGCAAAGGCGGTCCTGAGAGGGAAGTTCATAGCAATACAGGCTTACCTTAAAAAGATAGAAACATTTCAAATAAAAGACCTAACACTACAACTTCAAGAACTGGAGAAACAACAAATAAATCCCAGAGCAAGTGAAAGGAAGGAAATAGTCAAGATTAGAGCAGAACTGAATGACAGAGAGACAAAAAGAACAATTCAGAGGATCAACCAATCCAGAAGCTGGTTCTTTGAAAAGATTAATAAAATTGACAAGCCATTAAGCAGACTCATCAAGACAAAAAGGGAGAGGACCCAAATTAATCATATCAGAAACGAAAGAGGAGAAATAACAACTGATACCATAGAAATACAAATGATCATCAGAAACTACTATGGACAATTATATGCCAAGAAATTTGAAAATCTTGATGAAATGGACACATTTTTAGAAAAGTATAATCTTCCAACACTGAAGGAGGAAGAAACAGAAAGCTTGAACAGACTGATAACAGCTGGGGAAATTGAAGCAGTAATCAAGAAACTCCCAGCACACAAAAGCCCAGGGCTGGACGGTTTCACAGGAGAATTTTACAAAACATTTAAGGAAGAGCTAACCCCTGTCCTTCTCAGACTATTCCAAAAAATCCAAGGGGAGGGAAGACTCCCAGACTCCTTCTATGAGGCCAGCATCACCCTAATCCCAAAACCAGATAAAGACCCTACAAAGAAAGAAAACTACAGGCCAATTTCGCTGATGAACATAGATGCTAAAATCCTCAACAAAATATTGGCAAACCGCATCCAGCAATACATTCAAAAGATTATCCATCACGATCAAATGGGATTCATCCCAGGGATGCAGGGATGGTTCAATATACGCAAATCAATAAACATGATACACCACATAAACAAAAGAAAAGACAAAAACCACATGATCATCTCACTAGATGCAGAAAAAGCATTTGACAAGGTACAGCACCCATTTATGATCAAAACACTCAGCAAAATGGGAATAAATGGGGCATTCCTCAACGTAATAAAGGCCATATATGAAAAACCTACAGCTAATATCATACTCAATGGGCAAAAACTGAAAGCTTTCCCACTAAGATCGGGAACACGACAAGGATGTCCGCTCTCACCACTTCTTTTCAACATCGTATTGGAAGCCCTAGCCACAGCGGTCAGACAAGAAAAAGAGATAAAAGGCATCCAAATAGGAAAGGAGGAAGTAAAACTATCATTGTTTGCAGATGACATGATAGTGTACATAGAGAACCCTGTAGACTCTACCAAAAAACTCCTCAACCTAATAAGTGAAATTGGCAAAACAGCAGGATACAAAGTCAACATTCAGAAATCAAAGGCGTTTTTGTACACCAGCAATGCAATAGAAGAAGAAGAAATCAGAAAAAATATACCATTCGATATAGCATGAAAAAAGATAAAGTACCTAGGGATAAATTTAACCAATGACACAAAAGACCTGTATGCAGAAAACTATACAACATTGAAAAAAGAAATTAAGGAAGACACAAATAAATGGAAGCATATACCGTGCTCATGGATTGGAAGAATTAATATCCTCAAAATGTCCATACTACCCAAAGCAATTTATAGATTCAATGCAATCCCTATTAAGATACCAATGACGTATTTCACAGAAATAGAACAGACATTTCAAAAATTTATATGGAACCATAAACGACCCCGAATAGCCGCAGCAATTTTGAGAAAGAAACACAAAGTAGGAGGGATCACAATACCGGACATCAAACTCTACTACAAAGCCACCATACTCAAAACAATCTGGTACTGGCACAAGAACAGACCCATAGACCAGTGGAACAGAATAGAAAGCCCAGAAATAAGCCCAGGTCTCTATGGACATCTAATATTCGACAAAGGGGGCAGAAGCATAAAATGGAGCAATAACAGCCTCTTCAACAAATGGTGTTGGGCGAGCTGGACGGCTACATGCAAAAAATTGAAATTGGATCATCAGCTGACACCATACACAAAAATAAACTCAAGATGGATAAAAGACTTAAATATAAGTCGCAACACCATCAAAGTCCTCGAGGAGAACATTGGCAGGAAACTTTCAGATATCCGACGCAGCAATTTTTTCACGGATATATCTCCTAAAGCAAGGGACATAAAGGAAAGAATAAACAAGTGGGACCTCATCAAAATAAGAAGCTTCTGCATGGCTAAAGAAAACATCAGCAAAATGAAAAGGGAGCCAACTGTATGGGAAAATATATTTGCTAATGTTACATCAGATAGAGGTTTTATCTCCAAGATATATAAAGAACTCACTTGACTCTATTCCAAGAAGACAAACGATCCAATCAAAAAATGGGCAAAGGACCTGGGCAGATGCTTTTCTAAGGAGGAGATACAGAGGGCCCAAAGGCATTTGAAAGGATGCTCAGCATCACTAGCCATCAGAGAAATGCAGATCAAAACCACCATGAGGTATCACCTCACACAGGTCAGAATGGCCATCATCAACAGATCAACAAACAACAGGTGCTGGCGAGGCTGTGGAGAAAAGGGAACCCTAGTCCACTGTTGGTGGGAATGCAGACTGGTGCAGCCACTATGGAAAGCAGTGTGGAATTTCCTCAGAAAGCTGAAAATGGAACTGCCTTTTGATCCAGCGATTCCACTGCTGGGACTATACTCTGAGAACACCAAAACGCCAATTCAAAAGAACCTATGCACCCCAATGTTCATAGCAGCACAATTTACAATAGCCAAGTCTTGGAAGCAACCTAAATGCCCATTAGTAGATGATTGGATCAAAAAATTATGGTACATATACACAATGGAATACTAAGCAGCAGAAAGAAAAAAAGAAGTACTAAACTTTGCGACAGCATGGATGGAACTGGAGAGCATCATGCTAAGGGAAATAAGCCAGGGGGCGAAAGACAAATACCATATGATCTCACCTATAAGCGGAACCTAACCAACAATGCAAAGAAGCAAGGAAAATATGACCAGCAACACTGAAAGGAAAAGAAATCAACAGAGACAAGAGGGAAGGAGGGGGCAGGGAAAGGGAAGGGAAGGGGAAAGTCAAGGGACATATAGCAAGGACTCATGGACAAAACCAAAGGGGAAGAGCTGAGGGAGGGAAGGTGGGAGGGGGCAAGGGAAAGAGGTGGGGGGGAGGCAGAGACAAATGTATTTTAAAAGTAAATAAATTAAAGAAAAATAAATAAATAAATAAATAAATAAAAATGGTGTACAGAAGAATTTTTAAATCCATGGTGCCAATAAGAAACAGAAGAAATCTTACTGGCCAGATATATTTGTTATTTCTCAGTTTATAGTGTTTTTAAAAGTTGCATTATTTTAAAATGAACTTAAATTCAATTGCACAGCTATTTTGTATTTCTTCCCATTGCTTCCTATTTGACATATGCACAATTTGTCATATGCAAAAAAATGTGGAAAGCAGTTGTATACATTTAA
Source organism: Pteronotus mesoamericanus (assembly GCF_021234165.1). Classification (NCBI taxonomy): domain Eukaryota; kingdom Metazoa; phylum Chordata; class Mammalia; order Chiroptera; family Mormoopidae; genus Pteronotus; species Pteronotus mesoamericanus. The sequence goes on along the minus strand of NW_026555215.1, from coordinate 806,256 downwards.
AAAAAATTCAAGATACAGAAGAAATTCATGGTCCTTTAAAAGAACTATTGATTTTGGGGGTTCATTTAACATGAGCAGCAATAAAAGCTCAGCATGTCTCCTTTGCATCTTTCTGTTCATTCTTTTCCTAAACTAGCTAATGAAACTTTATCCATTAGCATCTCCCTTTTAAGGGGGTAATTTCTTAGCTGAAGCACACCAACCATTTCTTAACAGCAATTTCTCCTACAAAGTAATATAATGTAATACATGATACCTAGAGCTCATCTGATCCAGTCTTCTCATTTTATTCTAGTTCTGACAAAACAATCTAGCTGTCCTTTTCCCAGACTGAATATTTGCTCATTTAGGGGAAAATCATTAAAATAAAAAAAAAATTAAAAAATAATGACACATCAATGTTCAGGAATTAACACCTACTGGTGAGCAAGGGGCAGCCTGGTCCTGTTTAGTATTGCTTTTGAAAAGTCATTCTTGGTGCCACTGACAACTTCATTCACTGTTTCTGTGACATCAAGGGAAGACAGAGCAGAATCAAATGATTGAATTGACACTTCTTTGGTCTGGGTTTGAAAGGAGGAGTAAGGAGAGGTTGACCTTCAATATTTTGGGATTGTCTCTCCATCTGTCAAAACATTCTGGAGCAGCTCAGGGAAGAACACAGAGTGATGGATGATGTAGGGGAACTTTTTTTTTTTAAATCAAACAATTATTGCTTAGTCTTTCCAAGGCTGGATAGAGTTCTAGTGACACACTTGAGGGTTTTGTTGATTTTTTAATTTGGTAGCAAAAAAAAAAAAATGTGGTTTTCCTATATAGTTGGCACTTACACTCTGAGCTAATTAGTTTTGTGACTTCGCCTCGTCTTTTCAAACGGTAGCTGGAATGTTTTCAAAAGAAGAGGGTTTTTGAGACTACTCATCTATAAATCATCACTCTTTGGGGGCTGAGCTAGATTGCTAATGGGATCAGAGTGATCTCCTCCTGGACACTAACACTGCCAAGCTGAGCTCATCCGCACCAGTTCCAAATTGCTCATTGCCTGCCGTATTCATGGAGACAGGCACCAGGAGCTGCTGCTCTCCCTTGGTTGGTTGTGCTTAAGAATATACGGTTAATGGCCAGTGGGAATGGCTGAGAGCAGAAAAGAATGCCAACTAAGCTTATTTTACAAGTTGTAGCTCCAGGCTTTCTCATCAGGAGACACAGATGATAATACAAGGTGAAGTCTTGGGTCACATCTGTGGATGAAGTGCTTGATGCTAGGTTTTGGCAAGTGCACAGGTGTGCTTTGTGATTTACTTTGAAGTCAAAAAATAAGTCTCTTTGACAGTAAAAAAAGTATCATCATAATAGAAATGCGTCTTCTTTAAAATATTTGTATTTATCAGACTTTAAGTAGTGAGAAAATATGTTTTGAAACACTTCCTGACAACTTACAGCAAGTTGTGCATGATAATAAATGAGTTCAGTTTAAAAAAACAAGCAGGCTTTTTTTAATGCTTTAGACTTTACCACAATAACCATGTTCAGACAGAAAATGTGGGCTTCAGAAGGAGATGGATGTTTTCATTGATGAAACAGCTGAAGCTCAAAGAAGCAGAGTCTGGTTTCAAATCTTGATCTCAATCCTTGGCTTTGTGAATTAGGGTAAGTTGCACACGTTTTCTCAGGCTCAGTTAGTTTGCCTATGAAATGGAGTATATAATACTTATTATTAGGAACATCACCGTATAATTCACTATTCAAACCAGGACATTTTTGAGAGAAAAGAAAGGCTTTGTTAATAAGTGTGTGAGAACAACAGGTATCAATGGGGACTATTCTAGGCAAACCAGAAATATGGTCCCCCAGGACGTTTCCATCAGGAGTGTGTGAAAGGGTGTGAATAAAGTACTTGTCACATAGCAGACACTTATCAGACACTTAATTAATTCCCTTGCATTCTCCCTTTGACTTGTCTTCCTCTCCTGCTTTCTTCATAGCACTTAGCTGGTATCATGATGGGAGGGCCAATACAAAGAACATCTTGGCATTATTAGGACAGGCTATTCTCAACCCTATGGCCAGAAGGACCTTCTGAAAATACCAGTCAGGTCATGTCACTCCTTTACTTAACCCTCCAAAGGTTTTCCAACTTACTAAGAGCAAAAGCCAGAATCTTTATAACCTCCCATGAGGCCTACTCACCCTGCCCTCAACTCCAGCCTCAATTCTCACTGATGGCACCAGGCAAGCTGTCTCTTTAGCCCCTGGGCCTCCACTCTTCCATTCCATCTGCTGTCCTAAGCCTTGCAGCTTCTGCACGGCCACTCTTACTTTGGTCAGGCCTCTGACCCAAGGGAGCTCCTCACTAGGCCTTCCTGGCTAGAAAATAGCAAGAAATTCGAGTTCCATCCCCATCCTGGCACTTCTTTCTACAGCTCAAAGATAAGATAAATATTTTCAACTAAGAGGCACATGCAGATTCAGCCCCAAATCACAAATGTATATACAGTCTTAGACCACAAGTCTTCACTTCAGACTAAAGTGTCAGCACATGTTTAACACTGAATTTCATTCACCATCTGTTTCTGAGATCTGATTTCTTTGGGCAGTTTGTATCAACCGAATCACACCACGATGAGTGCTGAGAAAGCTTAATTTCTTGATGACTTAAGGGAAAGCACTAAAACAGTCCATTAATTAAATCAAATTAAAGATTCAGCTTAGGGGTTTGTTTTGGGGAAGTTCAGTTGTGCTGCCTGTAGAGTTCCCCAGGTTTTGGCGTTGATGCTTATGCTCCTGAGGTGGAGCAGCATGGCAGGTGCCCACGTGCAGAGAGGAGCTGGCTCTCATGGGGTGTGCCGCATAAGAACTCAGCAGGGCAGTCATTGAGCATTACCCAGGAACATTTGAACATCATGACAAAAACATGGTACTAGGGAAGTTCTCCAAACGTAAACAATTACATCGTTTTCTGATCAGGAAAAAGAAATCTTACATTCACAAAAACTATTATTGTGCCCTTTGACAAGGATGGGGACAAGAGTGCAAAGTTCATGATCTTCCAGCCCTTAGACACAGTGATTATTTGTTTATGTCACCCAGGTTAGTAGGAATTGAAACATCTTGAGAGTTCATCTCCCAAGATGGAAGTAAGGGCACTGAGAGGTCAGGGCCCCATGGTCATTTGCCAGCTGGAGAGAACTGGGATTCTGGCTGGCCCAGAGGTGCTTTGGTACCACCATCTCTGAATTGGGGGTGCTAAATTTGGAAGGCTCAGTTAGGGCCCAACTTAAGATTTAAGGTCCCATGAGTTTCATTAGAGTATTAATGTGTTTGCCTCCAACTCAGGGCTGAGAGTGCGTGTGTGTATCCACCTGCAAACATTTGCACATGGGCATATCTTTCTAGGGTAAGTCCCATAGGTCACTTTCTAATAAAAATGTCAACAATTACCATAGGAGAATGAAAGTCTGCAACATTAGTAATAAAGCTGGAAGGATATTATTTTATGTGACTCTATTGTTTATTTGAAAAATAGACAACTTCTTTTGGCAGCAGATTGAGAATTCTTTGATGGTTTGAACTGAAATAGAATAACACCACTGGGGTACACTCTATAAAGTAGAGAAACAAGCATTTTAAATATACTCACTTAAGAGAAGCTTCTAGCACATGTCTGACGCAAAGGACTTAACAATGGTAGTTCCCTGCCCACCCCTTGCCTTCTTCAGTCACTCCTAGGACAAGTTTGAATGGTGGTCTTTAGAGAGAGTTAGCCTAGAAAGCCAAATTCTGTTGTTCATTCCTACTAGAATATATAGATCCAAGGCTAGAAGACAAAGCCAAAGGGCCAGAGGTCATCTGGAGCCTGAGATAAACTAGGGAATGAGAGCAAAAAGAGCCTGGGAAGGCAAGGTTGGTTTAAAGCACAGTCTGGGTAAAAAGTAGCCAGAGTACTTTAGATTATTCATGCTTGAGCAGTTCTTTGGGCTACCAGCAGAGAGCAGTACACAACACTTTTTATAGATGGATGGAGTATTAGACATTCCTTTATTCAGTATTATTCCATAAACTTAACATGTTACAGGAGCTAGGGGCTCAAAACTGAAAAAGACATGAGCCCCCCATGGCTCATGAGGCTTAGGACAGGGAGACCAAGACACTCAATACACAGATATGTGCAACCCTGAAATTCTTGCTCAGCATGAGGGTGGACAGTGTCTTGGATGACAGACAATCCTGCTAACAAAGGCTTCACTGCCTTTGACATATTATTGACAATTCAGGTGACACTAATAACAATTACTAAATATTCTTTCATGATTTATTCAAAGTCATCCTAAATTGTGAAGATTGCTTCCCTTTAGGACATTTCTCTGGCAATAACTCTCTAAATCTAGGAGGAAAATGTTCTGGTTCAGCTAATTTATTATGACATTCCAATACTGACAATAGGCATACTGGGATTAGACTCCTGTTCCTTTCCATGTTCACTTCTGTGCTGACTTTATTTGGCCATCAGTACTTTTTAAGTTTAGTTTTAACTTCTTAGGCTGGGTTGGTGATGATCCCTTCTCCTTATGGTGACAGACTCAACTCTGTTGCCTGGTGTCTAAATGTTTAAAACACTCCATTACAGCTAGCTTTGTGAAAAGGCTGCTGTCATCATCATGTATCTGATACCTCAGTGTAATCAAGAAATGGGCTACCAAGGGAATCAGAAACTCCTGGCATGGTAGGCTATTAGGAGGTGATCTTTTAAGTGGAATTCAGATTAAAATTACAGAACTGAACTTCTGGTCAAGACGGCAGCATATGCAGACATGGCTTCAACTCTTCACAAAACCACATCAAAATACAACTAAAAATATAAAACAACCATCACTCAGAACTATCAGAAATCAAGTTGAATCAACAAATCAATGGAAGTCTGGCAACTACATAATTAAAGAAACCACATCCAGCCAGGCAGGTAGGAGGGGCACCGACATAGAACAGACTGGTCCCACACCCACATGTAGTAAATAAAAATTTGGAAGGGATATCTCAGGAGCGAGGAGTCCCATCTTCACACCAGTTCCTGCAGCCCAGGGTTCCAGTGCCATGAAGATAAGTCCCTACAACCTCTGGCTGCAAAAACCAGCAGGGATTGAGTCAGTGGAAGAAAATGCTAGAGCCCCAAGCAGTTCCTCTTAAAGAACTCACACACAGACTCACCTACTCAGGCTCTCTCCCTCTGATTTCCAGCTCTGGGGTAGCAGCTTGAAAGGCACCAGTGGCAACTGGGAGAAACTGAATTGTCTGGCATCAAGATGAGCAGAGGCCGTTGTCCTTTTTCTAAACACTTACCCCACACAGCCACAGCCTGGAAAGCTGGTGCTATATCTGAGACTCCATAAACCTGGCTAACACTGTTTGGTTTGCCTTGGAGATCCTCAGAGACTCCAGCCTGCCTAGCTTACTGGCCCACCCAAGCTGTTTTATCTCATGAATGGCTGGTCTTGGCTCATGCTGCACAACTTCCTAAACCCTCTAAAACAAGCAACAGCTGGCCTCAGTAAGCCCCAGGCCTGGCACTAGCAGCAGCCAGCCTAGATTCACAGCTTGGTTTCACGTGGAAATCTCCAAGCCCAGCACAAGTAGCAACTATCTCAGATAGCTTTATAGATCAGTCGGGGTGGCCCTGGGCAAAACAGGTAGGGGGCTGACTTTGGCCTGCATCAGACAAGAAACCCCAGGGCCAGCACACCCAGTGGGCAGCTACTGACCAGGTCAGAGCACCACCACCATGCTCCTGCAAGCTGATCCTCCATGGAGGCTGTAGTGTGGCAGTCGCTAGTAACAGCAAATTATTGCAGCTGGCTGGCCTGGGTAAATCCCTCCCACTGATCTTCCAGCAGCAACCAAGGCTCAACTACAAGAGGAGGGTATACTCAGTCCACACAAAGGGCTCACCTAAAGTACCCAGCTTGGGTTACAGGGGTGGCTGTGCCACTGGACCATACAGGACATCTGCTATATTAGGCCACGTGGATTCAAAGCAGCTCTACCTAATACATACAAACAAACACAGGGGAGCTGCCAAAATGAGGAGACAAAGAAACATGGCCCAAAAGAAAGAAGAGATCAAAACTCTAGAAAAAGAGCTAAAGGAAATGGAGATAAGCCATTTATCAGATGCAGAATTCAAAACACTGCTTATAAGGATACTTAAGGAACTTAGTAAGAACCTGAGCAGCATAAAAAAGATCCAGTCAGAAGCAAAGGATACAGTAATTAAAATAAAGAACAATTTACAGGGAAATAATAGTAGAGTGGAGGAAGCTGAGAATCAAATCATTGATTTGGAACATAAGGAAGCAAAAAACAACCAATCAGAACGACAAGAATAAAAAAGAATCCAAAAAAAGAAAAGTTAGGATAGTATAAGCAAAATTAGGATAGTTGTCCCTCTGCAACATTTGCATCTTAGCAGTGCCAGAAGGAAAAGAGAAAGAGCAAGAAATTGGAAAACTATTTGAAAAAATAATGAAAGAAAACTTCCCTAATTTGGTTAAAGAAATAAACATGCAAGTCCAGGAAGCACAGAGAGTCCCAAGTAAGATGGATGCAGAGGCCCACTCCAAGACTCATGATAATTACAGTGCCAAAGGTTGAAGATAAAGAGAGAATCTTAAAAGCAGCAAGAGAAAAGAAGTTAGTTACCTACAGGAGTGATTCCCACAAGACTGTCAGCTGATTTCTCAAAAGAAACTTTGCAGACTAGAACGGACTGGCAAGAAATATGCAGTGATGAGAAGCAGGGACCTACAGCCAAGATTGCCCTACCAATCAAAGCTATCATTTGGAATTGTAGGGCAGATAAAGAGCTTCCCATACAAGAAAAAACTAAAGGAGTTCATCATCACCAAACCACTATTATATGAAATGTTAAAGAGATTTATTTAAGAAAAAGAAGAAGATCAAAACTATGAACAATAAAATGGCAAAATGCATATCTATCAATTGAATCTAAAATACAAACTAAGTAAACAAGAAGAACAGAGATGGAATCATGGATATGGAGAGTGTTTCTATGGTTGCCAGATGGGGGGGATGTGTGGGAGAATGAGTAAAGAGGTCAGGGGATTAAGAAGTAAAAATAGGTAGTTACAGAACATCCAGGGGGATGTAAAGTACAGTATAGGAAATGGAGTAGCCAAAGAACTTATACATATGACCCATGGACATGAACAAAGATATGGATTGCCTGAGAGAGAGGGGTTGCTGTGTGGAGGGGGGAAAAAGGGGAAAAATCAAGACAACTGTAATAATAGTATAATCAATAAAATATAGTTAAAAATAAAGTTACAGAACTGTACTGAACACATTTTATAAACAGTGAATTGGATTCACTACCTTTACATGTTTATTAAAAAATCAGGCAGGTATTAAGTTTGAGAATCTTTCTAAGTATCAGCCAGGTTATTACTAAACTGTAGTTTGTATAATCATATGATCAATCTGAATCTTCACAATCATAATTTTGAGGGCTGCAAAAATATAACTTTTTTTCATTCTCTATAACTGATTAAAATCATATCCCTCCTGACAAAATTTTTTGGAGTGATGGAAGTATTCTCTAATTTAATTGTGGTGGTAGTTACAACACTTGTAAATGTTTGTCAAAACTATCAAACTATACACCTTAGAAGAGTGGATTTTGCTACATAAAAATTGTATTTCTACAAATTTGAATTAAAAATAATCCAAACCAATTTTTTACTGATGATAGAAATTTTGATCATTGAACTCAAAATAAATTCAGTCACTTCCAACATGAAGCTAAGTTTCCATTGGTCAAAAACTGGTCAAAGATTTCTCATTCTGCTCCATTTCCTACTCCATGTGGATTCCTTGTTCCTACTCCATGTGGATCACCCTTAGAAGTGGAGAGGAGCCTGGTGTAAGAGCATCTTCTGTGGTCTTTGTTCATCCCTGATGGGTCTCATTCTACTTCATCTTTAGGAGTTGCCCCCTCCCTTTGAACCTCTGCTAAAGGAAACACATGTCCTTCCATGATGTCAGTTTCCCTCTCCAAAACTTTTAGTGAAAAACCATATTGGAGGAATTTATTTTGACCTCTTCCTGAGCCATGTGACCTTTTTAATATATCCTTATGACTAAAGAATCCATTTTATGGAGGTGTTAATGTTTAATGATTGGGGTTGATGCTGATAATTCATCATTAACCAATACTTGACACAGACTCTAGCCTAAAATGATGTTTGCTTTTATTTAAGGATTAATTTTTTTATTGTTGTTCAATTACAGGTATACCCATTCCTCTCCCTCCCCCCCACCATTACTCTCCTCCGCCCTACCCCCTCCACCTCCTACATCAAAAAACCTGCAGGTGAAAGTTTGGTAGATTTTTGTGTCACTAATGAGATGATGTTGAATCTTATTATGTAGGTCACAGGTTTATGGGCCCAAAAAATTCTAAGCTTTGACAAGGCATGTGCTGTGTATTGCTTGAGAGAGAGGGAAATTGTTGAAATGACAATAAATATAGGTAAATGTAAGAATGAGAGTGTTGAAGATGATGACACGGAGAACACAAGTGGAAGAAAATGTCTTCCAAATGGTGAAACTATATAGTTTAGCTATCAAATGAACTCGGTGATAATTGTGGCAAATAGGAAGACCAGCATTTTATTCTGAACTTATGGTGGACTTTGTCAGAGTGAGCAAAACTTTAATAAGCTGCTGAAGCTACTAATCTCAAAAAGAAAAATTTAGCATCAACTATGGTAAAAAAATTTTAAAAATTTGGCAAAAATGCACAATATGTATGGATAACTTAAACCAAGTTAACATTTTCAGATAATTTTAGTTAAATCAAAGCACAGATATATTAATAATTAACTTAAAAGCTGCATCAGTAAATGGGTGGATCAATAACTGGTACATTTATGCAGTGGAGTACTACAGAGCAGAAAGCAAGAAGGAGTTCCTACCCTTTCCAAAAACATGGATAGAACTGGAGAGGATTATGCTAAGTGAAATAAGCCAGGCAGTGAAAGACAAATACCGTATGATCTCACTTATAAGTGGGACCTCACCAACAAAACAAACAAATGAGCAAAATAGAACCAGAAACATGGAAATAAAGAACAAACTGACAGTAACCAGAGGGGAGTGGAAAAGGGTGTAATGGGGAAAGAAGGGGAACATGTACAAAGGACCAATGGACAAAGACAAAGAGGGGAGGATTGAATGTGGCAGATAAGGGGTCGATAGGGCAGGAGAGAGTAATGGGAGAAAAAGGGAAAAATGTAATTGAACAATAAAAATTTTTTAATTGCTTCTGTAAGAATGATTGTTTGTATTCTGAAGTGTTGCTTCATAATACTTGTCTTTGAATATGTTCAAGTAAAATAATCTCTACCATTCTGAACAACATTGATTTCTCAAAACCTAGCCTTGTATTTTTCAAGTAATCAAACTAACCATAAGTTATTTTTTAACTCACAGATTATACTTATTGTTGGGTTCCTTCAACAGTTCCTTACTGTTGGGAAGTAGGTCACTTCCTTGTGTGTGAGCTGTGCCTCTCGTAAAGTAAAGATAATTTGTTAGCCTTCTGCAGTTTAACAACAGAATGCATGGCTGTTGCCTAGGACATATGGTCCTGCTTTAAATTAACATTGAGCCCTGACTTTCATGCCCAAGGAGTTGGACTGAACAAAGGATTTCCTGCAATCTTCACTTGATAAGTCTCATTTAGAGCACATAATGTTTTAGAATGCATCCAAACAACATGTCAACCAAGCATTCTTCAAATTCTCCCTTCTCATTAAGTTAGAGGGGGAAGAATTACATATTGCATTAAGGATCATGAAATGTTTGGAGTTAGAATATATTGTTATGAATTTAACTTTAAAAAAAGAATCTACATGCTTTTGTTGCAGAACTATAGCAAATGTTTGGTGAATTATGTTATCTAATAGAATTAAAGTAAACTCAGTGCTAAGGATTCCAGCAAAATGTTTGTTTCTCTGGTTGGGGTCATGTTTTCTTTAACTTCCAATTCAATCTATGTGACTCTTTTTGATGTGGTTTGAGAATAAAATTTAGTGCTCAACTATGACAGCCTCTTTGTTCTAAATTTCTGGTACATTTATTTTTCTTTGTATTTTAGAAGGCAATTACTTTTTTGGCTTATATGTGTTAAGCTTAAGTTATGGCAATCAGCTTCTGGGAAGACAGTGTTGAGAAGTTTTTGAGGTGCGGGCAGGTAGCAGGGAAAGGGCGTGATTTGATCACAACGGTTGAGTGAGGGCCGAGCGCTGTATTTTGTGTTATGAATATATGATGTCTGTTCTAAATAATTTTTGATGTGTACTTTTGAAACCTTGAACTATTAATTTATTTTTAACTTTATATATGTTTTAATATTCTAAATGCCCTTATTTTTTCAAAGTTGTAAGCAAGTTCACTCATCTGAAATGGAAAAAAATTCTCAGGAAACAAAACCATGGTTTCCCTATAAAGACATCCAATCATGCTTGTCCACATATTTGTTTTCATGAAGAATTCCAGTGTAAGTTTTGGCTTAATTCAGTTTAGGCAGTTGCACAGGTTATAAGACCAGATCATCTTCACAGGTATTTTAAAAGATTTCTTTGGTTGTCTTAAATTCATGAGAAGTGTTCTAATTTTCTTCTTAAACTCCACTGGGTGTCACTCTGGGGTATTTTATAATATGTAAGACTGCACAAAGAAACTGATTTATCTTCTCTGCTTACACCATTTCCCAATATACCACATTTGTCTTTTTAAAGGTCAGGCATGATGGAAACAGACAATGTTTCTCACTTACCTTGTTTTCTTACTTGTTGGATTTTTATGTCTGAGTTCTTTGGAAAATGTTAATGTAGATTTCTATAAATGTAACTGTTCAATTGCACAGAGTATGATTTATAAAGAATTCTAGAACTTGGAATAACAAGTACTCATTGTATCCGTGATATTATTCATATTAGTAGCATCAGCAAGAACAGTCTCTTTTCTAATTAGTGACTTTTACCAGAGTCTCAGAAATTACCTTATTTGAAGGTCAAATATAGCGGGTTATAATTTGCTCATATCTCACTGAGCTATTTCTTAAAAATTGTATTTAAATTTGCATCTTTCTAAGATCTTGGTATTTCTTTTCACTCAAGAAGGCTATTAAAAATTTCCATTATTAAAATATTAATCTCCATGAAGGAGTGGCATGAGTGACCAGCTGTGATTAGAACAACCAAACTTCAGGGGGGGAAAGTTGCCACTTTCCTCTAATTAAGAGGAGAAGGTTTTTTTTTTTTTTTAATACAACTCATAATAACTGTGAAAGTGTAGTGGTTAATGGAAGTGTATAATTACTAACAATAATTATTTTGAAACAGTAGTTCTGGGAATAGCTGGTAGTCTGTATGAATGAGGTAAACATAAAATGGCTGAGAGTGTGTTTGAATAGGGGTACACACAGGAGAAAGAGTGGTGCCAAGTACCACAGAGACACTCATGTCAACCAGATTAAAGAACATTCTAATTCTTTTCCAGAGTGTCTAATAAATTCAAAGAGAAAATAAAAAATGAGAAAAATAATATCAAATTTCTGGCATTTCAGTGGTGGTTTATGAGATCTACATATACACTGGCAGGACACCAGGTGCTGAGACAGAATCCAATGTATTTATCAACTCATCGGCTCCAGAGGAGATTCAGGGAATCGAAGGCTCCATCAATCCAAAAATAACAAAGTTAAGTTTCAGCGTGGACAGGTAATAGAAAGATCCTTATAAATTGTTACCCACCATCCTTCATTTAATTTCTTTAGCTAAAAAGCAACACAAACAAAAAATTCCTGAGATGGTCATTTGGCTTCAAATAGGAAATACAGAAAGGTGTGGTCACTTCTTGGGGTGCATCCTATTGTTCTGGGGTTGAGTTGAGGTGGAACTCAATCAAACCATGCAACCATAGTAAGTCTAAGTTTCTTCTTCTATTAAAAATAATTGAAAAAACTAAAAACAATCAAGATTCCACTTCCAGCTAGGTCAGTCTAACTTGTAAAAAAATGACCATCCTGCTGAGGACTAGAAATGTTTGATAAGCATCTTTTAAATTTGGCTTAAAGGCAATGGAGAGCTAGCTGTCAAGGTAGTTAGGGCTTGAAGGTCCAAGATTCTGGAGAGAAAAAAGTGGTAAAGGAGAACCTGATATTCAACATAACTGTCTTCCATTTGCAAGTGGAAGCTTAGAAGCAAGAAGCCAGTCAGAAAATGACAGTGAAGAACCTGAGATGCTGGGCAGAGGGACTCAAGAGGTTTCATCAGGCTGGGATTCGATATGGGCCCAGCAGTAAAGACAGGCCTTATTAACTCCCACTTGAAATGTGGGACCTTCATGTGAATTATTCCAAAGCAGAGCCTAGGGCAGATCCTGCAAGGATGGTGGTCCTAGGACAAAGAAGAAATGTAGGAAAGGAGAGATGGAAAGAGATGGAGTCAATATGGTACAGATGTGCATTCTAGAGGTTACTGGTGTTTGCAGCAGGGACTGGATCCCTTGGACCTCAGCTAATAGACTGTCAACATAGGAGGGATAACTAAAGCAGCCTTCAGAGAAGGGAGCCCATGTCCTAGGGCCATGCATGCCTCCACCCTTACAATCATGCTTCTTCCATCCATGGGCCCATTACATAACAAGCACTTGGGTGGACAAGGCAAGACTTCTATATAGAATATTCCAAAATATTATGTAAAAAATTGAAAAAGACATAAATTAATAAGATATACTCTGTTCTTGGATTCAAATACTCAATATTATAAAGTTCTTACTTTTCTCCTAATTATCTGCAGTTTTATTGAAATGCCAATCAAAATGCCAGACATACTTTTATGGAAACTATCAATCTAATTATAAAAGTTATGCGGAAATTCAGAGTCAATTATACTCAAAAGAATCTTGAAGATCATCAGTTTTGAGAAAAACAAAATTGTAAGGTTTATATCAGATATAAGGATTTATTTCTTATTGAAGTAATCAATATACCATTAATTGATAGAAGGCAAGACAAATAGAACAAAAAAACAGAAGAGAGTCAGGAAAGATTTCCATATCCTGATATGCAGCATCAAAGAAAGGATGGTCCTTTCAATAAATCCTGAGAGTAAATTGAATATTATTATAGAAAAAAAGAAATTCTGGGCCTTATTTATACTAAACCCAAAAATCAACTCCATGCAAATTTAGGTCTAAATATCTAGAAAATAACAAGGAACTTATCATGACCTTAGGGGTAGACTACGATTTTTAAAAGTTGTAGCAAAATACATATGACATGAAATTTACTGCCTTAATGATTTTAAGTGTACAGTTCAGTGACATTGAATACATTCACACTGTTGTGCAACCATCACCACCAACCATTTTCAGAAAACTTCTTATCCTGTGGAACTGAAACTCTATGCCCATTAAACAGTATTTCCTTTTCCCCCTTTTATCCCATCCTTGCCCCTAGCAACCACCATTTTATTTTCAGTCTCTCTTAGGTTCCTCATCTAAATGGAATTATACAGTATTAGTCTTTCTGTGAATGGCTATTTCTCTTAGCACAAGGTCTTCAAGTTTCACCTGTATTGCAGCGTGTGTCAGAATATCCTTTTTTAAAGGCTGAATAATATTCATTATATGCATATATTACATTTTGTTTATTCATTCATACATCAGTGGATTAATTGCATTCATCTATTAATTGCATCAATCAATGGATTAATGCAATTTGGGTTGCTTCCGCATTTTGGCTATTGTGAATAATGTGTGTACACATATAGACTAAGATTTTAAAGAGAAAACAAAGAAAACACTAAGCAAAAAGGAAAAAAATATATAAATTACACAGTATAAATATTGAAAAGTCACATTCTTTAAGACATCATTAAGAGAGTAATGAAGTCTTAAAAAAACAAGTCACAAAGGGAGAGAAAGTATTGTAAAATATATACTGGCACAGGACTTGTTTCCAGGTGATACACACAATGCTCCCAAATCAACAAGGAAAAGGCAGATAACCCAGTTTAAAATATGAGCATTATATTTGAATATATACTTTTTTTAAAAAGGATATCTAAATAGCCAATAAACATGAAAAATATATCCAACTGTATCATGAAAATACAATAAAAACTATGATGAAGTGTCACTGTGCACAATCAAATGGCTTAAGCTTAAAAAGAATCACAATGCCATGTACTGATTAGTCTGTGGTACCCCTTGAACTCTCATCACTGATCATTCAGAGAGCATTATATTGTGTTAAGCATTTAGAAAAGTTGAGACTATTTACTAAATCTTTATAACCAAGCAATCCCTTAACAGAAATGTACACAAATATACACAAAAAGACACTTGGAAGAATATCTAAGCAGTATCATCTGTAACAGTCAAAACCCAGAAACTACTATTATCCACAAGCAGTAGATAAGTAATTTGGAATAATATTCTGTAATGAAAATCAACAAAGTGCTTTTAAACAAAGCAATATGGGTGAATTTCACAAACATTGAGTGAAATAAGCCTGGCAGAAAGAGAGCACACTGTGTTATTCTGTCAGTGGTCCTAGACCTGGAAGAAATAATTAAAAGTGTCAAAATTCAGGATAGTGATTACCACGGAGGGAAATAATGACTGGGGTGTGTGAAGGAGGAGTCTTGGGAACCTGTTAATGTTTTATTGGTGTGGTGTGTGCATTGAGTATATTGTGCATTTGTAATTTGTGCACTTTATATTGAGTTTGTTTAAAAATTTTGTATGTATATGTACATATACATATTCAAATGCATTATTTAGAAAGAAAAGCTAATGAGAGGTGAACAACAGTGGTGGAAAGCACACCTTCTGGAGTCAGATGGGCTCAGTGCGGACTTGGTCATTCATTAGATGTTGACCTTGGGCAAGTAATTTACTTCTGTATGTCTTGGACTCTTCAACTATAAAGTAGGAAAATAAGTAAAAAATTAGTAGGAGTAGACTTAAAGTAAGTGCTATAACTAAATTTAAATGTATTTTTTACTAGACTGTATGATTGAGGAGTGCAAGAATTATGTTGTATGTTTGCATATTTTCCATAAAGCATAGTGTAGGATTTGGTGCATGAAATAGTAAATGGTGACTTTTTATAGTCGTAGTAATAATGATACAGTAGTAAGATAAATAATATAGTAATGTAGTAATATATTACTAGAATTACTAATAATGCACTAATAGCAATGCTTTTTTTCCCTAGAGAAATAGAATGTCCTAGTAAGTCACTCAGTTTGTTTGCTTTTTTTATTGTACAGGTTGATATTTTTTCCATTGAGGCAGTGTCTCTTGGAAAATTAAAGAAAATTCTGATTAGTCATGATGGCACAGGTCCGGGTAAGGTTTGTTTACTTAGTAAGAGGTTTGTTCTGAAAATTTATTAAAAGTAGCATAACTCGCAGGTGAAACAGAAGATTAATGTGCAGGTCATGTAAAATTGGGATGAGAAAATAATTTCCTTTTAAGAAATTACAGTTAAATGAAGTTTTGTCACATTAGGTTTAGTGTATGACTTTAAAAGATCACTGCTACGTTATTATGAAGAAAATTTCCTAGAAATACAAAAGCTTTAGTATATATGTGTGTGTGTATTCAAAATTGCATCTATCATGTTTCCCTATCTATGTGTTTCTCCTAGGTTCCCTACCCCACATTCTTTATAAAACCAGTAACTTGGAAATCATCCTGGATTCTTCCTTTCTCTTCTTATCTTCTATCCCTCCCACACCTGTTAAATAAATCCAGTCAATTCTAATTCATTAATATCTCCTTTATCATTTTCCTTTGACCACAAAAAAAAAAAAAAAAAGGAGATCAGAGGAGAGGGCGATAGGAGAGAATGGGGGAAAAGGTATAGGGAATAAGAAGCATAAATAGTAGGTACAAAATAGACAGGGAAAGGTTAAAAATAGTGTAGGAAATGGAGAAGCTGAAGAACTTACATGTACAACCCATGGATGAACTATGGGGGTGGAGAATGCTGGTGGGAGGGGCAGGCACAAAGTGGAGAGAAATAAAGGGGAGAAAAAAATGAGACAGCTGTGATAGCATAATCAATAAAATATATTTTAAAAAATTCAAATATAAGTTTGTTTTTTTAGCTGCTAAAATGCAACTAAATATTTTAATTTATATCATAGCACCTAAAATAAAATATTTATTACATTTATTTATATACCTTTTTATTCCTTTCTGCTGGATTTTGAATTTTTTGAAGTCTGGCATTACATATTATTCAACTTTATTCTCCCAATGCCTAGTAAAATAGAATTTAATTAATTACCACTTATTGGATGAATGGACTTAAATCAGTGAAATTATTTTCAGTAAAGCTCTTTAAAAGAAATGTGGAGAGTTTAAAAGTGGCCTTTGCAAGAAAGAATCATGTGTATTTTAGATACAAACCAAAGAGAAAGGAAGATGAAAAGAGAAGATAGAAATGTATAGAAAGAAAATAGACACATGTTAAAATAAGTTGAGGACCACATAGATGAACTTATTAGAAAGAGGCAGAAATAAGACACTGAACAGAGGAAAGAAAGATGTAATATACTGTCTTCTATATTAGGTGTCACTGTAGAGTGGTATGAGTGGTACTTTTGCATTCTTTTCATGAAAGATGGAAAATAATGTTGAGATTTAGTTTTTATCCCAAGTCTCCCCTAGAAACAGTATGTGGATTTGCAGAATAGCGATGAGAATCCAGACTGCAGACTTTGGTACGGATCAGAACAGAGCAGCTAATAGAAATCGCTGGCTTAATTGGCCTCTAGTTTTTTAAAATCATTTTGATACTCCTCTTGGTTGTGAGACAAGGAACCAGTGTTAGGAGATCTTACACTTCAGGTCAAAGGTGAACAAGTTAGGGGTTTATTTGAAGTAGCAGGATGGACATTTAAAGGGTAAGGTTGGAAGGAAAAGATGGCGGAGGAGTGATTGGGAGTCACGCTGACCTCCTCCCAAGACCAAACTGGAATTGCGACTAAATAGTGGAGTAATCACCTGGAAAATAATGGAACAATAGTGGGAGAGGAGCCTTGGAGCCGCGGACAGACAGTGAATTCAACTCTCACTCATCCCAACGGGTGAGAAGTGTGGTGGAGGCCCAAGAGGGTGAGCTGTGTGCCCACGGGCACTAGCACCAGACGGATATTGAAATGGCCAGTTAGCTCCCCCCGAGAAGAACGGGGTCTGAGCCATAAACAGGGACCCCTAAACTACAGCAGCTAAAACTAGGAAAATACAGACAAAAGGCAACCCCAAAAAGCTTAGGGGCGCTCTCTGCCAGAGACAGGTGGCTGGGGATGCAAAGAGACATTTAAAGGGCCAGTGCAAAAATTGCAGTGGCAGCCGCCCTCCTTGATCTCTGGGTAGAGGCGGCAGCGGGGTGGGCTGGTGCCTGGGAAAAGGCTGGTGAGGAAAACTTTGTGAAGAGAACTGAGAGGGTGGCCCGTGGAGCCCCGGTGATAATGCACCTCCCACTCTGCAGCTACCATCTCGCTCAGGCATAAGGGAATCAATTAACCTGCCTTTTGTGCGCTCCGCACACAGCTTGTGTGCGTGTGAGCTGGGGGGCTGAGTGCAGACTGGCTGGGAGAGCCTTGAGGAGAGACTGGATACGGAGGCGTTGGGCAAAGAACGGGAGGAGGAACCGGGGAGTCCCGACTTCCTCCCCATTCTGTAGTCTCCATTCTGGGCAGGCAGGGCGCCCCCAAAGAGGGAGAAGCAGGATGCCACGAACCAGACTGCCCACGATTGCAATGCTGTCCGCACAGGTAGTGGATCCTTGGCCGAAGGGGTCACAGAACTACCCAGAGACCCCTGGGGAGGGACTGGAGACAGAGGTGTTGGGGAAAGAACCGGGGGAGGAAACGGGGAGTCACGACTCCTTCTCCTTTCCCTAGTCTCCATTGTGTGGGAAGAGGCCTCACCCTCAAAGAGCCAAAAGCCAAAAAGCACACAATAGAGAGCCCAAAACCACCCAGTGCAGGCGTGCAAACTTGAACGGAGTGGCCAGCCAGGGTTGGCGAGTGTGTGTGTGACCCACGCGGGCTGGTGAGTGCTTGCACCGGCTGGCAAGGCCTCCCACAGGTTGACACTGATCGGGCCTGCGAGGGAGTGTGCAGATGGGCGAGGGCAGGTATAAATCGACCCGCAGGGGTCCGCGAGTGCAGAGCAGTCCGCAGAAATAGTGGATCCCCGGCCGAAGGGGTCACAGAGCTGCCCAGAGTCCCTAGAGGAGAGAATGGAGACAGGATTAACGGGAGAGTCCTGGAGCTGACTTTCTCCCATTTCCATAGTCTCCATTGGTGAAGGCAGGCAACATATCCAAAGAGCCAAAAGCGGGGAAAGCACACAATAGAAGACCCTAGACTGACCAGTGCTGGGGTGCCCGCTAGCCTGGGGACCCAGACCAAACGCGAGGTTGCGAAAGCCCCCTGGGTTGGGGCAAGCACGCGTGAGCCCAGGCAGGCAAGGGATCCTGCCGGGCAGAGGAGCGCAATCAAGGAGCCGGCGTGAGAGTACAGAGCGATCCACAGACATAGTGGATCCCTGGCGGAAGGGGTCACAGAGCTGCTCCAAGCAGGAGTCAGACACAGACAGTAGACTCCTGGAAGGCGCAAACAAGCGACACAAGGTCATATAGGGTCAACAACTGACATCATCAGAGGCAGGCCCAGAAGAAAAGTAAAGGAAATAAATAAATAAATAAATATAAAGACCCGCCTACTACCATAGAAGTTTAATCCACAAAGTCAGGATATCTAGACGGCCGAATAGAAGCAGTACCAAAAATAAATAAATACATAAATAAATAACTTAACAGACTCTCACAAAAATGGGAAGAAAAAGAAGTTTTCCCCAAACGAGTGGAAAAGAGGACTCCCCACAGAGAGAGCTCAATGAAATAGAGGCAAGGGAACTATCAGATACTGAATTCAAAACAATGGTTCTAAGGAAGCTCAATGAGCTCAGCCAACACAAAGATAACTGAGAAACTGCAGAGAAGCTATCAGGATCTTACAGCAAACTATATCAACCTGGAAAGACATAGACACAATCAAGAAGACACAAGAGGATATGAAGAATACCATTTCTGAATATAAGAACACAGTAGAAGGAATCCAAAGCAGGCTGGATGAAGCCGAGGATCGAATCAATGAGATGGAGGATAAGGTAGAAAGAAGCTTCCAGAAAGAACAAGAAATGGAAAAAAGACTCAAAAAGAATGAAGAGACATTTAGGGAAATGCAGGACAACCTGAAACACAATAATATCCGTATAATAGGGATACCAGAAGGAGAAGAAGAGGAGCAAGGGATAGAGAACCTCTTCGAAAAAGTAATGATGGAAAATTTCCCTAATTGGAGGAGAGAAAGGGTCTGATGAGTCCAGGAGGCACAGAGGACCCCACTCAAGAGGGACCCAAGGAGGTCCACTCCAAGACACATCATCATTAAAATGGCAAATGTCAAAGACAAAGAGAGAATCCTCAAGGCAGCAAGGGAGAAGGAGAAAGTAACATACAAGGGGGCCCCGATACGTCTAGGAGCTGACTTCTCAACAGAAACACTACAAGCCAGAAGGGAATGGCAACAAATATTCCAACTCATGAAAAGCAAGGGCCTACAACCAAGGCTGCTCTACCCAGCAAGGCTCTCAATTAAAAAAGAAGGGGAAATAAGGAGTTTCCCAGACAAAAGAAGGCTAAAAGAATACATCTCTACCAAACCAGCACTCCAAGATATGCTAAGGGGACTGGTTTAAGAAGATGAAGGAAAAGAGTGAGAAAGAGAAAAACACAGGTACAAAGAGAAAAAATGAATAATTTCTATCAGTAATAACTCTCAATGTAAAGGGACTAAATGCTCCAATCAAAAGACCCAGGGTAGCTGAATGGATAAGAAAACATGACCCACACATGCTGCCTACAAGAGACCCACCTCAGAGCAAAAGACCTACACAGATTTAAAGTAAATGGATGGAAAAAAATATTCCAAGCAAATGGGCAAGAGAAAAAGGCCGGGGTTGCCATGCTTGTATCAGACAAAGTAGATTTCAAAGCAAAGGCCATAAAGAGAGACCCAGAGGGGCACTTTATAATACTTAAAGGAAGAATCTATCAAGAAGACATAAACATTATAAACTTACATGCTCCCAATATAGGAGTCCCCAAGTATATAAGGAAATTGTTGGAGGACTTCAAAAAAGATATAGACAGCAACACACTGATAGTAGGGGATTTTAACACCCCACTGTCAAAAAAGGACAGAGCTTCCAAACAAAACATCAATAAGGATATTGGGAAGCTGAATGATGCATGGAATCAAATAGACTTAACTGACATATATAGAACCTTACATCCCCAAAAAGAAAAATACAAACTGTTTTCAAATGCTCATGGCAGTTTTTCACTAATATATTCACTAGTGATACATCAGATAGAGGTTTGATCTCCAAGATATATAAAGAACTCACTCAAATCCACTCCAAGAAGACAAATGATCCAATCAAAAAATGGGCAAAGGACCTGGGCAGACGCTTTTCCAAGGAGGAGATACAGAGGGCCCAGAGGCATTTGAAAGGATGCTCAGCATCACTAGCCATCAGAGAAATGCAGATCAAAACCACAATGAGATACCACCTCACACCAGTCAGAAGGGCCATCATAAACAGATCAACAAACAACAGGTGCTAGCGAGGCTGTGGAGAAAAGGGAACCCTAGTCCACTGTTGGTGGGAATGCAGACTGGTGCAGCCACAGTGGAAAGCAGTGTGGAATTTCCTCAAAAAGCTGAAAATGGAACTGCCTTTGGATCCAGTGATTCCCCTGCCAATACAAAACAATACAAAAGAACCTATGTACCCCAATGTTCATAGCAGCACAATTTACAATAGCCAAGTGTTGGAAGCAACCTAAATGCCCATCAGTAAATGATTGGATCAAAAAATTATGGTACATTTACACAATGTAATAGTATGCAGCAAAAGAAAAGAAGAACTACTAAACTTCACGACAGCATGGATGGAACTCAAGAGCATTATGCTAAGCAAAATAAGCCAGGGTGTGAAAGACAAATACTGTATGACCTTACGTATAAGTGGAACCTAACCAACAATGCAAAGATGCACGGAAAATAAGACCAGCAACACTGAAAGGAAAAGAAACCAACAGAGACAAGAGGGAAGGAGGGAGGGTGGGCGGTGAAAAGGAAGGGAAGGGGAAAGTCAAGGAACATATAGCAAGGACTCATGGACAAAACCAAAGGGGAAGAGTTGAGGGAGGGGGCAAGGGAAAGTGGTGGGGGATAGACAGAGACAAATGTATTTGAAAAAATAAATTAATTAATTTTAAAAAATAAATAAAACAAGATGATATGATAAAAAATAAAAAACAAATAAAGGATAAGGTTGATTTATATAAAAATTAAAAATGACAAGAAAAAAGGAAAAAATGTGATTTTAAAAGTTTAAGGAGCTAAAAGCAATA
Organism: Pteronotus mesoamericanus; assembly: GCF_021234165.1. Taxonomy (NCBI): domain Eukaryota; kingdom Metazoa; phylum Chordata; class Mammalia; order Chiroptera; family Mormoopidae; genus Pteronotus; species Pteronotus mesoamericanus. The sequence continues at coordinate 784,664 of NW_026555215.1, read as the reverse complement.
AACTTCTAAATACTGGCTTATTCATTATTTTTGTTCGGTGAAACACTAATTAATAAAATTTGTGCAGGAAAGGAAAGCCTTCACCTAAACTTGCAAGCCTTTTGTTTTGCTTCCCATTTTTAAAGAGAGAAAATACATTCTTTTATTACTTGAACAAAGCTGTATCTGTGGGTATTGAACCTCAAATAAATAGAAAACTTTAACACAACCCTAAACTTACAGCAAATTTTGTAATGCCTCAAATATGAATATCTGAAAACAAACAACATAAACTCCTGGGCCCACACTCAGAAATTCGAATTCAGTAGGTATTGAGTCATCAGAAATGTATCATTTCACCCCCTCCTCAGTACCTGAGTGGATTCTGATTCATGTGGTCCTCAGGTCCTTGTTGAAAAGCACCGCTCTCTGATATAAGAGTTCTTTGTTGAGGACCTTTGCCAGAGTCTGGGCACTCAAATGTCAACAAGGCAGAACCTAGTGGGGGCAGACACATAGGAAATAAGTAAGTATAATAAAGTATGACACATAGTGGAAAAGTGACACAGAGTGATATCGAACCACATGGCAAGGGGACGTAGCCTAGTCCTGAAGAACAGGAAACATAATGAAAATATAATAGGCATGCTAGTGGTGAGGGCCAAGTTTTGGCAGAATATTTGGGAATATTGATGGGCTTCTCTATGGAAAGTGGAAAGTAACTATTACTGCATAGTTTTTAAATTCCTTAACTAAGCTATCCTTGCTACATTCTGCATATTTTTCATTAACAGAAAAAAAATTAGCCTAGTATTCAGAACAACTAGGCTCTCTTTTTCAAAATTTGTTTATATTAAGTCTGGTAACCTACCACCCACTTTGAGCCTAGAACGTTACCAATAGCTGTGCCTCTACCTGTTATTTGCTGCCCCTATGCTCTCCCCTAAGCAGCCATCTTGAATTTGGGGTTCATCATTTTTTGACTTTTTTATCCTTGCTTTAAAAAAGAAAAAGGCTTTACTAATTATGCATGTATCCTTGAGAATATTTTTGATAGCCCTTTTTGTTTTGTAAAAATTGAAATGTGCTATATGAAGTCTTTTGTGACTTGATTTGTTTTTCCACTCAAGATCATGCTTCTATGATTCATTCAGTTTCTTGTGTGATGCTATAGGCAATTTATTTCCATGTCTATGGAATATTCTTTTACATAATGTCACATAATTAATATTCTATATTTTCTTAATAAATAGTTACATTCTTTTCAGTTCAAGAGTTGCAGACTGAAATGAACATTCCTGTGCGTGCCTCCCAGTGTATAGGATCACAAATTCCTCTAGGGTGTTGGTTCCCAAGTGGAAGTGATTTTTGCCTCCACAGGGACATCTGGCAAATGCCTGAAGAATTTTTTTTTTTTTGGTATCACATTAGGTTTGGGGAGCTGCTAATAGCTAGTGGGTAGAGGGCCTGGGTTGCTGCTAAGCATTCTGTAATGCACAGGACAGTCTTCATGTTAAAGAATTGTTAAGCCAAATGTCAAAGATACTGAGCCTTCAAAAACTCGCATCACAGTAAATGAAAAAAATTAAATTGCTGGATCAATGAATATAATTATATTCAGCTTTATAAGATAAAGTACTTTATTTCAGAAGTGACTGTACTGTTTTATTCTCATCTATAGTATATAAGAATTCATATTGTACCATATTCTCACAAATACCTGGTATGCTTGATTTTTGCCTTCTCTAAATGGGTATAAAATGGTATCCCATTGTGGTCTTAATTTGCATTTTCCTGATTTCTAAGAAGAGTGAGCATTCTTGTATTTTTTTAAATTGTCTATTGAAGTTCCTTTTTTGTGGAAGTACATGTTCTTGTCTATAATATTTAGTGTGAAAGCAAAGGTCATTGTTTAATTCTTGACACTATTATAGATGTCCCCAATTTTTGCACTCTTTCTTTTTTTAAGATTTTTTTAATTTACTTTTAGAGAGATGGGAAGGATGGGAGAAAGAGAGGGAAAGAAACAGCAATGTGTGAGAGATACATCGATCAGTTGCTTCTCGCATGCCACCAACCAAGGACCTGGCCCGCAACCCAGGCATGTACCCTGACTAGGAACCAAACTCGTGATTCGCAGTCAATCTACTGAGGTTCACAGGCTGGCACTCAATCCGCTGAGGCACACCAGCCAGCGCCGTTTTCCCACTCTTGAGACAAAGATCATTTTAAAGCAAGTGAGGTAGAAACTGCACACACTACTTCTCATCGTGTTTCATTGCTAAGAAATTAATCATATAGTTATGTACAGTTGCAATGATACCTGGGAATGTGGGCTTTAGCATTGCAGTGATTGAAAAAGGGGAGAACAACAAGCAGTTACTACTGCAATATTTTGTCCAGTTTGTGATATATTTTAATGAACTTAAATTCTTAACTTTAATGTAGTTAAATTTAAGAATTTGGTATTTTTTTCTCATGATCAGCATATTTTGTATCAAGTTTACTGTACTCCTAGGGTGTTCTATAAATGTTCATATATGTTTATACATATGCACATATATACAAATATTTAGTCTTAACTTTAAGATTTAGGTATTTACTGCATCTGTAGTTAATATTTGTATATGATATGAAAATGGAATCTGCTTTCATTTTTTTCTATGTGGGTTATCAGTTGTACTACAATTTATCACCTTCTCCATCTTTTCCTGAGTGCTCCACAACATCGTCTTTATCAGATCCAGATAGTCCTAGTTTTGCATGATTTTTGTAGGCACAATTTCCATTACAATTATTTAGTTAAATAACATGAATCCCCTGACAACATGGTTCACATGTCAGGTAACATGATCTATTAACTGTTGTTGCATAGAGTAAAAACTTCTCTATTAGTTCTTCAGTCCACAAATCTCTACATAAATAACAGATGCGCATTCTGAGCAGCAGCAAATCACTTTGCTTCTTTCAAAGTCTGTTGGTATGTGTTACTGCCCATGCACAAGTTCATGCACAGACAGCAAAGCATGTCATTGTATGGACTCCTTGTCTCCTGGTGATAAACTCATGTGACATTTTACAACAAATGCATACTTAAAGATGAAAGCATGACAAAGAAATAAAAAGTGACAATTCTGGAAGTGAAGTTCAAATCAAACGAAAGTGGAATGACAGACGAAAAATGTGACAGTGGGAATGTTGACACTGCCACATTTGAGAGACTTCAGATAAGCAGCAGAGAAACTTTGTGAAGGGAACTTGTGGCCATAAATGAGATAAGTGGTTGTGACAGAAAGGATGAACATGTCACAGAGGAAGTGATGTTGGTAAAAACTTTACATAAAATACACTCTCAGAGGTATTGTATGACATTAAAAGCACAGAGGATAAAAATGTTGAAAGCTGATTGAAATTAAGAAAGTGGTTTCACAATTTAGCATAGAAAAGATACTTGTTCTTTAAGTTATAAAGAAGGCAAGACAAAGAAGGCAAGCACCATTCAAAATAGTCTTGATAGACTTTTATTTACAAAGAAACATACCTTTTAATTCTCAATGGTTCTGTCTTAAATTAGTGTACTAAATATTAGTACTAATATTGTTATTTTCTTATACATTTTTAACTAGCACTAAGAAAATTTTTGATGTTTCGGCAAAAATGTTTCACAAAGAACAATCATAGTTTTCCCCATTGGTTATTAAGATTGTTTGGCAGGTTTCAGCATGCAGTCCTTTATGTGGTTCTGTACTACTGTACAAAGCAGGGGACAGCCTGTGCCACATTTGTGTAACTACACAGGTCAATTCTGAATCCTTTTTTGTGTTACTTCAGTCAATTTATCTGTGCCGTGCCAATTCTGTACTGTTGCCATTAGTATGCATTTATAATACATTTGGATAACTGTCAGGATGATTCACCTACCTTACTCTAATCAGGAGTCCCTCTGATATTTTTGGGCTTTACTCATCCACGTTACATTTTATCATCTGCTCATCAATTTTCTGACAAAACTCTGTGGTTAATTTGATGTAATTATAGTGAAGCTTTAGATTAGTTTGAGAGAAACTGATATCTCTGGAAGTTCATACTTGCAAATATGAGCTAGCTTTCTGTTTATCTTCTTTACTACCATTCCTTAAATTTAAATATTTTTTCTATGAATTACACTACATCTATTTTTAGATTGAACAATACATTCTTAAGTTTTTATAGCAATGCAATACTGTAATATTCATTGAATTATGTTTCCTAACTGTTCTTTTCTGGTCAACAGAAATGTAATTGATTTTTATATATTTATTACAGTACATATCTAAAATTTGTTCACCTCTTTTAAGTCTACTATTTTCTGAAATTTCTTTTGGTTTTTAATTTAAAAAGTCACATTATATGTGACTAATGATAGTTCTGTTTTCTCTTTTTCAGTACATTACTTTTCATTCTCTTCTTTCCTTTCTTTTATTTCTTTATTTAATTACATTGACCAGTGGTAACTTCTAAATTTTCACCATTGAGAATAATGATTGATTGTGACTTTATATTATTGTTTAAATATATCAGTTTTCTATAAATAATGTATGGAAACACTTTCATGTGAATTTACTTTTTTCTTTATTCTTTCCTTTTAAATCCTTTTCTTTCCGGAATTTAATAGCTTGTGTCCCTAATAGTGAATCTTGTTTTTTCCTCTGCTTCTACTACTATGAGTAATTAGGTTGTCACTTATGCTTTCAGTTTTCTACTGGTATAATTTGGATGTAAATATTTTTGTTTTCAAATTACCTGACAAGTGTACTTAAAGAACATTTGGAAAGTCTATGAAAAAAATCACAGTACTAGGATGTTTTATGCTGGAGAGTCAAAGTGGGTCTCCTCTGTCAATTTACACAGGTAATGGGTGGTTCCTTGAGAGTATTGTTGTTAAATCTGAAGAGGAAGATCGTGATCAAAAGGTGCTGTTTCCATGCAACAGGTGTGTGATAACTTAATACCTCATTATGCAAAATTATGCTCCCTTTTGTCCAGTTCATTCCAGCTGTGTCATCAGCATGCCTCCTGCCATTCATTGCTGCATCATTCCCTCCTTTCAAACCAGAATTGAAGGCCTTCTCTCCTCAGGAAGCTATTCTGTATCAGCACTAATAACTTTCTCTTTATTTGTAATATTTAATATTTTTTGCTCCTGCAATAGTGTGCTAAAATGGAAAGAAAACTAAATTAGGACTTAGAAAACAGTTTCTTGATTCTGTTTCTCAATTGTGGGTACCCCACTCAATTTCTTTGAGGTTCAATTTCCTCATATGTAAGTAAAATGGGAATAATATCCATTTTTCTTAGTTCATTTGAATTAAAATCAAACAAAGTGATGTGTATGAACTGTAAACTATAAGCATTATTCTAACATAGTGTAGACATAAATGAGGAAAATCAAGTTTCAAGGGCAGCTCTGTAATTCACTGGCCATTTATGATTGAATCACTTAAAACCTCTGATCTTTAGTTTTCAAAATTTTATGAGAATAATTAAATCAGATGATCTTCCTTTATAGAGCTGTTATAAATTGAATATCAAATACATATTAAAATAAAATGCACAATATATAGAAATTATAAAACTAATTTTCCCAATTATGAAATAATCTATAGAATACATTGATTCATTCATTCAGTCAAGTAGTAATTGAACACCTACCCCATCAAAAAGTGGAGTAGTCAAGGAGATCCAGCAATAAGGCAGTCAGTCCCTGCCTGCACAGACTCAGTGAACACTCACTGAAAAACAGACATTAATGTTTACGGGCTATGATAGAGACCTATGTGAGGGCTCAGGTGCCAAGGTGACTATCTGTGTGACTGCAAGTTCCTTGATTCTAAAGAACTCATGAATTACATTTATTCCTTTGTCCATCCATTTATTCATGCAGAAACATCACATGCGTCCAAGGTGTCAGGCGCTATACCAAGTCCTGCATATAGAGATAAAAAGGGAAGTGCCCTTGTCTTCAAGGAACTCCCACGTGGTGTTAAGGGGGAAAGGATGTGATATTAAATGAAGCTGAGAGCTTGTGTGCGCTGGGGTTAGCAGGTGTTTGGCATCACTGTCTGGTCACGTGTTGTACACTCTTTCAGATGCATAGAGAAGCACATTGGTAGACTGAGTGGATTTCACTTACAATAATTTTGATTCTTGGAAATATCCATTCTTTTGAAACTTAATAAGTAGTTGCGAATAAGTGTGAACAAAATGAGTAACGTTTCTCTGATCAGCTCTTTGTTTTGTTAATACACAACCATTTAAAATGTATGGGTGTCATGGTATTTATTGCCATTTTATAACAGTCAAGCTCTGAGAAGAGTTTATATCTTTATTTCTTTGCAGGAAATATTTTTATTTATTAATAGGGAGTGAAAAGAGCAAAGATTAAAGTTTTTCAGAACTGGATTTGAATTACAAAACCTCCATTGACTAGTTCTAGGAGCCTCAGTTTATTCCTTTGTAAAATGGAAATAATGACATCTATTTTGCAGGGTTGTCTGAGGATTTTACACAATGTCCATAAAGTACTTGCAAACATGCCTTACAATTACAAGAAGCTCCATGATGATAAATGTTATTATAATAGAAGCAATTTTAAAGAAATGTTTAGATACAATGTCATACACACAAATGAAGTAGCAAAATTCCCTTTTTTTTCTAGGCCATATTTCAAATATTTAGAACTCTCCAAAATATTGACCAACTTTTATTTTTAAAAACCTAGGTCTGCACAACACCATCCAGCATAGTACCCACTAGCTACATATGGCTAACAAATTTAAATTAATTAACATCAAATCAAATAAAAAATTCAGGTCCTGGGTTGAACTAGCTACACTTTAAGTACTCAATAACCACAGATGGTTAGTGGTGACTATATTGGCCAGCACATATATGACATTTGGTTGTATATTACATCTAGATATTTGGTATCATATGAAGCTATGTTTAATATTATATGACAAAGTTTTATTGTTCTGATTATTATAATTATGGGAAAACATAAGGAGTAAATAAAAGATTAGTATTTTTATAAATGTGTCACATTTAAAAAATCAAGAAGCATCCAGAGCAGAGGATAATAGTCATATTTCTTCAGAGCTAAAATTAATTTAACTGGCAATGCAAGAGAGTAAAAAGCAAGATGAAGGTAACACTTCTCTAGGGCCTGCCAACATTTTAGAATAATTACAAACCTTGGAATTTGGATATTTAAGGGACAAAATGATACAAATTAAAATATTTAAATGTCTTGCTATATTATACTACATCATATTAAACACTACACCTAATAATGATTATTCACTGAATTATAACAATATTAATAGAGTCTCCTTTGTTCATTATCTCTCAGGGCCTAGGGTTACATAGTAATAAAAGAGGAAAATTTTCTTGCTCCCATTGCTGGTGGAAGAAACCATAGATAGCACTTAGTCTCATGCTTCATTTGAGAGGTGAGGAAACTGACACCAAAAGAGATTAGATGACATGCGCAAACCATAAATGAGACAGCCATGGAGCAGGGTCTCTTGGTCCGATGGCATTCTGGGGAATTTTAATTTAGTGTCTATCAACTTGTTATTTCCATTCTATGACAATAATTTTGTGAATTATCCTCTAAGGAAGAAATATCTGCACAAATTACTGAGTTTGCTATGAAACTGACTTGTCAGAAAATTCTACTGAGATTATGGAGAATTTAGAAGGCACAGTTTTACTAGTTTCCCCAGCATAACTTATCAGCCATTTAAAATCAAGTCCCCTTCTAATTTATGACAAGAGGTCTCTGAAAAAGAAATTGTTTATGACTTTACTGTGGAATTTAAAAAAACAACTGAGAGGGTTCTATTATGTTGTGGGATCTTCTAAGATTTACACACCTGTCTTCTGTATGGCTGAGGAGATTTTAGAGGAATGTCCCAAGCTGGCACTGTTTGCACTCTTACCATGGAATGGGCTCCATGGTGAAGCCTTATCTTCATATCTGAACTCATTTGATTCTCACCGCAGACCTCTAAGATGGGTTCTGTGATACTTCTATTTCATATATGAAGAAACTGAGGCACACATAGCTTAAGTTCCTTACCTTGGTATGCTTTATATATTCAGGATTCATATCAAGGGGGTTCTAACTCTAGAACTATGCTGTCCTACTAGCCATATATCTCTTGGACTCTTGAATAGACCTATTCCAAATTGAGATGTGTTGCAGGTGTAAGGTACATACCAGATTTCCAAAATATAGAATAAAAAAATGCTGTTGTCTTGGTTCGTTCACGCTGCTATAATAAAATACCATAGACTAGGTAGCTTATAAACAGAAATATTTCCCACTGTTCAAGATGCTGGGAGTCTACAAGTAAGGTGCCACAGTAGTTGGTTGTCTTTTGGTGGTGGCCCTTGTCCGAGTTGCAGACTGACAACATCTCACTATGTCCTCCTCCATGGCAGAAGGGACAAAAGATCTCTCTGGAATCTTTTTTTAAATAAAGGCACTAATTCTATTCATGAAGGCTCTATTTTCATGACTTAAGCACCTTTCAATGGATTTCAACATATGGATTTGGGGAGAAAGGGCCACAAATATTAAGACCATTGCAGTAATATATCTCAGGAATAGTCATTTTTTAATTTATTAAAATAAAAATATTTAAGTTAACCTTTTCCCCATTTACTTTTTTTATATATGTGCTTTGTGTAATAGTTCTCTGGAAGATTGCTATTCTAGAGTTTTTCTTGGCAACCAAATATACCTACCAGTCACGTGAAAGGAGAGAAATAGACTTTCACTAAAGAAAGTCCAAATGATAAATTTTTACTAATTCCAAGATACATTAGAATATTTTTAATGTTGTAATAAGATGTTTCTAAAAACACTGACATTTTAGGATGAATCGATGTAGCTTGAGCATAGGAAAAAAGTTTGCTGAAGTTGCATTCTTAACAATCATTTGATATAGCTTGAAATCTTAACTGATCTTCAAATTCCTGAGCTCCTCCCTAAAGGGCCCTTTAAATCTTTTCTATATTTTATTTTTTGTTTAAAATAATGTTTCTTCTTTAAATAATCTCTCATATTGTCTTCACTCTTTCCTTGGCAGATGGCTAGATGAGTACCAAGACGACGGCAAGACCGAACGGGAACTGCTTGCAGAAAGTAGCCATAGTTCATTAGAAGAGACTAGATCTATGGCCTTGTGAAAGGCCCCACTTGGGACTGATGCTATATTTTGGCTTCAAAAAAGTATTGATCTGATTGTGACAGTGTGTTTGCCCTACCCTTGTACTGGAGCAAACCCTTGTGGAGGGTCACTCTGTGCTAGACACCATTATTGCATTGAAGAACTTCAAAAGTTGGGAGAAGCACCAGACAACAACTGATCAAGACCAGCCTGTCTGGAGTGCATATATTGTTTCTTCATATTTGTTCTCCTCCTCCTCCTCCTCTTTTTTCTTCTTTTCCTCCTTCTCCTCCTCTTTCTCTTCTTCCTTTTCTACCTTTTTTTTCCCTCCTCCTCTCCCTCCATGTTCTCTTCCTTCTTCTTCCTTCTTTAAGAGATTCTGACACCTAATAAGTGTACTGACATGTTTAGGCATCCTTAGTTGAGAGTAAGTGAAGAGGTACATAATATTTGATTATGGTAAAATACTTTTATACAACAAAGTTTAATTTTAAAGTGGAAGTCTCATTTTAGATAAGGATACGTCTCATTTAGTATTGGTGGTAATATCACAAAGAAAAGATAAATAGAAAACAATCAATTTGATTCAATTGCATTCCTACTACACTTCATGCTGGTACTCATCAACTCGGTCTTTTGGGAGCTGGGCACTGAAGTGGCAGTGGACAGCAGCAGAGGGAACATGGATTGAGACAGATGTCTTCTATCCATTACACATTTTCTTCAATTAGCCTCAAATGCTTGTCAACTTGGTGCCACAGGTGGCCTCTTCCAATCCTTTAAATTGGATAAAATTAGATAAAACCCACTTGCCAGCCTGGGAGAATGCATGTGTGTCTTTGAATCTTGATCCAGCCACTGTGAGGCATTTAACCCAACAGTTTGACTTTGGATGCTGTATGCACACACAGGGTGACTCTTTACACATGTACTGCCTTCTTCCACATGTTTTAGGTAACCTATGAAATCACATAGATGGTCCCAAATAGTCAAATTTTGCACACCACCTTTGTAGTTTTTGTTATATACAGGTACCACCTATACCATTATATACGTAAGTTTTTTTTTCTTTAATTATCTTTAAATCAGGTTATTTATGTGTGGAAGAATTTTAACCTTATTCCAAGCCATATTCATAATATCCAATAAATCACTGATTTATTACGTCATTACTTTCTTCCTGAAACACATTAAAATGAGTTTAACATCTAAGAAAAAATTTTAGGTTTCATCTACCTAAAATTACCGCACAAATGTCCAGTGGGCCTGACACATACTGATGAGTAAATAATATTTCAATAAATAGAAGCTGTTGCTATGATGGTTTACATTTTACCCAATTCATCACTAAGACCTAGTTCAGTTCTTAGAAGTAGTACAGTTTATATCTGAGTTTGAAAATATGTCAAGAATAAAGCTTCAAAAATCTGAAATTAAAAAGTTTTCTAAAGTGACCAACAGACCACATCAAGGCTAAGAGTAATTGATAAATCACATAAGGCTGTGCGAAAAGCTTGGGGAACCACCTCCAGACTGTGATTACGCTTATTGCATGGTGCCTGGCACAGAGCAGATACTGAATAAACATACCCACTGATTCAGCAGAAGCTCCTTAAGCATCATCTCTGTGTCAGACACAGAGTCTGGTGTGGGGGATAATGGGGCAAATAGCACAGTTATTTTCCTGCCTTTAGAGGGGCTTCTGTCCTAGTGGGGACTCAGTAACACAAATGAACACAAATCAGAACCACTTGCTACTAAACTGCAAGCCTTTTGGAGGTAGAGATCATTTTAGGCTCCTCCTTGGGTATTTAGTTCTTGGCACACTGTCTGACTCATAATAAGTGTTCCATGTCTATTAAATGCATGAATCATCCTGCCTTATAAAATAATACATCTCTTACATGGTTAGAATATTAAATCATACATGGTTCAGCTCATATTTGTATGGTATAAGTACTCACAAATAATTAAACTCAATGTTTCTATTTTTATAAACTTTACTATAACACTACATTTCAATTCTGAACATAGTCCTGCTCTTGTCCCCCCACCACAAAGATCGAAGTTGGATGTTTCCAGTTTCTATCCAGAAGCATATTTATAATCCTTCTCCTGAAAGGAGAGGTGGCGTCAATACTGACTTTATCCATTTTCTGTTGATTCTTATTTATTTTGTTATCATAACACTTATTTTCTTAGACAAAGGTCAGATTATGCGACTATCTCAGTCTAAACCTTTTATATAAAGTCTATACTCTGAAAACTAGGGAAAAAAGACTCAGAAGCCATATATATTTCTGGGTTTTCTGAGAAGGTAAAAATAAAATATGATTAACAGAGTACAGAATTCAAAAAGACAAGTAAATTTGGGTGAAAAGAAGTGCCTTTTTCTGATGGAAAGAACAACATAAATTTCTAATGCCACATATATCCCTTGGAAATTCTGGGGAATGGTAGACAAGCGCAAAAACACGGCTAAAACAGAATGTGGGTCATTTCATGGAGCACGACAGCCCTCACAATTCTGGTGTCTTCTTGTGTGTGTATCTTGAATAAGGTCAAAAGGGAGTAAAATTTCTATCTGATGGAATAAATTTTTTATTTATCCAGCAAATTATAGTATCAGCGCAGTGATGATAGAGACGACCTTCATATTCTAATATGCTGTCATATAAACCCCTCAAGCAGACCTAGGTAAATATTTAAATGATGCTAATTGTTACATCAAAGCCTGATGCAGCTCTTTTGTAGCTGTAGGTAATACAGTATCTTGGAGAGCAAAGTTGTTTTGGTTTTGTTTTTTTTTATTTTATTTATTTATTTTTGAGTGAGAGGGGAGGGGAGGGAGAAAGAAAGGGAAACATTGATGTGAGAAACTTTGGTTGCCTCCCATATGTGTCTAGACTGGGGACCAAACCTGCAATCCTCTCATATGCCCTGACTGGGAATTGAACCAACAACCTTTTGCTTTGTTCAATGACACCTAATCAAATGAGCCATATTGGTCAGGACCTAAATTAATTGTTCTTTAATAGGCAGAAAAGCACTCCAGAAAGCCCACTAGAGTTATGTTTATCCTACAGCTATCAGAATTGATAGTACTTTAGAATAATTACATTTTAAGTTACTTTTAAAGGCAAAGAAACACTGCAAAATAGACCCTCCTTCATGCTGATTTTTTTTAAATAAAAGTTTGTTTTAATTCTTTTGGGTAGTGGAAGGGAGTATACTAAGCGAAAACCCTCAGGATCAGAAATAATCTTGATTCTCTACCACAGCTTCCTTGGGCTGTTTCTATGCTTCTGTGACAGCAACTGGAGAGTTCCAATTAAACTAAGTTTATAAATATACAAAAACATGATTATAAGGTGAACATTAATATTTGCAGACTTAGCCATATCAATTGATTAAAACATTGCAAAGACGTCATTCTCTAGTTCTTATCCATATTTGTTTGCTTGGAAGGTCCTTCCCTCCTTGCCTAGAAAACTCCTGTTCATTTTGCAAGACCGAGCTTGAAGTTCTTAGCATCAGTCCCAGTTAGGTCACCTCATCTTCTTTGTTTCCCTATCATCTGTCCTTCCTCTCTAATTGTAATAATCATTTCTATAGTGGGCATGTGTCTTAGTCTACAAATTCAGAAGTAGACAAATATTACTCTTTTTATTTTCTTAATGTCTGCCTCCAAGTTTTCAGCGCACACACTGGTGGAAAATTCCCTCTCAACAATAGCAGTGGCATGTTCTCCTTCCCAAGGAGGAACAGAATCCTTCAGGCTTATCCTCTCTTTGGAAAGGGAAGAGAATGCTGCTCTTCTCCAGGCTATCATTGCCCCTGCTGAAATATGCCTTCTCTCTGCTTCCAAGCCACTCATGAACTGCTGGAATTTTTAGCAAAGTGGAAAAGCAAAGTGTGTTGTGTCCCTTCTTTCTAGGTTGCTGTTCAGCCTGGTCCTGGGAAGTTTACACCTCCTAGATGTCTCTTTTTACATGAAAGTTTCAACTCTTATAGGGATACCACTCCTCTGGAGCCCAAGGACTGTTTTCTGGTAAAGAAAAACCTCGTCTCTTTACCTCGTGGCTTCTCAAAAACCTTCTTCCTCTCTCCTCCTACATTAGCACAACCAACATAAGCTCTTTTGTACATTTTGGCTTTCATAAAAGACAGGACTTTGTTCCCAATATGCATGATGACAGTAGAGAAAAGAATCTGTCCCCTCTGTTCTTATGCAAATTCACAAAGAGAATGAAATGTATAACCTCCAATTTCAGGGAAAGCATGAGGCAATGAAAGTCTGAAGACTCCATATACCTATGGTCTGCTAAAAGCACTTGCAACAGAAGGGTCAAGCAGGGGCTGATCTTAGAAAGTGCTAACAGCAATTGACTTCCAAAGGGTGCATAACCCACTAGAAAGTACAAATGCTATACTTGTTATTTATCTTAGCTGAAGCAGGCACCTATATGGAGCATAGCAGATAAAGGTGAGGGCTGAGATCAGGCAGAAGCTATGCAGAAGAAGGCTGAATAGGTAATGTCTTTTTGTTAAGCCTCAAAGCATCCTCACAGTTTGCCAAGGACAATGAACAGTGCATGATAAAATCAAAACTAAGCCCTAAATAAAAGTAAAGTCACTAATAAGTCTCAGCAAAAATAATATGTAGTAGACATAGAGCTACAGAGCCTTTGGATACTGGAAATGTCAACATAGATTACATAAACATCTATAATACTATATTTAGAAATAAGCTACAGATTTGAAAATGTCTTCTCCAGTGAAAAATTAAAAATTAATCTAGCATATTAAATTAAAAACAACCAAATAGAACTTGTAGAAATTTTAAAATACAAAACTTAAATCTAGGTGTGTGGGTTTAATAAATCAGGCTCAATTAAAAAGAGAATTTGCTAACTGGAGTACAGGTCAGAAGGAATTTTCTAGGATGTTTCAGAGAAAAAGAAATAGATAATATATATGAATGACAGGTTAAGAGAGTTTGAGAACTAATTGCAAGTTCTAATATGCTTAAACAAATTTCTAGAGAGAACCCAAAGAATGGTAGAGAAGCAATATTTGAAAAGATTGTGGTTGAGAATTTTCCAGATAACTCGATTTCCAGGAGACCAATAAATCTTAAACAGGATACTTTAAAAAAAATCTACATCTTTGAACCAATAGAGTAAAAACTGTCTAATACCAAAAACATACAGAATATTTAAGAAGCAGTCTGAGAAAAAAGCTAGTACCTTCAAAAAAGAACAAAATTTAATCTTGCAGATGGTGTCTCAGGGGCTACAAAGCAAACCAGAGAATAAAGTCGATATCTTTAGAATGCTGAAAAAATTGTAATGATGATCCAGAATTCTGCAGCCAGGGAAATTTTATTTTAAGAATAAGGCCAAATGAAAACATTTCAAATACAAAACACACACACACACAAATTCTGAGAGTCCTCCACTAGTTCTCACTAAAGCAAAGTCTACAGCAGGAACTTCAGACAGAAGGAAAATGATAGCAGATGGAAGAACTGAGATGCACAAAAGAATGACGACAGAAAGTAGCAAATATGTAGGCAAATCTAAAATAACACTGACTGTCATATAGAATAATATTGGGTTAAAAATAAAATGAGATTGAATAAAAATAGGAAGCAACAGATAACATGTAAGTCTCTGAGTTGGGAAGGAAAGTGGGGCACTGTATTATAAAGCTCTTGTGTTAGCTAGAAGGACAGTAAAGGTACTCAAGTTACATGAGTTTAAGTTTTTAATGTAACTCTGAAGAAACAAAAAACAGAATAAAATATCCAAACAAGTGTGAGTAACATTAAAAAGATTAATCCACCAGGAAGATACTATAATTTTAAAATAATATGTCACTAATAATATAGTCTCAAATTAAATGAAGCAAAAATAAACATAAGCACAGGTAAAATTAGGCAGCTATATAATAACAGGAGATTTTAAAATATACGTCTTTTGGTAATTAAAAGAATTAAGTTGAAAAAAATTAAGGCTCTAGAAGATTTCAACAAGACGATTAACAAAGGATCTAATAGTTAAGTATACACTGCATCCAGCAAATGCCAACACCACACTCTTTTCAGGTATACATAAAACATAAATATCAGGCATATGTTAGGCCAAACTATAGCAATAAAACTGAATGAACTACAGATACATCAATAGCATGGATGAATTTCATAAATATAATATGCAAAGAAGCACAAATATAAAAATGTAATGCCAATTATGTAATTTTCAAAACAAACAAAACATTATATGTTGAACTGTTTTTTTGAAAGTCTGGAAATGATGCCCTGGTAGGGTGGCTTAATGGTTGGAGTGTCATTTCATACACCAAAAGTTTGCAGATTCGATTCCAGGTCAGGGCAAATATCTAGGTTGTGGACTCTGTGCTCCAGTGGGGCGAGTACAAGAGGCAACTGATCGATGTTTCTCTCTCACATTGGTGTTTCTCTCTCTCTGTCTAAAATCAGTAAACATATCTTCAGGTGAGAATTAAAAAAAAAATAAGTCTGGAGATGATTACCAAAAAAGTTAGGACAAGAGTGAACTCTGAGAGCAGAGGCTCAGTTCAGAAGGAGCTTCCAAGGAACAGGCAGTGTTTTTTATGGCCTTTTCAATATGCTTACATGAATGTTGATTTTATAATTACTCTTTATACCATCATATTTTTGTGATAAAAGTTACTATGTTAATCATTTTTAGGTGAAGAATTCAGAAGCATTAAATATATTCACAGTGTTGTGCAGCTGACATCACTATCCATTTTTAGAACTTTTCCAACATCTTCCCAAACAAACATGAAATAACGTCTCCCCAGTCCTCCTTCCTTCCAGCTCTTGGTGACATCTAATCTACTTTCTGTGGCAGGTCAGAGATGTGAGTGGGGAGGATGGAGGATGAGGTAGAAATAAGTTGGTTTATTTTAAATAAAATTTGATTGTTTATCACCTATTTTAAAAAAATGGGTAGTTTAATTAATGATTTAAAATAAATGGAGAGACTCTTAACAACTAACATGCATAAGGGATAGGTTGTTGGGGAACCTCAATCTTTCTCCCTACCAAAATTGTGGGCAGAGATGAACCTACCTTACTTAAAAGGCAAAAAGGGAGAAGGGGCCAACAAAAGGAATCAGGAATTAATAGCTCGGAAGTTTTGTGTTATAACAGTCTATTTATCCCACCTTTCAAAAAGTTTCTTGAGAGTAGGAATTTTCATTTTATTCATCTTTGTACCCACAAGTATGGTACCTGATGAATACAGGCACACAAAAATAAATCTTTTCCTATTAGAAATTAAATATATATAGTAATAACGGGTATTAATAGGAAAGCTGAAAATGGACAATTTTAGGAAATTCATCTTGTTTTCTTTTGTTCAACAGTTTTTGTGATTCTAATTTAAACCAGTAAGATATTCTTAGAACAGAGATTTGAGAAGTCTCTTACTTATCTAAATGTCCCTGTCAATGGCTATGGAAAGGGACAGGCTCCTCAGAAAGACTTAGAAGGTTAAAAATGGACTGCGAAGTGGCAATCCCAGAAGACATGGGTCACAGTGCACTGAGGTCACTCAAGGATTTCCTCAAAATGCTCAGAAACTTAGCATTGCTTGGTGAAGTTTAATGTAACATCATTCCATAGGCATTTGGCTCACAGAATCTATGAAAGTGCAATATAACTCCTTGAAATTATGTACATATTAGTAATATTACACCTATTACCAGATCAAGAAAAAGCTAGAAGTGAACTCATGAAGTATCCATTTTTGTAAACCTTCTGGCTCTCTTAGGTTATTTTACCACCTACTTCCTCATTGGCATAAGTTTCATGAATGTCATTTATTTGATTGGTAATCTTCCTGTCAGAATTGATGAATACTGGCTTCTTTATTTTTATTTTTAAATTTATTGGGGTAAATTAGTTAATAACATTCAAATAATAAGTATACAACTTTATAATATGAGATCTGTACTCTATGATGTGCTCACCACCCAAAGTCTAGTCTTTCCCTCATCAAATATTCGACCCCTTTTACCCTCTTCATCCTCTTAAAATTTAACAATAAATTGGTGGTTTTAGAAGAGACGTCAAATTTAAGCATGCCACAATAATTTGAATGTTTCACATACATTTAAAATTTCAGCAGATTGCTTAACACAATTTTTTTTTGTTGTTGGGGACAGAATTTAGTGACGTTACTGAAGAATTATAAATGCTCCTTGAGATCTTTTCTGCACTGGAGCTCCTCTCACACAAATCTCCAGCCGCTGACATCCCCTTCCACCCCAGCCTCTCACCCTCCGCCCCTTTAACTTCAGCCTTTAATGTGCATGCTGGCATAGACATTGTTTTAGAATGGAAGCCCTTAAACAATGGGAGTAATTTTTTTTGCTTGTTATTTTATAGTATTTGTTTGAGGATTATGTGGACATAAAGGCCATCCAAACGAGAAAAACAAAGGTTATTTATTCAGAGCTTGCTGTAGCAGGGGAGTCATCTACCATTACTTGCCTTTGGCAGAAACTCAAGGTCAGCAGAGGAGGGCAAAGCTCTATGGTAGGAAAAAGGGAAGCTCCAGCTGTGCCCTGACTGGAGGCTGTTGGCCTGAGGAAAGGTAGGCGGGCCAGCTAGAAGCCAGCATTCTATGGACTGGTTAGGGTATGCATTTGGCTTTTTCTAGTTGATTTTAATTTGCAAGAAGGGACAAAATTAGAGAAGCTGGCAGTTATTGATCAAGTCTTGGTCATTAGGGGCCATTTCTATTGAAGCTGTGGTTTGGCTCCGGGGCTGGTTGCTGCAGAGGTTGTGGGTCAGAATTCTATCATCATACAGAATCTGTCTGTTGTCTGCTTGTTTATTCAGTCTCCCAATTTAACACTGGAATTCATGGTTTAGATTTTAGTTATATTTAAGGCACTTTTTCGGTGCTTTATTCCCCAAGCTTTTATTTCCATTCCAATGTAAAGAAAAGACAAAGCTAAGAAATTATTTTTCTATTCCCCAAAGCCACATGTTGACATTTAGGACTCTTAGTTTCTAATTTCATGGTATTTTTTTCTCTTGTTTTAATCCATAAAGTTTATCTTCTAGTTTCTCTTTGTAGTTTCTAAATGCAGACAGTCAGGAAATTTTGAATTCTTTTTGAAACTCTTTTTTTCTCCTTCTGAATACATTTTTAAAAGTGTCTATACACCTCGAACTAATACAAAATAATAGGGAATGTAAACAATAATTGAAAAATAAAATTAAAAAAGTAAAAGAGTCTATTAGAATGCCAAGGTAAGAGTGGTCTTCCCTGTGTGATTCTGATCAAGATATTACTCCCAAACATCAGAACAGGCTGGGAGAGGTGTTTAAAATGCAGACCCTGGGCCCACGGCAGATTTCACGCACCAGCCTGTCAGGCGCGGAGGCCACGGCTATTCTGCTGGTTCACTTGTTTGTGTGCAGAAGCACCCAGGGTGATTCTTAAGCCATCTCGCAGGTGCTGGTCCTCGGGCTGGCACCTATTTGGCCACCATTGAATGAGGAATTCCACAGCTACATATTACATCATTTATCCTTTTATACAAGTGTTGCCTTTGACAGAACGCCCACATTTACAGTTTTGTTTCTTGAGGTTTAAAATTTGTGCAGCCTGAGGGTTTTCTAATTTACCACTGTTATAACATCGGCGCTCCACGTGGAAGTAGGGGCAGGTTAAGGGGGCGACGCCAGTCAGACTGTGTTACCTATTGCCTTAAACACCTTGTTAAATTTCTTGGACCGAGGGCAAATGTGAAGAACAATGTTACAAAGTTTGAGAAAGAGTGCCTTGCAAAAGCTTAAGCATATGCAGCATTTCACAGTTAATTTAATGAAAGGAGTCACTCTATCATTTTAACCAGAATGCCTAAAATAGCTTTTTCCATAAAGTCTTTAAAGCCTGGCAATACAAAGAGACAGAAAGCTTCATCCTGTGTCAGACAGTGTCACCAGCTTCTTCCAGAGTTGTTCTTAGCTGAATGTTAGTTAGAACTCCTTTCTTGATATTCCTGACACAGCTCCACGCGCACAGAGTAGAATAAAATGTAGCCAAACAGAGACTGTCCCAAGTGGGGGTTTACCCCATCGCTTCTACTTTCGGATCATCTGAACCTGCCAAAGGCTTCCCATCAATAAAGAAACACAGCACCCCTGGGTGTCAGCTCTGCTGCAGCCTCTCTGACTCTCGCAGGTCCCTGGAAATGTCTTAAGTCTTCCCAGGATAGACATGGTGACCTTACAACATCCTAAAGCTCAGACAGTTGTCCCTGAGGGAAGGTGTCAGCCAAGGACACTCCTTTGGGGTAGCTTCATGTATTCACTTATTATTCATTTATTCAATAAACACCGCAAATATGTCTCAAGAGCTTGCTCCCGAGCTAGATCCAGACCCACGAGTGAGGCCTGGTCTTGTGTCAGGGAGCTCAGATGTAGCACGGCACTGGGGCACACCCTGGCACCATGGTACACATGATATGACGGTCTGCGTGAATTAAACAGGGGTCACATAATAGACCTGACGAGCTCAGAGGGGAAATAGCCAAAAGTAACCACACAGGATGGTGGTTACTCATCACAAATTCCTTACTGGGAAGGGCATGGGCAGGTCCTGGGCGTATAACTTCCATAGCAAAGATCATTCGTCACTTTAAGTGAGCACTGCCCATTGCTCTTATGCATCTAGGATAAAATACCTTTGAAATGTTAGCGTGTTTCTTTTCCAGACATGCTCAGAGGTACAACTTCTGGCACCAGAGCACAAGACCACCAGAGCATAACCATGAAACTCCCAATTGTTATCTTGTTGCCTGTGACCATCTCTGCATGCTGTAAACATTAAGTGTTAACCACCCCATACCCACCAATGTGGCAGAAGTATTGTTTCTCCTTTTTGCTTTTTATCCAGTCCTAGAGATTTTCCCACTTTGCTTTCTCCTGCCTCCTTAATCTACCACCAACGGACTTCATGTACCTTCCTTAAGTTTTCCCCTTTGACTCTAAATTACAAAATGAACTGCAAAACTGCTATTCTCAGGAGCATTTTCTTGGTCTGCTGAGATCTTGCTTCTGGGAATGTCCTCAAAATTTGGCTCAAGTAAATTCTTACAAAATTTTTCTGATAGATTTGGATGTTCTTGTGTCGACAGAGGCCACATTCTGGTATGCAGAGGCTTTGATTGAACGGACCTGGCCTGGGCCTGGACCTGTTATCACAAATGACCTGGGGATGAGGAGGCCTCCCTAGAAGGGGCCAGGCTCCTCAATCACATGCTTCATCACCCTGGGCTCTGATGTGTGCTGCCAGGGCCTTTTGCTAACCATAGACTCAAATAACAGAGTGTGAAAATGGTTACATGTTCTTTATGAGTTAAAATAGACTCAGGCAGGCCTTGGCTGGTGTGGCCCAGTGGATTGAGTGCTGGCCTGTGAACCAAAGGGTCACCAGTTCGATTCCCAGTCAGGGCACGTGCCTGGGTTGCAGGCTGGGCCCCTGGTGGGAGATGCACGAGAGGCAACCACACATTGATGTTTCTCTCCCTCTCTTTCTCCCTCCCTTCCCCTCTCTCTAAAAAATAAATGAATAAAATCTTTAAAAAAACATAGACTCAAGAAGTTATTGATAATTATGTTACTATACGCCAGGTCCTTTTCTAAAACATTTGCATAAATTATCAAATTTACTGGCTAGAAGCATATACTGGTGCCTGTAGTAAAGATGAGGACACTGAAGCACCGTGACAATAAGAACTCTCATGGCTGTCTGAGACCAGAGATTCAAATCAGGCTGTTTGCTTCAACTGCTTCAGCTCCTGACCAGTCCACTGCGCAGAGGTACACTGTTTCCCATAGGACCCAGACCCAATAGCTTAATCTTTTATTTGAGGCACTCCACAATCTTGCTCTGTCTCCCTCTTGAGTGACCTCAAATTAACTTCTTACACATTTTATCTTGAAACCAAACTGACCTCAACTCTTCTGAGGGTGTGTCCTTCCTTTCTCATTCCTTTCTCTTCCTTTCTGAGTACATTACTCTACTCTGTATGTGTAATTCCCTCTTTCATCTTTAAACTCTATAATTTCAAATTACACCTGTCTTTTTAAATCTGACTTTCAGTCTTAATAGTGTTTTATGTGAACCATCCAACAGGTCCAATGTTCCTGAAAATATCTTTAGCATTTAAAATACTGGCTTTTCCCAATATCATACTCAACGGGCAAAAACTGAAAGCTTTCCCCCTAAGATCGGGAACACGACAAGGATGTCCGCTCTCACCGCTTCTTTTCAACATTGTATTGGAAGCCCTAGCCACAGCGGTCAGACAAAAGAAAGAGATAAAAGGCATCCAAATAGGAAAGGAGGAAGTAAAGCTATCATTGTTTGCAGATGACATGATAGTGTACATAGAGAGCCCTGTAGACTCTGCCAAAAAACTCCTCAACCTAAGAAGTGAATTTGGCAAAACAGCAGGATACAAAGTCAACATTCAGAAATCAAAGGCACTTTTGTACACCAGCAATGCAATAGAAGAAGAAGAAATCAGAGAAAAAATACCATTCGATATAGCAAGAAGAAAAATAAAGTACCTAGGCATAAATTTAACGAAAGATGTAAAAGACCTGTATGCTGAAAACTATACAATATTGAAAAAAGAAATTAAGGAAGACACAAATAAATGGAAGCATATACCGTGCTCATGGATTGGAGGAATTAATATCATCAAAATGTCCATACTACCCAAAGCAATTTATAGGTTCAACACAATCCCTATTACGATACCAATGACGTATTTCACAGAAATAGAACAGACATTTCAAAAATTTATATGGAACCATAAATGACCCCGAATAGCCGCAGCAATTTTGAGAAAGAAACACAAATAGGAGGGATCACAATACCGGACATCAAACTCTACTACAAAGCCACCATACTCAAAACAATCTGGTACTGGCACAAGAACAGACCCATAGACTAGTGGAACAGAATAGAAAGCCCAGAAATAAGCCCAGGTCTATATGGGCATCTAATATTTGACAAAGGGGGCAGAAGCATAAAATGGAGCAATAATAGCCTCTTCAACAAATGGTGTTGGGCGAGCTGGACGGCTACATGCAAAAAATTGAAATTGGATCATCAGCTGACACCTTACACAAAAATAAACTCAAGATGGATAAAAGACTTAAATGTAAGTTGCAACACCATAAAAGTCCTAGAGGAGAACATTGGCAGGAAACTCTCAGATATCCGACGCAGCAATTTTTTCACTGATATGTCTCCTAAAGCAAGGGACATAAAGGAAAGAATAAACAAGTGGAATCCCATCAAAATAAGAAGCTTCTGCACGGCAAAAGAAAACATGAGCAAAATGAAAAGGGAGCCAACCCTATGGGAAAATATATTGACTAGTGCTACATCAGATAGAGGTTTGATCTCCAAGATATATAAAGAACTCACTCGACTCCACTCCAAGAAGCAAACGATCCAGTCAAAAAATGGGCAAAGGACTTGGGCAGATGCTTTTCCAAGGAGGAGATACAGAGGGCCCAGTGGCATTTGAAAGGATGCTCAGCATCACTAGCCATCAGAGAAATGCAGATCAAAACCACAATGAGGTACCACCTCACACAGGTCAGAATGGCCATCATAAACAGATCAACAAACAACAGGTGCTGGCGAGGCTGTGGAGAAAAGGGAACCCTAGTCCACTGTTGGTGGGAATGCAGACTGGTGCAGCCACAGTGGAAAGCAGTGTGGAATTTCCTCAAAAAGCTGAAAATGGAACTGCCTTTTGATCCAGTGTTTCCCCTGCTGGGACTATACCCTAAGAACACCAAAACGCCAATACAAAAGAACCTATGTACCCCAATGTTCATAGCAGCACAATTTACAGTAGCCAAGTGTTGGAAGCAACCTAAATACCCATCAGTAGATGATTGGATCAAAAAATGATGGTACATATACACAATGGAATACTATGCAGCAGAAAGAAAAGAAGAACTACTAAACTTCGTGACAGCATGGATGGAACTGGAGAGTATTATGCTAAGCAAAATAAGTCAGGGGGCAAAAGACAAATACCATATGATCTCACCTATAAGTGGAACCTAACCAACAATACAAAGATGCAAGGAAAATATGACCAGCAACACTGAAAGGAAAAGAAATCAACAGAGACAAGAGGGAAGGAGGGGGAGGCAGGGAAAGGGAAGGGAAGGGGAAAGTCAAGGAACATATAGCAAGGACTCATGGATAAAACTAAAGGGGAAGAGCTGAGGGAGGGAAGGAGGGTGGGGGCAAGGGAAAGTGGTGGGTGGGGGAAGCAGAGACAAATGTATTAAAAAAAAAAAGAATATAAAAAAGACAATACTCGAAAAAAAATAAAATAAAATACTCGCTTTTTATTTTTCCTGTAAATCTTTGAATAAATCATATTTTATAAAATAAGGTGATTGTAGAAACATAGATACATTTTCCATTAACCTGACACAAATAAAAGACTGTTGTTAGCATAGGTAGCTAGATATAATATAGGAAGGAAACAAAGGAAATCAGGCATTAAGAAGTCTAATAAACTGGGGAGCTCAACCAGACAATGAACCCTGTCTGCTTCACTAGACTCTCCAGGGAACCACTAGTCCATTCACAGCAGATTGCTAGGTGGAAGGATAGGACAATAAAGGAGAAATTTCTCTTCTGGGTGAAGCATGGTAGAAGCCCCAATGGTGACCACAGGGCTCTGTCAGTCTAACCTGGGCAAAGGATCTGATTGGATAAGGGACACAGAACCCTGGAAGATCTAGGAAATTAATTGGTTAGAGGGAGGCTGCAGTGCCAGCCCACAAAAATTTAGCAGGTTAATTGATTAGTTAAACGGTGCCTCCTCCTTCCCAAGTCCAAGGTAATATTACACAGGCTTAACAAAGAGGCTCTCGCTCTTGCCCAGTAACATATGCTAGCCCCATTGCTAGTGCATTCTCTCTCCACAGTAACCATGTGGCCCTAGCAGCTGTCTGTGGTCCAGCAGCCACACAGACCCCAAGCATGGGCCTGGGCACAGCCAATTGGAGCACAGCCAGGAACACAGACTAGGCTCGGTAGATGAGGCCAGACATGGATTGAGCCATTAGCACAAAAGGTCTGGACACTGGCCCATTTCTGGGCCTGATGAAGACAAGATTGAACGTTTTCCATAGTGGCATGGAGCTAAATCCAGGACAGCCCTTTGTGCTTACTTCAGCTTTGATAAATCTTACCACAACTCTTCCCATATGTAGGTCTCCAGGAATATTTCTCTCACGACACCATGAAAGAACTCCTTTTCCTCTGACAACATCGTCACCTAGAATTAAAAAGAATAATCTCTATCAAATGTTTAAGAAAAGTAATTTTAGCTATTTCAAATTGCACTCTACTGTGATGTCATGATTAGTGTAAGATGTTTTAAGGAATATGATTTTTATCACCAGTGCATGTTAGCATATTGACATTTGACATATTGACTTAATTGACATTTCTAAAAAAACACCTGAACTACCTAAAACTCTCAGTGTAACAATATTAAGTGTTGCCACAGATAGAAATGGTATATTTTTTAAAGTCATCTTTGTTAATATCCTCTAAGATCACTGCACTGTTTAAGGTGGTGGTTCTCTCAGGATTTTAAATTTCTTTAATATTTTAGCCTGATTTTGCAATTTGATTATTTCATGCTCTTAAGTACTAAAGGGTTAAAATGCCTATATGCCTACTTCTGTTGCTTATATTTCATTTATTTTAACAAATCTGATTGATTTAGGTTTGTTATTTTAAAAGCTACTCTTAAGATATTTTATAGCTACTATTAATTGAGAAAGTTATCTTGAGTTTTATGGGTAAAAAACCATCTAGTATATATCTTTTTCCTAATAAATTATTTGAATAAATTAAATTAAGGCCAAGTTACTAACCACATTGTTGACATTTTATTTTATTTTTTATTGTATTTTTTCCATTACCATTTAGTTCCCTTAATTTGTCCCCCTCAATCACCGCGCTATTGTCCATGTCCATGAGTCCTTTTGCCTTTTGCTTGATCCCTCCACACCCTTTCCCCCCATAGTTGTCATCCTGTTCTCTATGTGAATCTGTCTCTCTTTTGCTTGTTAGTTCATTTTGTTCATTTTGTTGACATTTTAAATTAAAGATGTATCTGTCTAAGACTCAAAACCCTGCTCCATGTTCAGCCACATGGCATTTGTGGGTAAATAGCAATGGTTAGGGCTTGAATGCCAACCTGACCACTTATCTTTTGGATGACACAGGCCAGTTGTCTTTCTTCCTCAATTTCCTCATCTGGAGAGTGGAGATAATAATCACAATGGTTGTGTACAATAGCAATTTTCAATGGATGTGCTGTGGCACACTGATGTACCACAACAATTTTTAAAACATACTATACCTAACTATTTGTTCAGGGGCATTGACCTCTTTTCCCTTAGACTGTCAAATAAAAAAATGACAACAGCCAATACAATTGCTGTCTGGTATGAATAAATCAAAATTATAGCTATTTGTGGTGAGTTCAGCAAAAAGTATACGTTTTGGTGTTCTGCAGAATTTTAGTAATTAGTTTCTGTGTGCCATGAGATGCAAAAAGTGAAAATTGCTGGTGTAGACTGTCATATAATAAGGACTCAATAAATAATAACTAACATAACTATATACTTATATGCTTGCCTGGAGTCCTTTTTTCTCATTGGATAATTTTTCTCTATTACAGTGACTTGGACAATTGTTGAAGTACAATTACCTGAAAATATTAATTTTTCTTTAGTTTTCTTCAGCATTTACTGTTTCATTATTCCATAGGCTTGTGTCTTATACAAGATCACAGTGAGCCTCACTTCAGCAACTTCTGTTCCTCAAGATGGCAATAATTGAGTAGATTCGTGTACTTCATTTATTTAGGGGGATTTGGAGCAGCTGGGAAATGTGCTCAGTCCCCTCTCTTGATCCAGGCTCTCTAACATTACAGATAGAAGTTCATTCATCAGGAAATAAATTCCAAACAAATACTGCGAGTATATGGGGCTAAATAAAGTTAGAAGCAGCAATCCAGTGCTATTCTATTTGCATCATGTTGCTTTTCCTCACTTCACTTTACTGTTACCACTGGTTTCAGGGGCTCTAAAAATGTGCTTCCCTTGTCCAGACAGAAAGTCCCATGACTATACTGATGACACAAAAGAACCACAACTCCAAACCACTAGGGTGTCACTGTCCCCAAAATGTACAAGATCTCTGCAAATGCATTCAATGAGATGCTCTAAGTTACACTGTTATTAAAATAATAATGATTAAAGCAGGGCTTGGCATAGTTTAAAGTATGGCCCATAGTCTGTTTTGTGTGGCCTAAAAGTTAAGAATTGTTTTTAGATTTTTAATGTGTGGTAAAACAAACCAAAGAAAAACAATTGAAAATTATGTAACAGAGACCACATCTGACTGGCAAAGTCTACATGATTTTGCTTTTTGGTCTTTTGCAGAGAAAAACTTACTGATCTCTGTTTTGAAGTTTCTAAAACAACTTAAAAACAAGTATGTTATTTTGATTTAAAATGCTCTTAAGAAGAGTAATTTAAAAAGTAGTAAGGAAACACTGTGATACAGGAAAGAGCCAAAAAAGTCTCTGAGTGGACCTCATGCTGGTCCTGCCATGAACTTGCTCCAGTGTCTGAGACCAGGCGTGTCACTGAGCCAGGCTGCAACGAAACATCTCCTGCCAATTCATCATTCTTTCCCTTTAAAACAGCTGGAAACAATCTAATGTCAAGTGTAAACACACACATTGTTTCTAATTCCTTCTTAATTTTCTGAGCTTCATCTAACCTGTTTTGCCCCCAGGTTTCCCAAAATGTGTAACCACTCACTGCTTTATTTATCTGGAAACAACACAATGAAAATCATCCATTCATGATATTGATTCTGGCCCATTTGTTAGCATTTTTCCACTGGGCAGGAATCTCAGTGAACAGTGTAAGGCTTGTGAGAATAAACGAATATTTTCTGTAAGTCATCCATATGGGAGACCAGCAACCAAATTACACCCTTCTCTTCTTAAACATTCCAAATTATACAAAGTTTCCAAGTTTTGTTAAATTGATTTAATTAGAATGACATTAAATTAATTGAATGCCAAGAATGAAATGGGGAAATACCTTTAATCACATTCCTGCAGTCATTTCTCTTCAAAGGTTGCCCTTTCACACAAATGAGGTTTCTATACTTTACACTACAAATGAATTCTAATGACAAGAACCTGCATTTCGTGACAACCTGGGATAGATTCATCAAACCACACAGACTCTGACAATAAGCTGTTGCATATTTACAGAAGGACTAGAGAATTTTGAATGAATATAAAAAGTATGCATAGAGAATGATAAATAAGAAACTAAAGTGTGAATTAATAAACAAATCTATATTAAAAATAGGACAATTAAAATTAAGGGATAAAAGTTCAGAATACACCTTCTCACTAACACTTGGTACTTACTGTCAGTTTTTAAATTTTAGCCATTCTAGTGCATATAGTACTGCCTATTCAGGGTTTCATTTGCATTTCTCTAATGATTAATTATACTAAACTCCTTTTCAGGTGCTTTTTTCCCTCATTTATATATCTTCTTTGGTAGTGTGTCTGTTCAAATATTTCCATTTGTTCATTAGGTTAAGTCATTTAAAATAGCTTCCCTCATTATCCCAAAGTTAATCAAGAACATGACACTCATTTCTCCCAGAGATTCTTGTGAGTTTAAAATGAGAAATAGCCTTCCTCCTTCCACCCTTATCTTTTTTTTTTTTTTTTTTTTATCAAGGTAAGAGGAAAAGTGTTCCTTAATGTAGTTGGTACCATGAGCAACCACATCCCTGGTCTTAATGTGCCAGGAGGCCACTTTTGGAATCTTCATTTTTTACTTAGTCTTTCCCACGTGCGTTCAGCGAATACACCCAACTGGTGGATAATATGGTAAGAGAATGACATTCCCTGCTCCCTGTTAGGCAGGTCTTTCTTCCCTTTCTGGACCACACATTGGCTAAATTCTTTTGCTACCTTCCATGTGGGTGAAAAATAGGGATCTGGCTAGAGTCTGCCCTTTAGAAACAACTCTAGCCTTACCTCTGTAAATTCCTACTCTCCTAGGTCAGCCATGAGAGACAGTGTCTGATTATCCATGAATTAGCTGAGGAAGATCTGTACTTAGGAACACTGGCCCATGGGTGAGACCCAGGTTTGTATCTGGCAACAAAGCTAAGGCATATTCTACATTCAGCCTCATCAAGCATGAAGTTCATACGTTAATACTCATCTGATACCTCTCTTCTCAATTTAGTGGAAACCTACTGGAGTAAAGTGTGTTACTGAATCTCAATGATCTCAATACTTAGTTTCAAATTCATGTACTTTTTATGGAGTGTCTTTCTTATTTCCTCCCTTCCACTAACTCTGTAAATATTTACCAAGTACTTAACCGTGTGCAAGATATGACGGCATCAGAGCTTTTATGTTTATGTGCCTGCCCTTGAGAATTGAAATATACTCATATGAGAAAAGGGGGAAAAATCTATATTACACAGTTTCCTTAGAGCATTTTTCTTTATTTGTGTCACTTTCCTTTTCTCTGACTTTAAGTAAAAATAGATTTTATTCAAACTTTCACCTTTTCATGCTTAGTCTATGCTACTTCTTTTAAAAAAGCAACCAAAACTATTGAGTGTAGGGATAATTTTATCCAGAATGGTTTACCAGTGATACAGGTTCATGTTCACAAACATTACCACCATTAAATTCTAAGGTCTTATAAAAGCTGCCCTTTTCTGTTTAGTATGCAAGAGCTAGCTCATTGTAGGTGCTGTATTTATGCATGCTTTTCAAAAAGCTGAGTTTTGAATGATTCTCCACAATTAGAAATTCAAAATCTTTCTAATTAAATACTTAAAAAAATTTTAAATTACATTTTTAACTTGGAAAGTTAACTTGGAGTTCATTTAAATTTTTGATGTGATATGTCTCACCTTCAAAATTTTTTCAAGTTTGTAAGCCCTTTTAAACTAAAAGGATGATAAGCCATCATGCCTGGAAACCTGTGATGCTGACATTCAACAACATTTATACCTGCCAAGCAGAGATGGATTATATGAATTAAATAGTTGAAGACTCTGTAGAAGCTTAAGATTGTAAGAGAACACCAATTGTTCATGGTTTACGAGCAAGAAGCCATAACTTCCCCATCTTTCCAGTCAGCCTAAGACAAGGTGTTATACCTAGATTTACCAGAGAATTCCTCGAGAGTCACTAAGAGCTGTTCTTCATATATTAAATTGTGGAAATCCAGTAGAAATAGACCATTGGCAAAAAGGGATTTGGTGTATTTTGGACTGAGGCAGTTTCTGTGTCCTCTGTGGATTTTCACATTAAAACTTAACAGGAATGTGTGTGTGCACGTGTGTTTTAACTTGATAACACATTTGATGGCTCTTTTATAGGGCAGATGGTCAACACTGTAACATTCATTTGGCTCTGCTTCAGGATTTTTGCATCATCCAGTTGAAACTATATCTGAGGATCTTCCATGGTTGCTATCTCCTCACTTACTAGATATCAGCTCTATATCAAAGGCACACAAAGGGTTTTTCTAGCTACTTTCACTTGCCCTGTTCCTCCATTGTCCTCTCAAGTTCACTTCTTTTCCCATTACCTTTCCATATAGTCTTTGTAAAATATAACATCCTTTAAGATAGGAAATATTCACTGGTTTATTTATTTATTGGCTCTCTCGGACACTGTGACATAGACTCCAGAAGAACAGTGATATTGTTCTGTTTTCCAAAGAATCCTCAGGGCCCACACTAGTGTGTGGAACACAGTAGGATACCATAAACATGTGATAAAGGACTGAATAAGAGGTGACCAGCAGTAAAGACTAATCAGACCAGACAGTTGTCCCTTTTGCAACCAGAATATCTTTATCTTTAAATGATGGATATCTCTGTATTTGAAAAAATAAATAAATAAATTTTAAAAAAATAAAGCAAATTTTCTTTTTCTGCTTATTGTAAAAATAAATAAATAAATAAATGACGGATATCTTTAAACTGAGTCTAATATTGTATTTTAGGGGAAAAATGAGGCTAAATCTTCTCTTGGATAAATGCATAAAGTAGCAAACAGTGGTAGGATCCTCATTCATCCTGAAGCCTCTGCCATTCTGTGCCTGCCACTGCTGAACACATGTCCTTGCTGAGACAAAAGACCAAGTCTAAATGACAGAACCTTCACTGCATACACAACTTTGATCTCTTCTTCTGTGGCCTGAAAAGGATTTCCTCTTCTGAGGTGAATATACACAGTACCCAGTGGAGAACCACTCCATGAAGGTGGCCTTGGCCCAGGATGATGTCTCGGATAGAAGCTTCTCTTGTTCAGCTGGCACTGTGAAACATGCTTTCTCAGTTATGGCCCACTGTCATGCCCATTCAGACCCGAGAGGAATGGGAGTAGGATGAGGTCTTCCCTTGGTGCTGAAACTCTCATAAATGACTTTGGTTATTTCATGGTCTCTTTGTCATATAAGAAGTATGGAGCCTCAAGAATTCTATGAAATAGAATGGACAGAAAACATGGTTAGATTTCCCCATCCTCACATCTCTCTTGCCACAAATGTTTACTTCGTTCTGCACCCTTGAACCCCCTTTCAGGGGGACATAGTTCAGCACATTGTGATCATTTAATTTACTTTTGGCTTCATGGTATTGTTTGTACTTCACATTTGATCAGTAACTCATGGGCCACTTAGAAATATAATCCCACACTTCTCACTTGTCAAGATCTATAAGAAGAAGAGATATATTTCATCCTCACTTATACATGATCTTGCCAAAACATTAGTATCTTGAAGTGATCTTTTCTTTTTCACTTGAAGTTTTGCTCCCTTAATGACTTACAATGTTTTATTAATTTTTAAATACTACACTGTAGTCAGAACAACAGAGTGCAACATTAAGAAGTTGTTTCATGAAAAACATCCTAGTTATAAAGAATTGACTATATATGCTACATTGGTGCTAGTCTTTTTTGCTGTCTTTATCAATGAAGATGTTATGGGAATTAGAACATTCATTATTGAAGAAAACTCAGACTACCCCTCATATCATGTTTTTTTTTTTCTTGAGGGATGATAATGAAGCCACTATGAATAAAACAGTTTTAACTCGTATGGAGAATAAGTGCTAGCGTGATAAAATAAATATAACCCTAAGACAGTAGATACTAGAAGGATACATTGAATAAAATTTTTGAAAACTCCATTATGAAATTAAATTTTAATGTATTCTGAGTGGTAAGGAAAAAATATAGAAAAATAATGAAACAATTAACAACTAGCTAGCTAGAGATCAAACTTTAAGAAATTTAAAATAATAAAGCATTAAAAATCAGTTTATCTAAGAAGATCTTAAAATTAGTGAGTAGGAGGGAAGTTTGGTGGCAAATGTATCTCTTTTGTGCATGTATACAGGGAAAATTACTAAGTTAAAACCATGATTTGCAGAAGCCAAGTTTTTTAAGTCATTTTGACAGCAATCAAAGCCATTCACTGCAACAAAATATTCTTTTAAATGGTTTCAAGGTAATTTTCAATGTTTGTATGTAATGCATGTGACTAGGTCCTTTTGTGAAAGAGGGGTAAATATATCTATAAAGACAGGCTCTTCAAAATCCCCTTTATAAATAAGAACCAGAAACCAGGAGATGATTGTTGGGGTACAAGATATTCTCTACCATGGGCAAGTTGATTTAAAAGATTCATTAACTTCTTAAACCAAGATATTTCAAATGCATTTTTTTCCTGAAAGATTCTGAAAAGTGTTAACAGTGAGACACAAGTTAAGAGCTGAGTTTAATGCTGTGGAAAACATGGACTTTAATGGTTCTGTCAAAGCCATGCTAATTAAGTAGGACGAATGTGTGTTTCCCCTGAGGCCATGTTTGCCTTTAAGTAAAAATCAGATTCATGGGAGAGAATGTAGGACATCCACTCTGAAAATCTTCCCAGTCTGCATTACTCTGCATTATATATTCATGAACATGTTTGCAAAGTCAATTTTCCTATTTGCAGTCTTATAAATCTACTTTGTTATTTTTTATGTTTTCTCCTTAAATTTCTAAAACACTTTTGAGGTTTTAGAGTGATGGAACTCTTATTAACAAAACATATAATCTCTAATCAGAGAAAAGCGTTCAGGTCTATAGTTAGAATTCACCCTACACTGCGTAAGCTCCAGAAACCCTCTCAGTGTGTGCTGGTCCAGCCCTCTCCATCACAAGGCAGTGTGGCATGGCAGAGTGAAGCAGTGAGCAACACCTACCTTATTCTTTTTAGGAAGTTTTTCTTTCTTCCTAAAACTAGCCATGATGGTGGTACGAAGAATGATATTCTGATGTCAGCTCTATAACTTGTTGACAAGTGACCGTGGTAAATCATATTCTCTCTCCAAGTCTGATGTTTCCCTCTATAAAATGTGAATAACACTGTTTGCCTCTCTGAGAAAATGCATGTAAAATTGTTCTTATATATGAAAAAATAATGACAATTACAGTAGCCATAATGTAGTTCAAATTTGAATTCTTGATCTGGTCATGAGAACAGGTGCATCTCTCTCTGAGGTTAGCTAATGACACGACTGGCTGACAATCAGAGGTTTCAAAAATTGTTCCCCTTTGAGTGCAGATGGTTAACATTTGTTTTACTTTCAGGTGTACTCTTGATCATGAGCACTTTTGTAACATCAAAGTGCAGGGATGCATACTGGGTAGCCTAAATTAAACTGGTTTATTGAGGATGAGAATTCTGAGAACATATTTTCTAAAGACTTATGACCACTATTACATTATAAGCACAATGGAGTCACCATGGGCAAGATAGAGTAAGATGAAGCTCCCTGTATCCTGGAGATGCTCAAGCTTTTATTTATTTATTTTTTTTAAATAATGAGCTAAAAAGGAAAGATTAAACTGTATATAATACATATAAATGCTTAATTTTTTCATAAACCTATAATCAATAGTAGTCTGTCAATTATTCAATATACTGATTACTGGCAAAATTAAAACAGTGGACTCTAAAGGGTTTGATAACATTTTAAACAAAAGCAAGCAGTAAAATCCTACAAGTAGTCATTGAAACATCAGTGACACAATTAGAATTTCTGGTCTTGAAACAGCAAGGGTTAGGAATGGTTTTAGAGTATATTTCGTTTATGACCACAAATGTATACCACCAAAGATTTATTAAAGAGAGAATATTTTACCTTGGAGCTAATTGCTACTAAAAATTGTCCAGACATTTTCCTCATTGCCAGATTATTTAGGAGACATCTGGAATTAATGAACCCTTTGCTACTATCCTGGAGACCTTTTCTCTTCCAGGTAGACATGTTGACATGGAGCCACAGGTAGGGTGAATAATGATAGTTCAGAGACACTTGGAGTCCTATATTCAAGAAAGAAACAGCAATTGAACCACGTACAAAAATCTGTGAATCTTCCTGGAAGTTGTGGAGTCATTTCTGTTAACCAGCTCTGCAGTTTTTCAGTCCATGGTTATATCAGAGCATTCCTGCAAAGGAGAAACAAAAGCAGTTTATGGTGGCTTTCTGCTCAACACATGTGTCTACTTTATGTCTGAGGACTTGGACTGTCATTATTTTTTACTTTATTTTTATTATTGACACTATTACAGATGCCCCCATCCCCTGCCTTTTGTTCACCTTCACCCAGCCTCTGCCCACCTTTCCTCTGTCCATCACCACACTTTGTGTCTATAGAGTATGCATATATATTCTTTGGCTAATCCCTTCACTATCTTTCATCCATCCCCCCGTCCTCCCTCACCTCTGACAGCTGTCAGTCTGTGATCTGGTCTGCCTTTAGTAATAATTCAGTTTTGCCTTGGTTTCTTTCCTGCAGCATGAGATTCAAAATGTCCAGATGGCTTGCTGCATTCATAAGAATCTTAAATCTTATGAACCACTTAATGTCTAATAAATTGGCTTTCTCAGAGCTTTTAACTTAAAAAAGAAGTCCTTAATTGGATAAAATAGTTAAATATATCTTTTCAACAAGTTTCTACAATCTGTCTATAAGCAACATC
The DNA here is from genome assembly GCF_021234165.1 of Pteronotus mesoamericanus. Lineage (NCBI taxonomy): Eukaryota > Metazoa > Chordata > Mammalia > Chiroptera > Mormoopidae > Pteronotus > Pteronotus mesoamericanus. Next base: position 750,221 of record NW_026555215.1, on the reverse strand, counting down.
AACAAGAACAACAATAATAGCCCCACAAAAGGAAACTACCAGTCTCCTTAACTTCTTTTAAAGTGTCACATAAATCAATAATGGTTAATGGCACAAGTACAAAAAAAAAAAGACTAAAGAGACATGTTTTGTCAGCATTATGCAGGCAAAGGCCTCAGGTCAAGCTCCTGGTGTTTGACTCCATGGAAAATGGATACCCAATCTTCTCTTCCACTTTATCCTCCTTTTTTTAATTTTTTTATTTTTTGTGTCCTGGGACAGGTGACATTTTTTGATGAGTCACATTTTATAGTGTCCCAAATCTATGAAAAGTTTTTAGTAGAATTTAATTTCATTCAAAGGGCTTAAAATAATATTTAGTTATAATCAACTTCACAACATTAACCAAACTAAGTTTTCTAGTTTGACAACTAATAGCAGTTTTCTAATAGCAGTTAATAGTACTTGTCAGCTAATCAGTCTTAACCACAAATATTTAATACTATACCCAATTGCAAATTGCATGTCTTCAGAGCATTCTGCTCACAGAAAAACATAGTAATCTCTAGATCTGCTCTGTTCTCGTCTTGCTAGTCTAACACATGTTTTTGAAGACTAGCCAATCACTAACATAATTATGTTAAAATAATTCTAATCATATATAATCAACTATCGATGTGAACTGTAACTTCATAAAGGCTGAAATGGACATACATTTGACTGTTAGTAGGCTAGCAGTGTCAGGCTGATCAGAATATAAATATTAATTCTCCTTTTTATTGTTAAGTTTCAATTTCATCATCTGGAAGATGAGCTTAATAATTCCTTGTTTGCAAGGTGATTGCAAGGATCAAATGAGTCCTAGTTATAACTATTTATGAAATTTCTGTCACAGAGTATGGCAACGTAATTCCAATAATTGACATTTTTAAAACAATTAAGTATCTATTACATACTCTATTGTAGATTGCATCCTGCATATGGGTGACACATACAAAATTTGATTCAGTTGTGAGGCTTCACTAACTCTTGAAGTTTTTTATATAGACAAAGAATATGGAAAACATGAGGTGAACTTCAACTGCAGTTGCAGGCTCTCTCTTAGAGAGAAAGGGAACTGGTCAAAGAATTCTCTGTAGAGAGAAAGAAACAAAACATTTTATCAAGTAAAAATAATGGTAAAAACAGAAACAGTATCAACTAAGCTTTAAAAACACATCAACGGAGCATTACATTTTATTATTTTTCCCTCTTCTTGATATCTGATTATGTGGTGTTTTCATAATCGCTTTGAAATATGGCAGTTTCCAATGGGGACAAGAGGTCAAAGTTTAATTTTTACATAATTTCAAGAGTCTGTAAAAGTTTGGGCTGAGACCAAAATTATAGCTTCTTAATTATCAGTAGAGAATTTTCTGTTTAAGCATTTTTATCTTTCATTGATTGGAAATTAACAAAAAACATCTTCTGATATTAAGATCTCTTCCCACCAAATTTCCAGTTCTTCTAATTACACTTTTCCCTAAGATATGAGACAATAAACAGGACTTACCTATGCTGATTCTTTTTTCACAGAGTCAGTGTAAAATAGTGGTTAAAAGAATGGATTCTGGAGCAACACCACAAAAGTGTGAATCCTGGCTCTTCTCTAAGAGCCAGAACAAGTGCTTGACTGCTCAATGACTCAGTTTATTTATCCAAAAATTTGGGATAATAATGATGCTTATGAAGATGAATTCAATGACTTAAAATTTGCAAAATACTTAAAAGAGTTCATAGCACAATAGTAAGGATCATATATGTGTTGTTAAATAAACAGAAGGGACATCATCTCCCATTTTCTACAAATCCTTGTAAAATATATTTGTATTACCATCCTTCTACAAGGTTAATATAAAAAAGTTAAACACCTTTTTACATACCAGAAATGAACAAATGGAATTTGAAATTAAAAATACATTACCATTGAGACTAGCACCTCCCCAAATGAAATACTATAGATATACCTCCAACAAAATATGTATAAGATCTATATAAAAAACTGCAAAAGAAGAATTAAATCAATGGAGAGATATTCTATGCTCATAAATAGGAAGATTCAATATTTTCAAGATGTCAGTTCTTTCTTTCTTTGTACAGATTCAATGTAATTCTAATGATAATCCCAGCAAGTTACTTTGAAGATACTGACAATCTGATTCTAAAGCTTATATGGAGAGACAGACTCAGAATAGCCTGCATAGTATTGAAGGAGAAGAACAATGTTGTAGAACAGACATTATGCAACTTCAAGACTTACTATAAAGCTACAGTAATCAAGACAATGTGGTGTCAGTAGAAAAATAGATAAATAAATGGAACAGAATATAAACCCACATACAATCAAATAATCTTTGATAATAGAGTTAAGGCAATACAATGGAGCCAAGTCTCCATAACAAATGGTGCTGGAACAACTAGACATCCACATACAAAAAAAAAAGAAATGAATCTAGACACACAATTTATACCCTTCATAAAAACTAACTCACAGTAAAACGTAGTCTTAAATATAAAATGCAAAACTGTAAAATTCCTAGAAGATAAGTGAGAAGAAAATGTAGACTACTGTGGATAGGGCAAGGACATGTTAAGAACAATAAGAAAGTTGAGATCCATGAAAGAAATAATTGATAAATTAGACTTCAGTTAAAATTATTTTTAAAATTTCTGCTCTGTGCAAGACAATGTGAAGATAATGAAAAGAAAAAGCTATATGCTGGGATAAAATATTTACAAAAGACATATCTGATAAAAAAAAAAAACTATTATCCAACTATTCAAAGAACCCTTAAAATTTTACAAGAAAACAAACAACCTGATTAAAAAATAGACTAAAGACTTTAACAGACACTTCATAAAAGAAAACATGCAAATAGCAAGTAAGAATATGAAAAAATGGTTAGCATCATACGTCATTAGGGAATTTAAAATTAAAACAAAAAATGAGATGCCATTATAGATAAATTAGAATAGCCAAAATCTAAAACTCTAACAATGACAAACATTGGTGAAGATTTAGAACAATAGGAATTCTCATTCACTGATAGTGGGAATTCAGATGGTTCAGCCAATTTGGAAGGCAGTTTGGTGGTTTCTCACAAAATCAAACATTCTTTCTATGTGCTCCAACAGTTGCAGTCTTCTGTAGTTACCCACATGAACTGAAAACTTATGTCCACAAATAAGCTCTCACATAGATGTTTACAGAAGTTTTATTCACAATTATCAAAACTTGATAAAGTTTTGAAAAGTTAGTCAAGTTGTGAATGCAAAGGGAAGATTCTTATGGGAAATTAAAAGTGCTACTCCAGTGAACATATGAACGATAAGAAAATGAAACAGCCTTATTATAGCTGATAAGGAGGAAGTTTTAGTGGTCTGGATAGAATATCAAATCAGCCACAACATTCCCTAAGATAAAGCCTAGTCCAAAGCAAAACCCTAACTTACTCTAATTCTATGAAAACTGAGAAAGGTGACAACATTACAAAGGAAAAGTCTAAAGCTGGCAGAGATTGGTTCATGAGGCGTAAGGAAAGAAGCCATCTCTATAACATAAATTGCAAGGTGAAGCAACAAGTGCTGATGTAAAGCTGCAGCAAGATATCCAGAAAATCTAGCTAAGACAGCTAATGAAATGGTTACCTTTAACAGGTTTTTAACTTTTATATCCTCACCTGAGGACAGTTTTTCCTATTGCTTTTAGAGAGAGAGAGAGCGAGAGAAACATTGATGTGAGAAACAGTGATTGGGTGCTTTCTCACACACACGCTGACCAAAGATCAAACCTGCAACCTGGGTGTGGGCCCTGACCAGGAATTGAAACTGACCTCTCAGTCTGGGGAGGACTCTCCAACCAAGCCACACCAGCTAAGGTGAAACAAGAGATTTTTAAAGTAGATTAAACATCCTTATGTTGGAAAAAGATGCCATCTAAGAGTTTCATAGATAGAGGGAATTCCATGCCTGGCTTCAAAGCTTCAAAGGATGTGTTAACTCTTGTTAAGGGCTAATGTAGTTGGTGACTTAAGTTGAAGCCAATGCTTATTGGCAATACTGAATATCCTAGGACTCTTAACAATTTTGCCAAGTCTATCCTGCCTATGCTCTACAAATGAAAAAACAAAGCCTGGATGACAGCACATGTTTACAACATGGTTTACTGCATATTGTAAGCCCATTGTGGAAACCTACTGATTAGAAAAAAAAAAACATTTCTTTCAAAAAAAATACTACACATTGACAATGTATGAAGTCACCCAAGACCTGTGATGGAGAGGTGCAAGAGTAATGTTTTTCTCCTGCCTGCTACCTCAACCTCCATTCTGCAACCCATGGGTCAAAGAGCAATTGACTTATTGTTTAAGAAATACATTTCAGAAGGCTATGGTTGACATAGATGTGATTCCTCTGATGGATCTGGATATAGTCAAGCGAAAATCTTTTGGAAAGGATTCACCATTCTAGATGCCATTAAGAACATTTGTGATTTATAGGTAAAGGTCAAAATATCAACATTAACAAGATTTTAAAAGAAGTTGATTCCTACCCTCATGGATGACTTTGAGGAATTCAAGACTTCAGTGAAGGAAGTAACCACAGAGATGGTGGAATAACAAGAGAACTAGAATTAGAAATAGAACCTGAACATGTCACTAAATTGCTACAGTCTCATAACAAAACTTTAACGGATGAGGAGGCACTTCTTATGAATGAGCAAAAACGTGGTTTCTTGAGATCAAATCTACTCCTGGTGAATATAGCTTAAAGATTGTTGAAACGACAGCAAAGGATTTAGAATATCATATAAACTTAGTTGATAAAGCAACATCAGGATTTGAGAGGGTTGACTCTGATTTTGAAAGAAGTTTCAACTGTGTGTAAAATGCTATTAAACAGTATTGCATGCTACAGAGAAATTGTTCATAAAAGGAAAAGTCAATCGGTGTGGCAAACTATTGTCCTATTTTAAGAAATTACCACAGCTTCCTCAACCTTCAACCACCACCACCCTTATCAATTAGCAGCCAAGAACATTAAGGTAAGACGCTCCATTGATAAAAAGATTATGACTTGCTGAAGGCTCAGATGATGAGCCTTTTTTAAAGTGTTTTTAGCAATAAAATATTTTAAATTAAGGCATATACATTGATTTTTTTTTTAGACACAATGCTATTGCACACTTAAAAAGAATAGTGTAAACATAACTTTTATAAGCCCTGGAAAACCAAAAAAAATCTGTGTGATTGCTTTGGTAAGATACATTATTGTAGTAGTCTGGAACTAAACCCACAACACCTCTGAGGTATGTCTGTAATCATTGGATATATAACTTGTTGTGCACTTCCTGTATTGACCAGCAATTAGAGTTCTTCACAGATCATTGATTTTTTTCTTCAGGTGAAAAAATTCCTGTGTGTTCTAGACATTGAGAACTGGAATTTATTTTATGTTACTAAGTATTGTGTCCAGCATTGCCTGAACTGTGAAGTCTATTAAGTAGTCTTTATGGAACAGTACTCAAGTTTAGAATTTAAGTAGTTGAATGTATAAGTGTACTCTTTGCCAATTTTGTGGGTAAGCAGAAAGCTATCAGTGATACTTACAGTAGTTTATACAATTCTTTGACTTTCCAAGGTTTTCATCAAGTAGACTGAATAAGAATTACTTGGGGTACGTGTTAAAATATAGATTACCTGGCCATGTATCCTAGAATCTGCATTTTTTTATACAAATGCAATTCTTGTGCACACTTTTTCTTGAAACTACTGGGCTTTTCTTTTGAAATAGAGTTTAAATTGGTAGTGTCTGTTCTGACTTTGTGCTCCTGTGCTACCTGACAATTCTAAAGCAACAATAACCAGAAGTTCTCATGTTTAAATCTGAGGAGTTCATTTGTTTTTGTAAATAATGTTGTTCATAATATAATTATAATATAGCAATTGTTTTTTAAATCTTCATTAAGTTTATACACATTCAGTATTGTTAATTTAATTCAAAGTTCTGCTGATCAATTAATATATATTTTTATCAATTGAGAATTAATGAAACCATTAAGAAATTACTATATTGTTTTTAATAGGGTCAATCATTAAGTCTCAGGTTTCTTGAGTTCAGTGAAATACTCTTCAAGAATCAGAATTGATCACAGTCAGCTGTCTAAATTCTGGTTTCATTGATCAATGACTTTTGAATACATTGACCAGGTAGTGAGTACATTCAGAATCTGGAATAATGAAAATAAGATTGATAAATCTTATGTCATTAAGACAAACATAATATGCCTCCAGTTATTGTCAAATAGGTCTTTTAATTAAGCATGAGATTTTTTTGTATTGCTTCTGAACCTCATTTCCTGTTGTTGGGTAAAGATTCTTATCCTGAATATAGAGCAGGAAGTTCCACATAGTTCTTGTCATTGGGCCTATATCACTAGTTTAACACTTTCTGAAGAACCAAGATGATTATTATGTAATAACAGTTCTCTCCTGGTGTTCAGAGAACTCTGTAAGTGACCATGGAATGCACATCTGTTTAACAGCCAAGACAGGGATAGTCCTCCCTATAGAAGCCTTACTAGCTCTTAAGAAGCTTAAAATTTGCTTTAAAACTTGAGGTGTGTGTGATGTGGGAATAGAGGTTACAGGGATTATATTAATGAATTTAAGCTATATTAATTAGAATTCAGAAAAAGTTCACTGGAGATAAATGAAAAAAAAATTACAGCAATTCTTGAAATACTGAGAGAAATTTATGTTTTCTTCTTTCTCCCAGGAGGAGAGAACAGTATGCTTTAGGAAGCAGCACACTCCATACCCTAACCCTGTTTACCCAAGTTAAGAACTGGACTTGTATAGGTTATTTTCCCCCTAATGTTGGTGAAGTATAATTGAGAAATAAATTTGTTTATATTTAAAGTGTACAACATGATAATTTGATATATGTACACATTGCGAAATAATTACCAATATCAGGTTAATTAACACATCCATCACCTCACATACTTCTTTTTTGTAATAAGAACACTTACAATCTATTCTCTTAGCAAATTTCAAGTATACAATACAGTATTATTAACTATGGTCACTGTACTATACACTAGGTCCCTAAAGTTTATTCAACTTATTACTAAGGCTTGTATCGTTTGACCAGCACTTCCCCATTTCTCCCACACCCAGCCTCTGGTAACCACCATTCTACTCTCTGTTTCTTTGTGGTAGTAGTTCTTCTCCTTCCTCTTCCTCCTCTTCTTCTCCTTCTGCTCTCCTTCTCCTTCTTCTTCCTTTAGGTGTTTTTTTTTCTTTTATTTGGATTAATTAATATAATGTCATCCAGGTTTATGCATGTTAATTTCTTTCTTTCTCATGGTTGAATTATATATTTTCACATTTTCTTTATTCACTCACCCACTGAAGGAAACCTAGGTTGTTTCCATGTCATCACTACTGCGCATAATACTGAAATTAACAGGGAAGAGCATACCACTCATTGAGATGCTGATTTTATTTCCATCAGATATGCACCCAAAAGTGGGATTGCTGGATCAAATGATAGTTTCCATTTTTAATTTTTTGAGGAACCTCCATACTGTTCTATTTTTCATAATGGTTGTTCCAACATATATTTACACTAATGGTACAAAATTTCCCTTTTCTCCACATATTTGTCCACATTTATCTTTATATTTTTGGTAATAACCAGTCTAACATATGTGAGTTTTTATCTCAATTTGGTTTTGATTTGCATTTCTCTGGCGAATAGTGATGTTGAGTGTTTTTCATGTACCTGTTGCTCATGTTTGTCTTCTTTGGAAAAATGCCTATTCAGGTCTTTTGCCTGTATTTTAATCACAGTATTTGTTTTGTTTTGTTTCATTTTTTATTATTGAGTTGTATGAGTTTTTTATATACAGAGTCCAGCAGAAGTAATGCCTGATTGAGTGTGGGTGGAATATGGGTATAACAATTTATAGTTTTAATTTGAACATTCTACCTAAAATGTCATATGGCATGCTTGAGTATGATATTGTTATGTTACAGAATTACATGCTTGTGATTTTGTAATAAAAGATTTTATAATAAAAAGGGGCATTATTTGTGCCAGACCCTGTACTTTGGATATTAACCTCATATCAGATATATGGTTTACAAATATTTCCTTCCATTCCATACACTGCTTTTTTCATTTTGTTGATGGTTTCTTTTGCTATGCAGAAGCTTTTTACTTTGATGTAGTCTCATTTGCCTATTTTTGTCTTGTTGCTTATACTTTTAGTCTCATACTAAAAAATTATCGCCAAGACCAATGTCAGGGAGGTTATTTGCATGTTTTTTTGCTTCAGGGAGAGATGTGTTGCAGGGAGTGATGTGTTGCAGGGAGAGATGTGTTGCAGGGAGCGATGCGTTGCAGGAAGCACTGCAGTGGAGCGCGGGGCTCATAGATCTGAGGGTTACTGTCCAGAGCCAGCTGAGGAAGGAGCGGGGCTCTGAATCCCGCAGGGCCCCTCCCGGGAGTGTCACAGAGTGGGGGAATAAACACGAGTCCTCACAAACACTTCTCTGTTTACCAGGGGAGGGGACATGGCACGTCCCTCTAGTGGGGAAGACCCTGAAGCCCAAAGGCTTTTATTGAGAACCCTATGCACAGGGTTATACAGCAAAGCTCATCAATCAATGTCAAAAGGCTATGTTTACAGAAAACAGAGATCACGGATAACGATTGGAGGAACACAAGAGATCTGCCTCAGGTCAGGGTCTATGAATAATAGTAAACCTCCTTCCCAGTATGAGCCCATTATCCTCGCTTTGAGGGAAGAACAAAGCATGCTTAGAGGAATTCACTTCTAGGCCTGATCATCCCAGGGAATCACCAGATCCAGTTTAGGGCTGTACCTGCCTGTAGTATTGCTTCAAGCCTGAGCCAGGCAGGTGGGGCAGAGCCACCAAGAGATAAGGAGACTACTTTCAGATAGAATGAAGACTCCAGCAATGTCCAAGCTGAGCTGAAGGGTGCAGGCCTTTTTGTCCTTTCTCTGTGTCCCCCCAAGTCCTTGTCCCTCTGTCCATACTGGCTGACGTCTGGCTTAGGTTGTCCCTCCTCGTGAGAGAACTTACCTGTCATGGATCACTGACCATCACTGGGCCAAACAGGGGAATATGAGGGGATCAGGGGTTGTGTCCCTGCCAGGGGGACAGGTTTTGTCTCCTTAGTGGCTTGTTTTTCCAAGGCCTCCTTGATTAGCTCCTGCCTTGGGGTCCTCTTGCCTGTCGGCGACGTTACAGTCCCTAAAACTGGGCAGGGCATTTCTTAACATTTTTTTTTCTAGGAGTTTTATAGTTTCAGGTCTTACTTATTAAGTCTTTAATCCATTTAGAGTTAATTTTTGTGAGTGCTGTAGAATAGGGGTTCAATTTTATTATTTTGCTTGTGGATAGCTGTTTTCCAAACACCATTTATTGTAGAGATATTTTTTCATTGAGCGTTCTTGGCCCTTGTTTCAAAAATCAGATGACTTATGTCAGTTTATTTCTAGGCTCTCTATCTTGTTCCACTGGTCTGTGTGTCTCTTTTTAAATCAGTACTACACTGTTTGGTAACTATATCTTTATAATATAGCTTTGTTCTTTATCAAGATTGCTTTAGCTATGTAAGCTTTATCTGATCCCATAAACATTTTAGAGTTGTTTTTATACCTTTGAGAAAAAATGACCTTAGAATTTTGGAAGGAATTGCACTAAATCTGTAGTATAGACATTTTTAAAAATATGAATTCTTTTAATCCATGTATGTAAGATATATTTTTATTTATTTTTGTCTTCTTCAACTTCTTTTATAATGTTTTATAATTTTCAGCATACACATCTTTCATTTCCTTGGCTAAATTTATTCATTTTTTAATAGCAATTTTTAATTGTTTTTCAATTACAGTTGTCCCCATATCCCCCCCATTACTTTTCCCTGCCTTACCCACCCCCCAACTCTCACATTCAATCCACTCCCCTCATTGTCTTTGGCCATGGGTCCTTTATACATTTTCCTTGACTTGACCTTTCCCGTTCATTCCCCCTATATCTCCTTTTTCCCTCCTCTTTGGTCACTGTCATTTAGTTCTTTATTTCCATATCTCTAGTTCTAATTTTCTCACTTGTTTGTTTTGTTGATTATGTCCCACTTACAAGTGAGATCATATGGTATCTGTCTTTCACCACCTGGCTTATTTCACTTAGCATAATGCTCTCCAGTTCCACCCATGCTGTCACAAAGGGTAGGAATTCTTAAGTAATTTGATACTATTATAAAATAGACTATGATTAGTTTCTTATATTATTTTTCAAATACGTACATAAAAACCTAACTGATTTTTTATACTGATTTTGTATCCTGCAACTTTACTAAATTCATTTATTAGTTTTAACATATTTTGGTAGAGTCTTTAGGATTTTCTACATATAATATGTCATCTGTAAACAAAGATAATTTTACTTCCTTCTTTCTGATTTAGATGGCTTTTAATTCTTTCTCTTGTCTAATTACTCTGGGTAGGAATTCCAATACTATGTTGACTAGAAGAATGCTTTTTCTGCATCTTTTTCTTATTCTTGATCTTAGAGGGAACATATCCAGCTTTTCACCTTTGAATATAATGTTAGTTGTAGTCTTTTCAGATATGACCCTTATTATGTTGAGTTACATTCTTTCTGTACTAATTTGTTGGGAGTCTATATCATAAAAGAATACTAGATTTTGTCAAGTGATTTCTCTGAATCCATTGGCATGATTATATGATTTTTATCCTTTATTTTGTTAATGTGACATATCGTATTTATTGACTTGCATATGTTGAACCATCCTTACATCCCTGTCATAAATCCCACTTGATCATAATGGATGATCCTTTCTTTTAATGTGTTATTGAATTTGTTTTGCTAGTATTTTTTTATAATTTTTGCATCTATGTTCATCAAGAGTATTGGTCTGCAATTTTCTTTTCTCATAGTATCTTTTTCTGGTTTTTGTATCACAGTATTGCTGGCCTAGAAAAACAAGTTAAAATGTGTCTTGGAAAAGTTCTGTTTGAGCTGAATCTGGAAATCTACAAGCTTCATGAACTTAATAGTCCATATTTCTCTCCAGATTTTGGGATTTCTCATCCATTATTCCTTTAAATAAGACTTTTGTTCCTTTTTCCTTCCATTCTCCCGGGACTCCAAAATTCATATTTTTTTTTTTTTTTGGTATTTCATAATCTATGTAGGTTTTCTTCACTCTTTTTTATTATTTTGTTTTTGTTCTGTAACAGAATAATTTCAATGACCCATCTTTGAAATTATAGAGTTTTAAGAACTCATTCATTTCTTCTTAAGTTATTGAATTTGTGGCATACAATCTTTCATAATATTCTAGTATGATGCTTCATATTTCTGTGGTAACTGTGGTAACTTCTCTTTCATTTCTGATTTTTTTGAGTCTTTTCTCTTTTTTTCTTAGTGAGACCACCCAGTGGTTTGCCAATTTTGTTAATCTTTTCAAATAACCAGCTCTTTGTTGCATTAATATTTTGTATAGTTTTTTCCATCGCTATTTCATTCAATTCTGCTTTAATTTTTATTATTCCCCTACTTCTGCTGACTTTGGACTGCTTTTGTTCTCTTTCTCGTTCTTTAAGATGTAACCTTAGGTTGTTTACTTGGAATTTTCCTTGCTTATTGATGTAGGCCTGTAATAATATAACTGTCCCATTATTATTGATTTTGATGCATCCAAAGTTTTGATATGTTGTATTGTCATTCTCATTTGTCTCTATATATCTTTTGATTTATTCACTTTTTATTTCTTCTTTGACCAAGTTATTTTTTAGTAGCATGTTGTTTAATCTTCACATATCTGAGTTTTTGATGATGTGGTACATACATACAATAGAATACTTCTCAGTCATAAGAAAACACAAGATACTGCCATTTGTGACAACATACATGGATCTTGAGAATGTCATGCTAAATGAAATGCCATACAGAAAAAGTTAAGAACAATATAATATCATTCACCTGGTACATAAAACTGAAAGTAACAAATAAACAAAGAAGAAAAACTAACAAACAAAAACTAAAAGACACAGAAAACAATATGGTGACTACCAGAGGGAAGGAGGGTGAGAAGTAAGTAGTAAAGAGTAAAGGGGGTCAAATATATGATGATGGAGGAAGATTTGGCTTTGGGTAGTGGGCCCACAATGCTATGTACAGATGATGTATCATAGAATTGTACACTTGAAACCTATGTAGTCTTATTAACCAATGCTACCCTAATACATTTAATTTTAAAAATTATTGAAAAAAGTAAGATTATAGAATCTTCTCTTTGATCAAGTGTGTTATTGATGCTTTCTACTGCATTTTTATATATGCATTAAATTATTTAACTCCAGAATTTGTTTCTTTTCTATTTCTTTCTCCTTTAAATTTTTCATTTTGTTCAAATATTGTTTTTTCTTTATTTTATCAAATTGTCTCTCTGTGTTTTCTTGTAACCCTCTGAACTTCCTTAAGTCGATTGTTTTAAATTTTTCATGAAGCAAATCATAGATCTCCATTTTTTTGGCATCAGTTACTAAAAATTACCATGTCCTTTTGGCTGTGTCATGTTACCTTTATTTTTTTAATGTCCCTTAAAGCCTAGCATTGCTGTCTTCCCATTCAAAGAAGTAGTCACTTTCCTCTGGTCTCAGGAGACAAATCCCTTCACCTGTCAGCCCTGCTTGGGATTCTGAGGCTTTCCCTGAATTTCTTGTTCCCTCTTGGTGATGGGGTGGGGGATGATTCCTAAGATTGTGTGCCTTCTCTGGATTCTGTCAAGCCAGGATGTGTGCTGACAGCCTCTTGTTTCCCCACTCCGGAGAACACTGGGTGCTTAACTTTGAGTGCTTTCCCCCAGTCCTACATAGTCAGGTAAGCTTTCTACCCACACTCACTAGCCATCTGCAGAGCCTTGCACTCAACACCTGCAGGAATGTGTTCAGGGAGTTTGGTAAGAGTGTGTGGGGATGGGGGTGGGGGAGCTGCATGGAGTATGGGATGCCATGGTCCACTTGGGGAGTTTTGCAGGTGAGCCATCTGGAGTGGCTCTTTGGTGAGCTTCCTGTTGCAGTCAGTAAAGCAATTAGTGGAAATGGAGTGTGTTTGATGAACTCTGAGCCCTGGATGCTGTGCTCTCCGCCTCTCCACACCCTTCAGTTGTATAGACAACCTCAGTATTCTGGATGTGGTAAGAAAGAAGTGGTCCTCTTTAACAACATCCTGCACAGCTGGGGAAACTGGGTGCTCACTCACATGCTCTCACTTTCCCCCATGGGCAAAACTGAAGGCTAAGGGGGTCTCTCTTGACAATGAGCTGTCCTACTGAGGGGGAAGGAGTGATGCGGGCAAAGTGACTCTGTTCCCCTTTCTCTCTTTTGCATCTAATCTTTTTTTTTTTTTTTTTTTTTTTTTTGGCTTCAGTGATGTTACAGAAACTGGCTGGATCCCTGACCCCTGCAAAGCTACTCTTTTCTGTGAGTGATTGTCAAAATTGGTGTTCTTTTGAAGGAAGATGGTAGAAAACTATTCTGCCATCATGATGACATTATTTTGGGACTTGTAGGTGTTGAGATTTGAACATTAGTGCATGCTCTCACTCTCTGTTCTATGACTCTGTCTTTCTCTTTTTTTCTTCTTACAAATGGGATATTGTTCACATAAAAAAAAAAAAAAGAGCTTTCTGTCTGCTTTGTATATTTCCATACTTGATGTGTTCACTATAGCTGCCACTAGTCACATGTGGCCAGTTTACATTTAAATTAATAAAAATAAAATTATATTAAAAATTCATTGCTTCATCACTCTGGCCACAGTTCAAGTGCTCAGTAGCCACCAAGCTCATATACAGAACCAATCTATTGTTGCAGAGAGTTCTATTAGGCTACAGTGGTTGAGAGTCAGACTGAATCTTTAGCTCAAAAAAATGCCTTGGCATTTGAGAGATCTTGAAAAGTGAGAGCCTGCTCAAACTGGCTTACTGTAGACCATTGGTAAATACCCAGGAACTCTGAAATCCAGTTGATAAACTATTGGTAGCTTGAAACTGGTGATGGTAGAAGCATGTGTACCATGAAAAAATTCCCAGATATGGGCTCTTTTATCTTTTGGTAACTAGTATGATAACAAGCCACTGCCTGACTTTGTTTCAAGCACTTACTATAAAGAATAGACCCAGACAGTTGATAACCCTACTCTGGAGCTGGTTGGAGTGACATAGATTATAGGAAGAAGGTAGGAGTCAGACTGCTCAAAAAAGCAGGGGTTATAAATGTTCTAGTTCATAAGTTATCTTAAGAGTTTGTATCTTAGTTTCAAGTTATATCATAACATAGTGTTAAATTAATACTCTAGAACAGCAATAACACAAACCACATATGTAAATTAACATTGTATAGTACATAAAATAAAATAAGTAAATTAATTTAATAATGTATTTTATTTAATTAAATGCATACAAATTATTTCAACATGTGATCATTAAATAGTATTGAAATGTTCAAAAGTACAAGCTTTTGTATTACACTACATCTTAATTCAGACTAACACATTTCAAGTGTTCAATATCCACATATGTCTAGAATTAGACAGCACAGCAGTAAGGAAAAATGTTAAAATAGTTCAATAATTGACCAGTTAGTATTGGTAGAATTCAGAAAATGATTGGATAAGGAGAGATATATATCTAGGATAAAGAGAAGCTGCAGAGAAAGATTTAGGAAAGGAAAAGACTGAGGAGAGGTTTTTCCATGGCAAACTCATTCATTCCCATGACTTCAGTCCATCTGTGCACAGAAAGCTCTCATCTTCAGGTCTGACTACCCTTTGGCATCTTAGATGGAGAATGTTTTACATGTACAACCAGACTCATAATCTTTACCTATAGAACACCACTCTTCTCTACTTCAGTGTGTCAAACAAACTAGCTAGAAACTCCAGCCTCTTTTTACATCTCCCTTTTGTCATATACAATCTGCAGTTATTCTGCATCTACAAAATCTTTCAAGTATCCCACCCCCTTACTGCCACCTTGGAACAGACTAGCCCTGCCACTCACCCAAACTGCCTGAATATTTTACTAGCTCCCACCTAGTAATGCTGTACTCAACTTGTTCCCTTTCCTATCATCCTTCACTTTGTTGTAAGATCCCATTCTCAATAGCATTCCTGGTCATGGGGTCACCCTTAGGTAGAAAACAAGACCAACCTCTTCATGTGACTTTCAAGCTTCTCACTACTCTGTCATCTCACCATGAGGGCACACACACCTGCCACACACTTTCATCCTCTGCCTCAACACATTGAACTTCTCATTTAGTATTCATTCAATTGATTTACATTTTCTCATTTATGTGCCTTTAATCACCTAAGCCCCCCACCTCCTAATCTTTTCATCACTACTCTCAAAGTCTATTTCTTCTCTTCATGGCTCTGCTTCAAATGTGCTTTCTGTATAAACTCATTTCTGTCTTTCCTTCCCCACCTGATGCCACAATTTTTGTACTAAGCGTCAAGCATCTCCTATTTACAAAGCTGTCACTGACTATTCTTCCACCTGGGACTGGATAAGCCTCAAGTGGCTTCCCAAATCTACCTACATGCATCTGTACCTTTTCACCTAACCACATGGCATTGTTACTGTGACTGTGTGGCTGTACTGGCATGCTATACCAGGGGTGTCCCATCCACAGCCCTTGGGCCGCACATAGCCCAGGATGGCTAGAATGAGGCCCAACATGAAATCATAAATTTACTTAAAACCTTTTTTTGGTTCATCAGTTTTTGTTAGTGTTTGTGTATTTAATATGTGGCCCAAGACAACCCTTCTTCTTCCAGTGTAGCCCAGAGATATCAAAAGTTTGGACACCCAAGAATCAGTGCATAAAATTGGTGCATGAATCAGTGAGGAGGATCACATTCTTTGTTCGATTTTCCCAGGCAGATCATAATCCATCTCTCTTTTGACATATCACATCCTCTGAGTTCTGCACTTTGTGAGGACAGGGGTCCTTCTTTCAACTGTAGCCCCAGCTTTGGTCTTCAGAGTCATTTGAAAGTTTCAGATAGAAGCAAGTTTGGGTCGCCTCTGATAATAACAATAAGATGAGGTTGGTGGAAAGGTATGCTTCATAATTGCTAAGATTATTGTTTTAGATGTGCTCATAATGACCCCATTACTTGACACAGAGGCTCATTTCCTTAGCTCCCTTACCAATCTCTCTGACCTACATCATGATGAATGCATTGGAAAAAGACCATTTCTGATTTGCCAGTCATTTTCCTCCTTTCAAATCCAAATGACTTCATTTCTATCAACTCCTAGTGCTTTGCCTGTTAGTTCTGGAAAAAAAAAGTTTTTCAAGCACATATAAATTTTAAGTTATATTTATCCCAAAAGGGAAATCTCATATATTGAACAAGATCCTTCTTAAGGCAACCAAGAATGAGACATCAAGTTCTCCCCCACTGGCACTCATGGTGGTATTTCTAGAGTTCACAGATAGATGAATCCCTTCAGCAAAGCTTACAGCTCTAGAAAATTTGTTATATAAGGACCTGAAGTCCTGAACACAATTGACTACACTTGCCATGCTGACTGCTATTGCTTTTTCTGTATGTCAGATTGTGAGTCACACAAGATATTGAAACTGACAAATACCAGGGGAAAAAAAAACTAAATAACCTAAGGGACAAATTTATTTAACTAAATTCTAGAGCTATGTATCATATTTATGAAGGGGGTAACTGTAATCCTCTACTCAGAAGATCTATTTAAGTACCTCTAATTGTTGACAATAGCTCTAAAAATGTATGGATTGGTGTTTTTAAATATTATGTTCATAAATTTAACTAATAGCATATTTAACATTTACATCTACTCTTGTACAAAAGCTAGGAATATGAAGTTTTCTAGTTACACTAGAAATTTGTTTTCTCTTTTATGGGTTTTTTTTCACCTTACAAATTCATAGAAAATTAGGACATTATTTTCACTAATGGATCTATATCCTTCCACGTA
This sequence comes from Pteronotus mesoamericanus, assembly GCF_021234165.1. Taxonomy (NCBI): domain Eukaryota; kingdom Metazoa; phylum Chordata; class Mammalia; order Chiroptera; family Mormoopidae; genus Pteronotus; species Pteronotus mesoamericanus. The sequence continues at coordinate 733,112 of NW_026555215.1, read as the reverse complement.
CTATATGTCTTCATTAGGTGTATTATTCTAGCTTTAACTTCCTCTCCCAATAGGGATTATCTTTTTATTCTAATTTGTCAAGACTATGCAAAATTGACTTTTTCTCATTACCATTATGCTCTTTTGGCATTTTAGAAGTGTTTTAAATAGTGAATGCATAAAATGTCATAATATTTGGAGTTGAGTCCTTTTATTATATTATTCAATATGAAAAGCTTATGAAGAGAATTGTAAGAAGACATTTAAAAATAAATATTTTAAAGACATTTTTCCTATCACCTGTGAATCAAAATAACATAAGGCATCTTGTTTTTTTCTTAGTTTCTCCCCCTCCTCAATTTACTAACTTCCCCAATCAGACTAAATCTAGTCAGCCACCATTCTCTCATAGATTTTGCACCTATCCAATTTAAAACTTGTTTTGTTTTAAACCTTTGTTTGGACAGGGTTAATTAAAAATAACTTTGTGGTCTTAATTAACCCAAGACATCCTGGAAGGAGATGTAGTACCATGAATTAGGTACATTGTCATGTGATTCAAAATGCTAAAATGTGAAAAATAAAATTTTAGAAATATTAGAAGAAAATATAAGTAAATACTTTTATTTTACCAGAAGGAACAATATTTGATCAAGACACAAATGTTTAAAAATTCAACCATATAAAAATTTAAAATTTCTGTAAATTAAAATACATCATATGTGAATTAAAATATAAGCCCTGAGAGAACATAATTGCAATTTCTGCAAATAAAATATTAATATGAAAACTAAACTTATACAATTCATATAACAAGATATTAGCATGCAAATAAGAGAGACAAACCCCTGACAGATAAATAGTTAAAGAGTATAAACCAATAATTCACAAAATAAGAAAAGCCAAAAGCAGGCATGGAGAAGTTTTGTTTTAATTTTAATAGGGAATTGGTAAAACAGGTGGAGCAAAAAGAAAAATGAGAAAGGAAAATGAAGTCATGGAAAAGAAGTATTCACCTACCTGTCATTATGAAATTAGTTAGGGATAAAGTGAGACCATCAGAACTGGTTAATAGTTAACTGAAGGAAAAAAAAGTGTTAAGAAGATTAGTGGTGTGAGGAAACAGATGTAGTAGGATGAAATAAGCAACTGGCTGCGTTTGGTCTGTAAAGGGAGAAGAACTCTTACCATTGAAGATTTCAAAGGATTGAGAACTCTGACCATGACTAAGCCCAGAGTTAGTCCATAAAGCCAGCAATAAGTGGAGGGTAATGAAGAGCACTGCACTAGAGAACGTCAAGGGGTTGTGGATGGATCCACTGAAAACTGAAATTACTAGAATGGGAGACAGGTTTGGTATAAAGAAAGTAGTGCTTAAAATTTTGTCCTCTTATTTAATCCAAAACAGTTCAATTAGCCTGGTAAATATAAAAACCCATGAACTAATACCATTATTAATATTAGTAACATGTGAATGTAAAATCTTTTTTTTCTTTTGAAGATGGAACTTAACCAGTAGATTTGCCCTTGTATATTGACCTCTAAGTTAATACAACTAAGAAATTGAATTGAGACAAATTAGGATTCTATTTCCTGCAGGAATGGAAAAAATGTAAAAATATCAGCTTGTTTATAGGATATTGGTAGTAATTCAGTAGCTCTTACCCTAAGATTAGTGAATCTTCACCCATTTTCTCTTCATCCTCTATAAACTGCTGGATTACTAACAAATAATCCCCTGGGATTTTTGGTGTGTATGTGTTTGTATGATTGTTTGTTTTACATCTGTTGCTTCTGAAGAAAAATACCTCCAAGAAAATGTTACTTTTCTTTGATTCTCACATATGCTGTGCATGATAAAATTAAGCAGTTATTCAAGTTTTGGTTTCCCTCCATAACCTCTGCATGCTTGTTCTCAGCTTTGAGACTTAAAATCAATTCTAAATCATTCTGTGTGGTCCTATGAGCTCATGTTGGTGGAATGACAAGTATTTAGAGGCTGTAATAATTGATGGGGCTTCTAGTTCTCCTTTAAGATATACTGCCTGTCTTCCTGTACAGCAATCACATGTCATCTTACTTAGTTATGTAAGTACCAACAGCTAACAAGCAGTGATATTCTTAGTGGAACTTTAAACAGAGCAGGGACGCTACTGAAAACACTGCATTTCATTGACAGTGGCAGTACTTAAAATTCCTAGTTAGCTCTCAACTAGTGGAGTTTAGAGTACCTGACCGAGACTCAGGGTGCCCGAGTTCCGATTCTAGCTTGCCCCAAACAGCTCTACCCTTGGGCAACCCAGAATCATTGCACTTTAGTTTTTTCATCTATAAAAGATTCTTAAAGGATTCAAATACAATAAGATTATTTGAACTGTGTTGATGTTGTGTTTTTAAGAAGTTAAGGAAATCAACACAAGTTAAATGCACACAAAAATACTCAGAAGCGGCCATAAAGAGGAATGAAAGACATTAAGTCATTTGGTGCCCTCTGATGTTTCGTCTTTCCCCAGCGATCTCAAGGCACTTGCTCTTTAATTAGAATGGAGTAAGTGCATTTGGCAGGCTTTAGCAGGTTATGTTAAATCCGAAGAGGTTGGAAAAAGTACAGTATTTGGCATCTAAAATAATTACCTCTAGGCTAACCATACCACTTTGTGATATGTTAAATATATTAGAGACATTTAATGAGGAGTTACTACTTTAACTTCCTTTATTATTTTAGATTAATTCCATATTGTTCTTAAGTAATAGCATATGAGATGATTTTCAAAGCAGAATTTAATTTTCTCTCTAAAGTAATGAAACGAAAACAACATATTAAAATATAACTACATTAATTGCTAAAATTTAATCTGCATTTAATTCTTCTACTTATAAATTTAAAAAGAAGTCCCCCCTGCCCCGCTCCTCCACTTTGAGAAATCAAAAATACTAAGTTTACTGGTAGGGTTTTATGTAGTATAATTTAAGTTTATTACAATACTCCTTTGTTTCTCAAAAAAAAAAAAGATTGTGGGAGAATACAGTCCCAAGAGTACATAGATTTCAGAAACCATGTAATTTAGGAGGTTTGTGTTACACTCTTAGTTGATGATAGATATTTCAAACATGGGAATTCTCAGTGGGCTTTCATATCAGAGAGGAGCAGTGTTCAATGAAGAAAGAACAATAGGCATTTATTGAGTTCATTTTGAGTAACAAATCAGGGAGAGAAATAGAGAAAATGGCTGCAATTTTCAAAGTACTTGTTATACTGTCCAGAGTCTTGTACTTGAGTCTGCCTGCATTTTAAATTTCAAGATACAGAAGACAACATTATTTCCATGTACTTATTTTTATTTTGATTTATAAGTGGCGCAGATTGGTAAGATTTGAGTCCAGATGTAGACTGGTTTATCACCTCAATGTATACCACGGCTTCAAGACATTCATTTTGCATGGTTTCAAGATGCATACTTTGCTTGACTATTATAAAATATGAATAAAAATACTTTTGGGGCCTACTTAATACAATAGTATTTAGTAAAATCCAATTTACCTATAAACAAAATCCAACAGTGAATTAAATAATGTTTGAAAAAATAGAAAACTGAAACATTGAGTTGATATTCCAAGTTATTTTTTTAAATGTTTAATTCTAAAATGGATAGACATGATATTTGAATTAGCTAATTAATTAGAATCTTAAAGTCAAAATATAATTAAATGACAATCTTAAAAAAATCCAACAGTAATTGGAACAAACCATTAGTAAAAAACTACTCTATGCTCCTATAATGTCTTGATTCTGGCAGTCTAAAAGTTGGTTGTATGAATGAACCTTCACCTACTCCTTCATAGTGCAAATAAATATGCATCCAAAGCGGGGGAATACAGGGGAAGGAGAATCTCTTTTCCCAGAGAATGACTTTTGCAGCACCTCACATATAAAGGCCAAATAAGTACTACCTAGGACTTTTTTGTGGATATGACACAGGAAGTTGTTTCCCCTCTTTTGTAACTCTGTATGTTCAGGTCAGGGTTCCTCTGCTTTATTCTGGTTTGCATATTGGATGTTAATGCAAAGGCATTTAGACAAAAGATAGATTTCATAGTTAAAAGAATTTTGAGACATTATTGTATTAATGCACTGGTCCAAGAACATAGAAGAGGAAAGTGGTATGTGGGTAGAGCTTGGCAAGTCAGGCTTCTACTATAATCCAAGTGCACATTTTAAGCTGTTTATCCACATCAGAGAATTGAGGTCCATTTCTGTCTCCTGAGAATGTGATTTCTTGCCAGTTAACCAGTCAACAGTAAAGTCTGTTTGTATACAGTGGTTACCTAGAGAGGGTGATATCCCAGGTGAGCAACTTGTACCACTGTGAATCCAGGCTGAAACAGTGAGATGAGTATGCTTCCCTCCCTTTAGAATCCAGCTTTATGTTTCAGGTGCACTGTGTAACATTTGGCTTCAGTAACATAGTCTTTCTCCTAGGGATCACAAACAGTAAAAATACATCACAAGCATTTTTCAGAAATGTGATTAATTTTGAATGTATGCATTTATTTTTACCAGCAAATTTTTGACTCATCTGATTCTTGGCATTCACCTTCAGGATTTTGGCAGATAATGTTATTTTCTATCAAACGAAGAGATCTTTCCTTTTTTCTGACCATGCATATTTTGAAAATCAAAGACTCAGTTGTTTACTATCTAAATTAAAGAATCACTTTCCCTATTAGGATTTCCATCAAATGGGGACAGTGATAGACACTGACTGCCACCTGACTTAATGGTAAATGTCATAGAATTTTAAGTAGAGCTACATAAAATCTGGCTTCCTACATGTTTTCACTTTTATAACTTGTGTTTCTTTTGTCTGGCTTCTTTCAAATTTGTTATGATGCATATATTTATGATATAATACCGTCTTATATTTAAAAAATGGAAAAGCTTTTAAGTAACGGTTTTAGTTTTTAGTTTTCCTATTTGCTACATTTTCTGTTGCTGTTCAGAATTGATTTTGACTTAACTAAAAGAGATTATTTTTCACTTGACTTGAGTTGAGTAAGACTTGAGTTGGGTGATCCAAGGCATCTGTGGTGGCTCCATGGTGTTATTGGAAAGAGGTGTCAACCTTTGTCTAGTTTTAGCTCCACCACCTTTAGGGTGAGCACCACAGTTTCATGATCCGAAGAAAGATACTGGTGCTGGGCCATCTCCTGTTTCAAACAGGCATAAGGCAAAAGGAAAAGAAAAGGAAAAATCCAGTTTATGCCAGCTAATCTGCTCCTGTTAAAAAGCTTACCTGAAAGCCACACCCTCCCTCCCCTCATGGCTTCGTCTCTATTCAGAACTATGACAATCCCCATATTGCAGAGCAGGCCAGTGAATGTAAAATATTTAGCTGGGTACATTGCTGCCATAAGCAAAAGCAGGAACTTAAAAAGAATTATATTAGGCAACTAGCAGTCTTTGACACATCCAGAAACACTAAATAAACTTAGAATTAGCAATCAATAGAGTATATCATTGGATGCATCTTCAGCTATCAAAAGATAGTTCAAATAAAAAAGATCTAAGTAACTAGAAGGTGATGATAACTAAACTGCAGCCATATAACATCCTTCTCATTGACAAAGGAATTACTGTTAAGTGTCAAATGAAAATAAGCCAACATGCATCTAGGCATACACTTCAGTCTGGACCCTTGATACCTTCCAATTAGCAATAATGAGGTACACACCCTTGTTATGTGCACAGGATGTCATAGCAGCAAATTGAAATATCACAATTGCAGGTTATAGAGACCAAAATTTCTGATAGTTTCACCAAATTAAACTGCCTGTACTTGTTGAAGGGTTAGTTTGTTTTTCATTTGTTTCTATTCTTTTTGTAACTTATTTGACTTGTTATTTTGATTAGAATCTTAAAGGTGTATTTTGTGACAAAGCATTATGTTTCCCAGAAGTGAACACACTCTCCTTGCATTTCAACCAGATAATTGGTTCCTGATGAGACTGTTTGTTATGAATAAAGGACAAGCCTCTACCTTCTCTCATATATTTACTTATAACTAAATCAGCAACTCAAAGATTTCCCTGAAGTTGTAATTCCACAGCAAGTAACATTAGCCTTATTACTTAGATCTCAATATTTCTTGAATTTAGCAAGAAAAAAATTACAAAAACAAATTTCCAATTATAGCTCAAACTTACCTAACTGTACGGGACTACATAAAGCTTTCAAGGTATATTACATAAAGCTTATCCATAAGATTTTTTATGTGATTCCTTTCTAAATCAATGTGTTCAATATTCACACAAGTTAGTTTAAATCTATTTCATCAAATTTTATAAAGTAATTATTTTTATTGTAAAGACTTTATCTTATAAAAGATTTAATATTTTCTAGCTCCTAATGAAAAAAACGTATTGATACGCAAATGAAACACAATTTTTCATGTGTGAAATAATATTTTTTTTAGAATTGTTTCAGGGAATGAAGCAAAAAAGAGTAAAAATAAGTGAACCATATGATGCTTCAGTTTTCTTATCTATCATGCCTCCCTCACAGTGAGGCGTGGGAGGAATTGAAATCTAGCATGGTCTGCACAGGGCCTGACACATAGAAAGTACTTAGTGTCATTAACTCTCTTATTTGTCCTTGGTAGCCCTCCACAATCTGCCCCATGTCTGTGACCCCACCCATGCTTCCTTCCCCGCACATCTCTACACTCCGACACAGCCAACGTCTCCTCACCGCCATAGTAGGCCATGCTCATTGTCAGCTCTAGTCTCCATCTCTTAGTACCCATTCTTCTGTCTCCAGAATGTATTCATCTCTCAGGGCATTTGCAAGCCGCACTCCTTCCAAAACCCTTCCCTGTGTCCCTTGCCCATTTTACCCTTCTCTAAACTCTCCTAATACAAAATGTCTTTAACACTTATTTTGACACTTAAACTTTGTCCCAGTTGCAAAGTGTTTTGAACCCAGGAAGTATCATATGATATAATATAGAGGAGAAAAACCTTTCCCACAAAATAAGTTTCTCTGCTTTGCCTACCATAACATTATTCACACATGTGAATAATGATTATTTCAAAGATTAGGAGGAAATAGTTGTTCTGCTTTGGTAACAGAAGAGGAAACAGAAAGAGGGGTCCACACATCCTTCTACCAAGTAATGGGTCCCTTAGTGGTGTGACTGTGTTGGCATGAGAGGAAAATCTGCTGCATAGAATATTTAATACTTCAGAAATGACCTAGGGAATTCCAGTTTCTAGTTCCACATGTAAGGAGCTTGGATGTCACCACTGTGTCCTAAGAACAAATAAAAAGTTATTGAACACACTGCAAATTAAATAATACTTCTTAGATCTGTAAGAGAAGTGAGGTCACCAGCCAAAGGTCTACCCCCAAAATTAGAGACCAAGGAAGCAAAAACAGAGAAATGCAATGTATTAGAGCAAAAAGTGAGGAGCTGAAATCTTCACATGAACTGAACCCAATGCCAGGGTAGGAAGAGCTAAACTGTAATTGAATTGCCAGAGGCTCAGAGAGAACAAGTTTGGGAATTAAAAACTCCAAGGGGACCCAGTCATTAGGGGTCCCACACTTTTGTCAGTTTTACCCCTAGAAGTTCCATCAAGTTCTCATAGTTGATATTGGTGGGGAAGGAAATCCCTTCATGCTTCACTTAGGGAAAAGGAAAGGAACCATTTTGAGATATGCTGGAGCACACTGTTTTTAACAAAGTCAACCCTCAGAGGAACTGTTAAAACAGAGCTTACCTGTTGGGGGTTTTTTGGAGTCAAACTGATCTGACAGGAGGGAAATGACCAGCTCCAGCCAGCTCTAGCCATCCTGTCCCACCTAAATGGGATGAGAAAACAACTGAGGAATGCTTGTGATGTTCACCAGATTAAAAAATGGGCCAAAGACTTTAATAGACACCTCAGTACAGGAGACATGGATAGCAAATAAGCGCATGAAAAGATGCCCCAAGTCATATGTAGTCAGGGAAGTGCAAATTAAAGCAGCAGAGATAGCACTACACACCTAATTGAATGAACAAATTCCAAAACACTGACAAAACCAGATGCTGGAGGTGATGCAGAGCTCCCATTCATTGCTGGTGGGAAAGCGAAATGGAACAGCCACTTTGGAAGGCAGTTGGCAGTGTCTATAAAATTAAACATACTTTGCCTTAGCTGGTGTGGCTCGGTGAATTGAGCACCAGTCTGAGAACCAAAGGGTCGTCAGTTTGATTCCCAGTGTAGGGTATATGCCTGGGTTGCAGGCCAGGTCCTCAGCAGGAGGTATGCGAAATGCAACCACACATTGATGTTTCTCTCCCTTTCTCCCTCTCTTCCCCTCTCTAAAAATAAAATAAATACAATTGGAGGGGAAAAAAACATTTAAAAATAAAAAGACTAAACTTACTCTTACCACGCAATCCAGCGATCGCACCTCTAATATTTAACCAAAGGAGTTGAAAATTTACATCCATACAAAAATATGCACATGGATATTAATAGCAGCTTTATTTGTGATTATCAAAATTTGGAAGCAACCAAGATGTCCTTCAATAGGTGAATTAATAAATAAACTCTTACATCGAGACAACAGAATATTATTTAGCACTAAAAAAAGAGAAATATCAAACCATAAAAAGACAAAGGAAACTTAAATGTATGTTACCAAGTGAAAGCCTTATTATTAATTGATAACTCATATTATTAATATGAAAGGCTCCATACTATATGATACCAATTATATGACATTTCAAGTAAGGTAAAACTATGAAGACAGTGAAAAGATCAGCGATTGCCAGGCATTAAGGAAGAAGAAAGGATAAACAGAGCACAGAGGATTTTTAAAGCAATGAAATTACTCTGTAATATACTACATTGCTGAATACATGCCATTATACATTTGTCTAAATCCACAGAATGCAGAACACCAAGAGTTAACACTAATGTAAACTATGAACTTTGAGTGATAGGTCAAAGAAGGTTCATCAATTGTAACAAATGTACCACCTGGTGGGAGATGTTGATAGCGGGAAGGGCTGTAAATGTGTGGAGGTAGGGAGTATTTGGGAAATCTCTGCACCTTCCACTCTTTTTGCTATGAACCTAAAACTGCTATAAAAAATTAGGTCTTTAAAATAATGACCCACATTTGGTATGTTTACCTTTAAAACTTTTAATTTTAATCACATTAGCTTTTTAAAGGGAATTTGAAAGGTTTAGCTGAAACAATAAAAAAGTGTGCCATTAGATCTCTTCCCAAGCTGGTGTGACTTGCTGTTTTATTCCAAGCAGATGAAAAAGTAGCAAAACCAAGAGATGTGAAGGAAAACTTGTGGTCGGAGGAACATTTGGAATTACTTCTCAGACATTTGGGTATGTAGCAAAAACCAGAATTGTCTAAAAAAATTATTTTGCAATATTCTGCCAAATCCCAAATGCCAGAGGATCTTGGCAGACTTCTTGATAACTCAGTCTAGCTGTTTCACATCATTTTCCAAAAACTAGGCTTTGTGATGTTACATGCAACAGTGTTGACAGGAAGCAAAACTGCTCAGATACATTCTATTTTAGAAAAATGTCAACAACCAAATATGCTTTGAATTCTATTATAGAAAGATTCTTATTTATAATGCCTTTCTATTCAATTTGTTTTTGTTATTTTATAGTTGCATATTGAAGGCATAGTGCAATAATTAAAGTTTCTTTTTTATCACCTGGCCTATGTTTGAAGAAAGGAATGAAGCTACACAACGTACTGTTCAGAATCGCATATTAATTTTTTATACTCGAATGAATACATGTATCATATAACTAATAGATCACAGTCTTTGAGTAACACTGTGCATTTCCCTCTTTTATAGCATTTCTTATGGACAATGAAATGAACTTAATTTCTCTACTCAATGTATTAAATCTCCATGTAAATGAAACTCATGATTTTGTAAGTTAGAAGTTAAAAATCTAAACATAACAAATTATAACTTCTATATTGGAACAATCTTTTAAAGGATGATTTAGTAATGTCAGAGTTAATTTGGGAATGTCATATAAACTTGGTTGGGAAACCATCATTATACAACTTTCACTAGAATTATTTTTCAGATAAAGGAATGCAGACTCTTTTGAGAGTAGCTGATTGCATTTTGAGGAATATAAAAGAATCCAGAAAGTCCAAGAATCTTTTACTGTTGCCAGTAAACAAATATACTTGAAGAAAATGTCTCGGGTACTATTGAAAAGACAGAGTCATTTTAAAGCTGCTACTAGTAGTGAAGATATAAATATTTGAGCATCAATAAGAAAAATTATTATTAATTATAAGTTAAGTGTGTGTCTATTAAAAGCTGTGGATTCATAATCAAAGAGAAAAAAATCTAAAAATAAAGAATATAAGAGCTACTTTTAATAAAATTAAAGGAAGTATCATAGAGGATATTTATTTTAATAAATAACTGTATGAGTATTGATCCATTTGAGTATTCAATTTTTTTCTATCAAATGTATATCTGTTTATAAAGTATTCCTATGCAATTTGCTTTCTCTGTAAGAAGAGATGGCAAGACATTGGAAATTTTGAGTAAGATAAATAGTTCTAGAAAAAGAAGGGATTTTTCTCGGAATTAAAAGAACAAATGACCACTGCTGGTCAATAGTATGACAGAGTAGGAGTCCCACCATGAGTGGTACACTGAGAGATTAGTCACATGTGCATATAAGAAATCGGACAAATAAATCACCATAGAGATGATCTGTCCTTCTGTCTCTCATCTCCTGTGAGGTAAAAATCTCAGAATAACTCTGCTAATTAAAACTAATCTATAACTCCACTAATTATATATACTAATTAGACATATATAGATTTGCAAAACTGCTAACAAATCAGGTCAATATAAGATATCAATATGTCAATAGATTTTACTACTTCAAAACATATAATTTAGAGGAAAGGCTGAATTTAATAGAAACTAAAACCTGTAGAAAAGACATGAGCTTTAAAAGTCTTATGGAGGTAACGACTGAAGCTGACCTATAAACTGAGGACTCAGCCTGAACACCAGAAAGAAAGCAGAGAACTTGCAAACACAACCTGACTGGTAAGACTGCTGAAAACCAAGGAAGGTACAGAGCCACGATGGCCCTGAGATGGCAAGGGAATAAACGTTGAGGGGCAGGATACTGTAGCAGATTCCTGCCTGGCAAGGAAGCTTTGTGATTCCAACTTGGGGTCTGTGCCAGCTGACCACTCACTTAACCCACATGAGTGCCCTAGTCCCTCTCTTGCCTTCTTTAATTAGAAGCCTTTCTGAGCTCTTCAGGAGACTGGATTTGCAGCTGCACCCTGGTATGCTTCTTGCAGGATAACTATCATAGACTATTTTGGAATTTAGGAAAACAGGGCTTCTGTGTCAGGAGAAATTATGATTCATGCCACAGCTACTATTTCTCAGCCTGACTGGCTCATGTTTGTTCCAGAAAGATAAGGATGAAAGGATGATGAATTTTAAAATTGTAAAACTCCAAATTGTGTACCATTTCTACCACTTCTATAGGCACTAACTTAGTGTTTTGGAGACTTAACTTTCCTCATTGCTAAAATGGATCTGTTTATACATTTTACAAGATTATTGTAAGTTTAAGGAGGGTAGGTGGGGCTACATGGCATTCTAAGAGTAGTGGTAAAAATTGAACAGGGGTAGAGTCTGAATGGATTCTGATGACTCTACGGATGGGGCAATTCTGTGACTAGTACCTGGAAGGGCCTGGCTCAGGGTATTAGAATCAGAATTTGCACTGGCATTTCTGTCTTCTCCTGTATTCCTTCTAATCCTAAATTATTCATACTGTTTTCTGTTTCTCCCCATAATTACCAATTTTTAAATCCTTACCCAAAGATATGTTTTTGGTATTGTTTATTAATTTTAGAGAGAGAGAAAAGGGGAGAGAGAGAGAGAGAAATATCGATGTGAGAAACACTGATCGGTTGCCTCCTGTATATGCTCCAACCAGAGATCAAACTACAACCTAAGTATGTTCCCCGACCAGGGATTAAATGTACAACATTCTCGTGCTGGGAGGATGCTCCAGCCAACTGAGCCATCCAGACAGGGCAACCCATCTATTATTTTTATTAGAAAGTTAGGAATATTACTATCATGCTACTACTAATAATAATGATTATGATGTATTTATTTATTTCTCAGGAGAAATTAGGCATTTTATTATGCTCTCTCAACTAAATCAAGTTTCTCAAAATGGACAGGACCCTAGAAAAGAATCCTGCCAAGAAACCAAAGACTAAAGATAAGAATGTCAGGCGCAGTGAGAGCTTGTGGCATTAACAGTCCTCCTATACCTGATGTTTCCTGACCATGTTATAGTTAAAAACTAATGGAAATTTGATAAGAAGTCATGCAAAACAAAACAAAACAAAAACAAAAAACCCACTAAGTTATCAAGAAAACCGTTCAGACTAGAGATGTGCACTCACTACCTTTAACAATAAAACTTTTCTTAAAGTATATATTGGACCTTCAGATAGTAGCAAAAAGTAGCAGGCAGCCATAGTACGAAAACATGCAAGGTATTTAAAAAATAACAAATAGTTTATTAAAAATACAAATGTCTACATATTTTTACCAAGTTTAAACTATTTAACATAAAATCCATATTCTATAAAACTTCAGCAAACTATATGCTAAAGGCTTAATGGTTTTTTTTTGTTTTTGTTTTTTGTTTGGTTTTTTTTACTAATAGCAGAAGACAAAAAAACCACATAGTGTTAGAGAATCATTTGTTTTACCTCTTATAGTAACCAAAAGTAACTAAAGCAACAAATGAACAAGAACATGAAGACACACTAATATGCATTCCTTTGTGAGCAAATACTCATATTACTGGAATACACATCAAAATATTGCTTCAAATGGAAAAAGCACATATTAAAATAAATTATGCAGTTTTGAACAAATGCTAACTATACAGTTAGATGGACGTATACAAAGGTTTCTAATGTCTTATAGTTGTGATATTCAATAGCCTATGAAGCAATTAAGAAATGCAAGAAAAACCATTTTGGGGGGGAACTAAAGGAAAGAGGTACCCAAGAAGATATGCAAAGTGAATCATCTTTGTAATAAAAATTATATTTTGTGGAAAAGATGTATAAGTGTAATCCTAATGAAGCAGTTGCTTTGACTAGAATTTAAAAAAAAGACATCAGGATTAGGTACAAAGCTAGAAACTCTCATAATATTTGTTCACAGAATTATTCCTTGTAGCAAAGAAGCTGAAACCAGGAATGCACAAAGTTCTACAGTATGACATCTATATCTATATATATATAGTTAAATTATAAAATATGATCTTTAAAACATTGTAGACTGTTTATAACATTTTTTAATGAAACAGGGAGTGATCATTAAATATTTTTAACATAAATCACATTTCATGACAAAGCACTTAAAAGACTTATTCAGTTTAAAAGCATTATTTTTTTATTTTATAAAAACATGGTATTCAAAATTTGTAGATATTTTCTAAGTTATTGATACTATTAGAAGTTATGCTACCAAACACAAATATTTTTTTAAAAATTAATGCATTTAATCACTCTCTGAAGAGTATAGTGACTTTTAAAAATGTATAAAATGTCACTACTTTTCAAAAGAAATTCATGCCATAGAAATGAAAATTTTAAAATGGATATCTAGAAATATATCCCTATTATTATATTAGTTACTAAAAACAATATACAGATTCTTCTCAACTGACAATGAGTTTACATTAAACCCATCATGAGTTGAAAATATTGTAAGTTGAAAATGCATTTGATACCCCTAACCTACAGAAGATCAGAGTTTATCTTAGCCTACCTTAAATGTGTTCAGAGCACAACATCCAAGAAATGCTGGCAACACAGTACACCGTGGAGTGTCCATCGTTCACCCTTGTGCCTGACTGGTAGCTGCCTCTCACTACTGGCCCCATGATCACAAGAGTATGTACTACATATCACTAGCCTGTGAAAAGATCAAAATTCAAAATGTGAAGTATTGTTTCTACTAAATGCATATCACTTTTGCATCACTGTAAATTCAAAAAGTTGTTAAGTTGAACCATTGTGACTGTCTGTGCTACCTATAAAAAATATTTTTGAATATAGAGTTAAAAAATGAAAACAGAGTTTTCTAACCACTACAAAAACTCCAGATGAATAGTTTCAATAAATATTCATTCTGTTTGCTAAAATAGACATTTTAACACCTTCCCTGTTACTTTTCAAGAACAACTGATTGACATAAATACTAGCTGAATTTCAACAGCAAGAACAGCAAAAACCCTTTGCAGCAGATTAATGGCATTGAAAAATCAGTATTGAAATCCAGTAAGTACAAATAATGATGCACTTCCTGTTTTTGGATTTATGTATAATTTTGTGGAGTATCTTTCTCAGTGATGCTGGCCATGAAATCCAAGTATCAAAATAAATCCACAGGAAAACCAGCACTTCAAAATCATATAAAAATAACTATTGAAAGTGTTGAACTAAGTATATTAGAATAATTCTAGTTGCAGTTTCAAAAAGATCAAAAATGTTATAGCATTAACAATGTAGAGCTTTATTTCTCATGTATTCTCCCAGCACAGAAGTCTGGGTTAGCAGGTGGCCTTCTCCATTCTGTGATTTAAGGAGCCCAGGCTTCCCATGCCACATGCCTCCACCAACCCCGAAGGTTTTGCATCATCTGTATCCAACCAGTGGAAACAGAAAGAGAAGGGATAAACATTGCTTTTGTACAATATAAAATATTGATCTCTATAAAATATATATGAAAGTGAACAAAATATAACTAAAATAGTATTTCTATGGTGCCCCATATCTTGACCTTCAGCAAACAGCCTGTGAGTCAAAAGTGACTTCTTATTTTTGTACTGATGGCTAAAGGAAGCTTCCCAGAAGCAAGTAGTGAATGCTACATGAAGCCAGACTACCTAAAAAAATTCTAGATGCACATCTAGTGTTGATAGAAAAAGAATTATTTGTAATCACTAAAAACAATAGTAAATGAGTCATCCAATTTTCATTTCATTTGATTTAATTTTTAGTTAATTAAAAACAAGTTTGCCTAGACCCCCTCCATTTTTTTTTCTTTTAGCTTTGGCTCAAAGACATGAATGTGAAGAAAGAGACAGCCTTTATTGTCGTCAGTGTGATGACAGCACATGGGCAACTGTGGCCGGCTGTCTGGCCAACCAAGTCTCTCCCCAGTTCTTGCTTACGTCATCTAAGTCACTGGTTAAGCAAGCCAGGCTTGCAGAAGGCTATGTAGGACCTTTCAAGAGTACTTTGTCGTATTTCTATTTTGGAGATTAGGGGTTTAAATTTAATTACTCTGTTTACTATTTTAGACCAATAGCATTTTTATTAAACATACTTTTAAAAAATAAATTTTTTCACCATAAATGTCTACTATTTAATGATTATTTTTAAATTAATTCCCTAAAAAGAAATTTTAAGAAAAAACAGAGAACATTTTGACCACATAATTTTGCAGCACTTCAGATGTAAAATATGTGTACATATTTGTTTGTACATTGTAGACATAAAGGAATCTTCAAGGCCCATGGAGAATCTGGTTTTGGTATGTCCATTTGTGAAAATACTGATCAATTATACTACTCAGAGCTGGCTGGCCAATGTGCCTCAGAGCCATGACGCTGGTGAAATTGGATAAGGAGGAGCTTCCTGACAGTTAATTCTACATTGAGTTTATATAAAATCCTTTTAAAATATCTCTGACAGGCTGCTTAAGGAACATGAGTTATTTACATGTTGTCCTCTTGAAAACATGCTAAATGATTATTACTGTTCTGCATGAAAATGCTAATGCACTGTGATTGGAAAGGTTGAACCCCTTTCTCAGACCAAATTATTGGAGGTGACAGTGATTGTCTCCCTGATCATCCATTCTAAATGCTTCTTATTTGGGAAAAAGAGTAGACATTCTAAATGGTGAAGTTTTCTCTTTTCATTCATAAAGTTCTACAGCAGTTAAGTAAACTATAACTCACCAAACTGAAGGGTTGTTTTATGCTTTAAACAGAAGCATGAATTAGAATATTAATATTCCCATTTGTGTTCTGGGAAGATTCAGAAAAATTACACTATGTAAAGTCATAAAAAGAACCTTTGATAGAGTAACAGTCCATAAATCCTCTCAATAAACATTTTGTGTAGAAGTTTTGGGGGAAACAAAAAAGATTGAATTGTCCTATGCCAAGGAAAAGTAACCTTAACAAAATACTTTCCAGTACTAATTCTGGACCCAGCAAATAACACATACCTGTTAATAAGGCTTCTTTCTTAGTATTTACATTAGTAGTAACCTTGAGATTGTTTCTCATTCAGTTTGTCCCACTGAGTTCTTTTGCGACACAGGTGCTTTCATGGTGCCCATACAGGGCTGCAGTCAGCGTCTGGGACAAAGACATATTCCCCACCGATTTGAGCAGAACGATCACTCCTGTAAAACAAAACTCAAGTTTTGCAGCATAAAAGTGCATTTTGGAACAGGAAAGGCTGGTACATACCCCAGAAGGCAGTTATTGTGAATGTAAATTCTCATATTCCAGCCTACTCAGTGTGTAATTTTTTTAAACAAAGGAAATGCAAACAATTTACTTGAAACCATATTTTAATATGTTCATAAGAGTGATTTTTTTATTTTTATTTTTTAAAAATAAGTCCTTAACATATTTTTGTTAACATTTTAAATGAAGATTTAAAAAATAGGTAATTTTTTTATTCCTTTTTTGATGGTTCCTAAACACTATTAATATTTGGACTGATGTTGTAGTAAACCTACAAAGTACACGTTGCTTTACTGAAATGTCAGATCTTGAAAATTACTAACTACATAAAGTGCCTCTGATATAAAAATAAAACCCAAAATTCTTTAAAAAGCACATGTAGGAAAAAATGAGAGTTAAATAGAACTTCATATGAAAATACATGTTAATAATAGGAAGAGAGTATAAGGAAAAAATTTTGGTTACCATTTAAAAATTACTGTAAAATTTACCCTCCCAGCTCTGAATTACTTTCCTCCTGATCTAATAGAACTGCTGTCAACATTTTTTTTTTCTTTTAGACTGAGGACTCTTCCTTTGGGAACACCTATCTCACTTTTCTATTCAGTTTCTACTTTTCAGGGGGAAAGAAGTTAGAGATACTAATTGATATCAGAGTACAAGGAGTTTTTCAGAAATTATTTACAGATCTTCTGCAGCAGTTAGGGATAAGACACATCACTTCCTATTGTTGATAGGTTCTTGGGAACTAGGACTTGTAGCAAAAAGACACATAATGAAACCAATTTGACCCTAGGCTAATTGAAATAAATTAGAGTGAAGTTCCTACAGCATATAACTGGTCACAAAAGACCTCCAAACATCAAAATGAAGACCCAAAACATTTCTTATATTAAACATTGAAATAGATGTGAGTTATACATACATTTTAAAAAGATGAATAAAAACAAGTAAGATGATTCTTTTCCAACCCACTTATCCCAGTTCAAGATCCAGGAGGCAGAAGCCTGTCCTGGAAGCTCAGGACGCCAGGTGGGACCCACACTGGACGGGATGCCTTTCCATTGTAGGGCACATCACATACACCCACACTCACACTGGGACAATGTCAACAATCCCATTCACCCACATGCACATTTGTGAGATGTGGAGGGAACGAGAGTCCCTGGAGAAAACCCACACAGATGTGGGGAGATTGGGCAAACTCCACACAGACAGTGGCCCCACTGAGAATCATTTATTTGTCTCTTCAACATTATGACAAAAAGACATTGAAGGAAATGATGTTATTTAAGGATCTTCTGTATCTTAAAGATAATTTTTGGAAAATCATAGGTTAAAATATTATTGATGAAAGTTGATATTGTTCCCAATGTTCAGCTTTAAACAAATAGTCATTTCAATTAATTAATTTAAAGCAACTGAAATCTATATTTAAAAAATAAAAACAGAAACAAGCCCTGACCAACATAGAGTGTATTGACAATCCCCTGAGTGTCCTTCCCCCAAAATCTGTTGGAAATCTACTATCTTTTTGTTCTCTGACAAACCAAAAGAACATCTATAGCTCAATCCTACCCAAATGATCACTTATGAATAATTACATTTGATATATACTTTTCATATGGTCATTAAGTATAACATTAGCGTATAGAAGGAAACAACTGGGAGAAAAAACATTAAAACAGATAACATTTTATTTCTAGTGCTTTAGTTTGGATTCTCTTAAAAAGCAGATCCCAAGACTGGATCAGAAGTACAGGAGAATTTTTAAGGGAGCAGGCTAGAGGAAAGTCTGTAGACTATAGTGCAGGAAGGAGGGAGAATAGAAAGAGACAAATTGCTGCAGAGTTCTGAGAAAGATTCAACCAGGCCAATATGGAATCTTCAAGTTAGTTACCTCTTGGTATTTTTCCACACCTTAGCAGATAAAACTGCCTTACTACCCCACTATGCCTTGTCATAGCGAAGAGCACTCAGCAAGATCCTCACTGTGTACCTGGACAGAGAGTGTCTCCTCTGGGGACCAGAATCTCTAGCACAGAATTATGGGAATGGAAAGCACAAAATCCCCAGTGAGTTCTTAAAAGAAGTGAAAATTGACATATTCTTTCTACTGGGAAACAAATATATAGATATTTCTGAATTAATGCATATCACACTCTAAAGAATGGCTCTCTAGACTTTAAAGTGTCGCCTTTGAGCTGGCACTTAACTATCTTTTTGACACCTGTCCCAGTGCTCTGTGAGGTACACTGCTTCCTGCTCATGTAGCATTGTGATATGAACAGTGGTCCTTTGGTCACATGCCCATGCTCACCTCTTTTGCTGTGAAGGGATCCCTTGGATGAATGGTAAATTGTGTGGGCCTCTGTGCTTCCGGGGCAGATCTCAAATCAGTCTCAGATACGGTGTTGGCTGAGGATAAGCAGGCAGGAAAGCAAACTCATACCCTGAATTGGTCTGTCTCTAAGTAAGTTTGAATTATTATGCTTCTAGAACAGAAAAAGCATAATGTAAGTGACTTGCCCAAGTAGCAAGTTGTTCTCTGTGACTATTATGTCTTTATCAAGGGCTCAGCATTGCTCTCTCCTGACAGTTGGATGTTCAGAGGCAGCAGTGGCTAGATCAGCCTAGGTACATGGTTGTCCTTGCAATTGGGTCTATACCAGCCGCCATCCCTGCCACCAGGGCCACCAGGTTTACGTGTTTATTATACTAGTTGAGGACCATCTGGGGTCCCTCACCCCCTGTATGGCCATTGGTAGGAGCTGGGAGAAGGCAGTGATGAATCCATAATCGGTAACATGGGTGACAGGGGCTACCTGCTCAAGTGGCTTACTCATGCCCTTTTGTCCTACCTACTCAGACTCAACTCCAAATATACAAAATCTGCATTACAATGGAACCCTGTTGAGCATACATAGCTTTCAGACATGCTGGCTCTCTCAGAAGTCTAATATTGGTCAGTTTTGTACTATGGTCATTTGATGTTTCATGGTCAAGTGTTCCATCTCTACTAGGATATTTATATATACTCATTTCTCAAACACTGTATTATTCTCTGCTTAAGATGGCCTGGACTTGCCCCAAGTCCCCAGGGGCCGACATGAGGATTCTCACATTGGAGCTGGCCATTAACTTTGTGTTGCATCTTCTTCTACCACCAACATGGACCAATTCATAGTCTGCTTTGAGAGCAGCCTGGACTTAGAGCAGAGCCCTTTCTCACTCTGAGTGCCAGTCAAAGCTAGCAGCATTCTGTGTCACCTGTTTATGGGCTGGGAAAGTATTCTCAGGTAGGGAGTGTGCTATCCAGAACTCTCAGAGGCCAAGCAGACATTGGCTTCCTTTTCTGTGGTGGGAGATGCAGGACGCAGCAGTTTGTCTTTTACGTAGGGTAAGATGTTACACTATGGCACAAGCTCTGGATGCTGAAAGAGTTGGCAGGTCCCTGAATCTTTATGGGGTTTATCGCCTCCCGTCTAGAGTACACAGTCTTATCAAGGCCATTAGCATATTAGAGTATATCATAACAGAGGGCAGAAAAGTTAGTAAAACCCAGAGGTAATCTGTAAATGAATATTTTTGCTGAATCCATGTGAAGGTGAACAATTTCTGACCTTCT
Organism: Pteronotus mesoamericanus; assembly: GCF_021234165.1. Classification (NCBI taxonomy): domain Eukaryota; kingdom Metazoa; phylum Chordata; class Mammalia; order Chiroptera; family Mormoopidae; genus Pteronotus; species Pteronotus mesoamericanus. Next base: position 712,891 of record NW_026555215.1, on the reverse strand, counting down.
TTTCTAGTTGGACTGGAAAAACAAATGTATATGCCAAAGCAGTGGCAGGCACCATACACCTGAGGCCTTGTTAGTCTGATCCAGTAAGCACTCCAGGTCCAGTACAGCAACTGTGATCGGGACTACCATCTGGTTGAACTTGTGGTAGTCAACATTCACCCTCTTAAATCCCTCAGATTTCTTCAGGGACCAGACTGAAAAATTAGTTTCCTGAGGCCACTATAACAAATTACCATAATCTTAGTGGCTTAAAACAATAAAAATGTGTTTTCTCATGTATCTGAATGCCAGAGGTCAAAATCAAGGTGATGGCAGGCTGTACTCCCTCCAAAGAGGCTCGTGGAGAATTCAACTTGTTCTTGTCTCTTCTGGCTTTTGGTGGTTGCTGGCTTCCTTGTAAGATGTGTGGCCACATCTCTCTGTTGTCTTCACATTGCTTTCTCTTCTTTGGGTTTTTACCACTTCTGCCTCGTATAAGGACGTTTGCCATAGGTTCCACCTAGATAATCTAAGATGATCTCATCTCAAGATATTTAACTTAATTATATCTACGAAGACCTTTTTCCAAATAAGGTTACATTTACAGAGTCCAAGGATTTGGATCAACACATTTTGGGAGGGGTGGTAAAGCATTCAACCCACTATACCACCACTCCTGTGCGCTTTATGTCCTGAAGGAAGGCACTAATCCCTGTCATTCCCTGTAGGACACCATATTAACTTTTCTATCTTGGCTAAAAGTTCAAGTGGTCAGTTTCAGGATTCTACCTGGTCTTTCTCCAAGGCCAAGGAACCAATGTGAGGATATTTCAAGTTCCAACTGCTAATTACATCGATTTTCATCATATGTTTGGGATCTGGGGAAAAGACAATTGCGACTCTGTGGGCTGGACTTTATTGAAAACTGCCATCAGGACTTTATTTCCTAACTTCCCTCCTAAGTCCCCACTTTAAAGAGGATCATGACACATTGAATCTCTAGTTGTAACATTAATTAATACCCTTAGTCAAGTTGTACTCCTCAAAATATTTGGATATTCACTTTTCCTCTGTATATATCACCCAAATAAATGGCCATAAGTCTTCTTGGGAAAGACTGGGAGAATCATTAGAGTATATAATTTTGTGGTCCTGTAGGGTCCTTCTTCCTAGGAACCTGGACATTTCTTTAGTCAATGATTCCAAACCTGAAAATATGTTCGGGTCTTAAAATAAAGAGGGGATTGTAACTTTTTACTGGGAACAACTGTCTTCAGCCTTGTTTTTTTGGCTATAGGTGCCAAGTAGCATCCTTAACAGCTCTCCTATTTTACCTCCAGGGTTGTCATTCTCTATGAAGAAGATCTATAACTCCTTATGGGCCAAACCCCACTGGATCCCCCTCTGACCATACTAGTCATAGTAATTGTGGTCTCCTGGTTTCTAGTAGTCAAGTGCTACCATTAGGCCTTTACAACTTTGGAGAATATAATGATATAATGAGCCCAGTCTGGGTCTACCTCTCTTATCATCAGCCCTAGTGCAGAGAAGCCACCACTGAGCTCCTTAGAGACTCTGGTGCCCCTCCCATTAACACATTCCTCATGGCTTTGGTGAATGATGTATCCTTTGGACCCTCTTATGGAACATAATCCCCTGGTAGGTCTTCTGATTGCACATAAAATATTCATTCCAGCTTACCCACCTCTGTAAGGTTTTTCATTTTTTCCTCCACCATTTAACAAGGCACTTCAGGCCTTTCTTTTTGCTTAGCGTTGGCTGTCATCTTCTCCAGTCTTCTAGGACCACTACAGCAGTGAGTCTCCCATTCCCTTGGTCCTTGCTAAGATATTAAGTCTCATTTCCAAAAATGTGTTTTTGCCTCAATAAATTCTTGCTTATTTAATTTCAGCCTTCTTCACCAAGTAGTCTCCAAAATCCAATCCTGGCATATACCCTGGCCTCTCAGTATATATATACTCAGTATGAGTATATATCATACTCAGTATGAATGGCACAATGTGTATGGACTATGAGGCAGATGTTTTGCAAAGTGCGAGGTAAAGAAAAAACATCCTCATTTTATAATCAGATCAATTTTAGGTATAACAAAAATATTTCTATTTCCAAAAGAACATATCCCATAGCACTGACAGAGAAATAAACTCCATATTCATAATTAGGTTCTGTAAGTGAGTAAAACATATTGTTTTGGGGCAGGACTCATTACTTAATCAATGTTCTATTTGGCATATATCTATGATCAAAGAAATCCACTCACCTCAGATCATTAATACAATGGTGTAACCCATGACAGAATGTCTCACTGGAAGACCCAGAGAGAGAAAAATAGCTTAAAAATGATCCCAAATATGCCCTACTATTAGGGGATATGAATCACTAAACCAAGCATAAAGCATGAGGATGTGTTTTTCACTTAGAAGTGCACAGGCAGGTTAGGGCCACATGAGATTATCTCAGGGAATTGATTGTCTCAAGCTCGAAATACCACTGTTCTGGAGGGAAATAAGGACCCCCAGCATCCTGTCCCTACATAATCCTATTCAGTATGATATTTAGGTCATCATCTGTTTTCAAGACAAGGTAAAGTCCCATCATTGACCTAAGCAAGGTGCTCCCCACACATCTGTACCCTTGGACAGGAATACATGTTTATCAGAGATGGATTCTGGATGCTATAGTGCCAAGGTAGACATGAGTTTCCATGTGTTCCATGCTGAACACCTGGCTGACTTAGACTATATACAGAAACTTTGAGGAAGTTAATTACCTTATTTCAAATCCTCATCTTATTTACTATTTTGTTGGACCACTCTTAATATATCTTCTGTTAGTTTGTGTCTTTCAGAAAATACGTACAAAACAGGATTGTTCATACAAGAAATTTACTGAAAGGAGCAGGAAAAAGTGAGATTGCTTCTCGGACCATGCAACAAGCATAGCACCTATGGAAGTAGAGAAGAAAAAAAGGGGATTAAGTAGGGATCATCTTGAACAGCTGCACAGTTCTCAGAAATCTTCAGTCAGGCTGATAGAAAGCCCTTGAGCCCCAGTATTGCCACTTGGAAAAGATCCTACTGAACAAGGGATGGATTTCAGAGGGGAAGTAGCAGGGCCAGCAGACAAATACACAGCTCTCTGCAGATACGAGTGGCACATTTTTATGGCTGCCATGTCAATTATTAAAACAAGGATTGATGAAAAGTATGATTTTGTAATAGAAAAAAACTTGATTTGAATCCTTGTTCTCTGACCTTGGACAAGATCTGAAACTTTTCTAAGTCTCAATTTTTTCAGCAATAGAAATGGAAATGATAGTACAGTACCTATCATAGTGTCATGGAGATTGTAAAATATGATGGTTATATTAAGCCCTTCTCATGGCATCTGGTAGGTAAATGTTTGTTCCTGTAAATATAGGGACACAAGAGACTTTTCATTGTCTGACCAAATGACTATTTCCTATTTCTGCTATAAAACATGCAAAATTTTGTCAGTCATTAAAAAAAGTTGGAAGCCATTTTGTCACAATATATAAGAGGAATATATATTGACTCACTTAATATTGGTTAAAATAGTATGCAAATTATTACTGATAGGAATTACCACAAAAATATAATATTGGTTAACATCAGTTTGGTATCTATAATTTAATAGTAAAAATAAGTTTAATTATAACTTTTATGACCGGTAAGAAATAGGGTAAACTATATCCTTTGGGCTTTCCTAATAGCTACCTCTTTCAGAAATTACAGCCCACCCCTCCTAACTCTCAAAATAATGTTCAATTAAAACAATGAGTAATTCATTCTGGTTTAATGGTTAATTTCAGAAATTGCAGACTTTCATATTTTTACTGTGTTTAAGATATTATTTTTATCTTCAGCCTACTTTCTTAGATTACTAGGAATGAGAGTTCCAATGTTTACTTTAAAATGTTTCCTCTAAGTTATATTAAGACTATTCCAATATAAACATCTTATATTATCAATAATTATACTATAGAAATGAATTCCTGAATACTGAGAAAAATTAAAGAATAAATAGAACATTATTTGTTTTAATAAGAAATTAAAATAATGGAATTAGATTTAAACTAGAATCTATGAGCATTAATAGATCTATTAAAATGGGTGTGAAAACACTTATTTTCAAATGTATTTCTCATTCCTGTCATAGTAATTCAGTTTTAGAAAAATTTAAGAATGATTAAATCATACAATTTTTTTGTTATTAAGTTTAATTCAACTGTTATACCCAATTCTGTCTTGTGAAAATAACACTGTTCTTATCAACATTACATTGTGATGTAAATACATGTTTGCTGTTTTTGCTACAGCTCTAGAAAAATTTGGCACCAAATGTCCATAAAGATTTAATGCTTAATAAAAATACAGACTAGTAATTCCTTAGTGAAGCTTAGAAGCTGAGAACGGGATGCTAATAGTTAATCAGTCTTCCAGATACTGACAGCCCTAATGTATAGAGTGTTTTCCAAATACAGACAACCACCCCGCATTGGGATCACAGGAGGAGAAACTCCTCTTTTTCTTCTCCCAGGCACTCGAAATGTGCTTCTCTAGCCCCAGGGAGGAAAATGTGGAAACATGAGAAAAGTAAGGCTGGGCCAGCGGCTCTTGGTACACCTCATGCTTTCCTCATCCCCCCAGGCCTCTCTTCCCCTCTTCGGTTTCCCGTCTCCACCCCAGAAATCCCTGCCAGTGGACAGAACTAGAGAGTTCTCATTCACCGGACAGTGCTGGGGGAGCCACAAGGGCCGGTAGTACAATGTCAGGGTTCTTCCTAGCAACCCAATTTGGAATTCATGAATCATTTTCTTGTATATGAAAAAATAAAATGTAGTTTAAATGGCAGCTCATTTTCACCATTAGAACATGTCATTGTAAGTTAAACAAGTTAGTGTATTTGGGCTTAAAAGCTAACCAACACTCGGGCATTTTTTAACAGGGAAAAAAATGCCCTGAATTCCAAACAACTTTCTTCAAAATGACCATTTGAAGCATGGAGAAGACACAAAGTATTTGATAAAGTCACATGGAATGAGTATATCTTGGTTCCAAAGTCAGCAGTACAACTGAAAGGAGGGAAACTCTTTGGTTGGCAAAGCCACATGCAGGTCCCCTCAATGTGCTGGGTGTTAAGAAGTGGGGTTTGGCAGGCAGCTCCCGCAGGCACCAAGTGTCTCAGCCACTGTGATTTTAATTAAACACAGCTGTTTCTTTCTTCAATTTTAATAATGATGAAGACATTTCTATTACCTGGAATTTGCTCTGTAGGCACTTATAATAAAGGCCACACAAACCCTCTCTTCTGTTAACTATTGGTCCAGCATGGGTGAATGGAAACTATACCCCTTAAGAGGCTGAATGAGAGAAACTTCTGTCTGACAGAGTAAAGCAACTCTACTGGCCAGTTGAGCAAACCAGTTAATCTCCTAGACTAAGGTCTCCAAGTCTCTTCTGGAAAAGGAATACAGTCCTGAGGTTCTGCAGAGATTCATAAAGGGTGACCTAAGCTAACTTTTCTTCTTCTTTGATGTACCTGAGAAACTTTTTTCTGGAAAGGGTCAGAAATAGACCAATCAATAGTCACTTATGTAAAGCTGCTGTTTAAGAATAGTTCTTTAAGTATTATTAAACAATTCAAACCTAAGAAACTAAGGTTCTCAACATCTCTTCTACCCAATGGCAACAGGAATAAAGTAAGACACGTGAAGGATTTAAGTGACCCAATTACCTGGACATATCTGGATAGTTTTAGTCTTGCAGAAGTCTGTGGGCTTTGCAGATAAAGGAACTGCCCACAACATTGGTAAAGAGCAAAGGCAAAACTTAGGGATAAGAGGCAAAAAAAGAAACAATTCACAAGCAAAACCAGTCTGTCAATAGATCAAGTCAAGGAACATATAGCAAGGACTCATGGGCAAAACCAAAGGGGAAGGATTGAGGGAGGGAGCAGGGGAGGGGGCAAGGGAAATTGGTGGGGGGAAGGCAGAGACAAATGTATTTGAAAAAATAAATTAATTAATTAAAAAAAATAGATCAAGACCAGTCCCTCCTGGGTGAAAGGCAGAGATTTCTGTCAGATCACCACATAGGATCAGGGTACAAATCTCTCCATAAAGCATAAGACTTAGAGCAATTGTTTGGCTTTTGTTGACAGTGGCCAAGGAAAAGCAATCAAGAAGTTTCAGGAAAAGCCTGCAGAATACACTGTGCCTGAGTGCAAAGGAGGCCTTGGGGCTGAGCAGCAGTGGTCCCAAGAGCAGAGACTAATATTTTGGCTTATGTCCAGCATTGTTTTTGGATTTCTTTCTAAAGCTTTAAACTTTGCTACTATGTTAAGTGATTTCTAGATACCCAATCGGCTGGCAGATTGGCGATACAACAAAGACAGGGATACAACTTCATCAGGCTCCCGTAGCCTTGCATCAGCTCCCACCCCACCCATCTGAGAGTTCCTCTCACATCCAAAATTACAAATGAGTGTTCACCAAGGAGTCACATCTCCCCACCCCCTACGCCCACAAAAGGTATGTTTTTCCACAGTCTGCAAGGCGAGGTCCTCTGCAGCTCTCCTGGTGGCCACAGAACCTGAGCTGTGACTTTTGATACACAACAGACCCTCGCCCCACCTCGGTTCCTTTGGGCTAAAGGAAACTGTAATTGAAATCCTACCTTTCAAGTGTCTTATCTTGCTACAAGGAAAGCAATAGCTTCTCTAGTCAAAGGAGATGCTGGATTTGCCTCCAAGTGGATTCAGGACTTTGTTGTGAAATCCAAGCAGAGGCCGTGAGCCCAATATGGGCTCATGGCTGTCAACTCTGGGTGTGGGCTGGGGCTCCCGAGCATGGTCTGCTTCTCTCGGGCCACCTTTCTCACCAGGCCCTTCTCTGGGCAAGGTGCTCATTGCAGCTTGAAGGTCCAATTCTGGGCCTTCTTCGCACAAGAGCACGCAGTCTTTGGGTTTGTCTGGGTATGGCAAGGGTAAAGTAGCTGTTACTGGCGATCCAAAAGTGTCAGTCGTCTTCCCACCAGGTGGGTTCAGCTGCTGTTGAGTGTGCACAGGCGTTGATTCCTCAAAGATACCACTTCCTTTTGCCATCCCCTCTGCCCCACCCCAGGCAGTTGGTTCCCTTAGGAATGTTCTGAGGTTCTTCAGTTGGTCCAAAAATATTCGGTGCCATCTGGTTGTGTTGGTTTGAAGGGACATTTTCTTCTGGACTTCTGAAAAGATCGCTTGAGGCTCCTTCCAGAGGCTTCACGGCCCTGGAGCCAGCTCACCGCCCTCACTCCCCCAAATACGGTGCACGTTGCCAATGCTTGAGCCTTGTTGCCTGCCTCGCTATGGTTCCCACCAGGCTCCATGCTTCAGACTGCTTTTAACTGAAGTTGCCAGTTACATCACCTTTTCTTTTTTTTCCCTTCTTTGGCTCACTAAATATGTTTAATAAAATATTTAGATTAACTCTCAAGGTAAAAACATTACATTGGTTACTGTTTAATTTGCAAACTAAATGCTCAAACTGAAAAGAATGAAGGTAGGCATGATGTATAAAGTATTGCTTTAATAATAATAGTATAATGCAACATACGATGAGAATTCACTCAAAACAATAACTGATTATGTCCACTGGTGTCTAATGAGTAGGAATTATTATACCATAATCTGAGGCTAATTATAGTCTCCCATTTAAATTGTTGTATGAAAAACTGTGAATAGAATTCACATAAGCTAGATTTTTCTAAGGAAAATAGCTTTGGTAAAAAAATGAAGTTAAACTATTCTACTTATTAGCTCTCTCCTTGAAGCTCACTTGGAAAAGCTGAAGTTATACACACAGGAATCAATTATGGTTAAAAAAAATTTTCCTCTTCCCATTCCATGTTTCCTCTTTCTATGTGCTCTGTGACTCTCACCATCATACTGGATAGCAGATCAGGGTGAGTAAAGAGAAATTGGACTAGACAACACATCTATCATTTTTCCTCTGGTCTTTGGCACTCTCCAAATGGGGTAATGGTAATCAATAAAGTGCTGACCTCCAGCTTCTTCCTTCTCCCTGGTCTCTTTTGTCACCCACACATTCACCCATGTGTCCACCTACACATGTGCAAGGAGCTGGACAGAGTGATTATCTGAATGAATTAGCTAAAAATACAACAACTAAAATATCCAGTTTTAGTTGGAAAATTGGAAAAATGGCATGATAAAGAAATAATATAAATTTCTTTCAAAATTGAAAATTATGTTGACATGCCCATGACAGAATAAATCTAAAAGTAATAGGTTATTTCTCTGTGTCATTTTATAATTACCACATAACAATTATAATCAGGCTTTTCACAATATTTGTGGGATTTGATGAATCAGGTTCAACCAATCCTGTAATTGTCATTTAGCATCTCATATCTCCTCTCTGCCTTAAAATCCATATATTTTATTATTTTGTTAATCTTATGTCCCAAATAAGAAGTGCCTACATCACCATTCTCATCAAATCTAATCTTCTGCTATTCTAGTGCCTCCTCACTAGTGCAAATTGTTGTGCTGAAAATGGTCACAGGGAATTGAGATATTGATCTGCTCAGTTACAAAGCAGCATGGGGCCAGAGCCCGTAGGCTGGAGCTCTTTAAGTGTGAGCAGCTTTGTACATTTGTTCCAATATGTTGTACAAACTCTGGCAAGCTCTGTGGGAAGGTTGCCCTAAACCTGTCCTAGACCCTTTTCCTTTCTGCCTTCTCCAGAAATTGGCCCCATTGGGTTCTCACTCTCCATATTCTGAAATTTCAGTGTCTGCACTGTATATTCTCCTTCCAGTCAGAGCAATCAGGATTTCCTAGTCTAGAGTTCCAATACTAAAATGAACACATACAGATGCTACTACCTCTTTTTAACTTTATAAATCACTAATAACAACAAAGTAAAACCTTCATACTCCACTAAAATGGAAAATATTTGTGAACTCAAACTGCAATATTTGAGGAAAGAAGACTATAAATATAAAAGGAGGCCAACAGAGACTGAGAGAGAAGATGCCCAAGGCTGAAAATTTCAGACAAAATTCTCTGAACACAGTTCTCCATTCAGTTTTCCAAAGTGAGTGTCATATTCTAAGGGAAAAAAAACAAAAACAAAAAAACTATTCATTATTTGAGCAATAGAAACTTGGAAACATTTTGGGACTCATTTTGGTAAAGAGGACTGAAGAAAAAATGAGGTAGAGCCCTAGCCAGTACGGTTGAGTTTGTTGGTGTGCCATCCTGTAAACCTGGAAATTGACCAGGGTTCAATTCCTGGTCAGGGCATATGCCTAGGTTGTGGATTTGATAAGAGATGTAATCGATGGATGTTTCTCTCTTGCATCAATGTTTCTCTCCTTCTCTCTCTCCCTCCCTTCCTCTGTCTCTAAAATCAATAAGCATGTCCTCAGGTGAGCATTTAAAAAAAGAAAAGAAAGAAATGAGATAGAAACACCGTATTTGCAGGAAAATCAGCCTGTTGTTGAGGCACAGGAGAGAAAGGCTCCACATGGGGAGCAGCTATGCCACTGCCGCTCTTGGTGGCCTCGATACCTCATCCACTATCACAGGTCTGTGTCATAAGGACCTTTACTGTGTACCAGGTAGAATTCTTGAGAACCCTAAAATTAAAAGCCTTGAAATCTCTGGCTCTTTCCTCATGGAAACCCTGCTATTACTGGTTCAGGAAGAGCTTTCCTGTTCAAAATTCTTCTACTCTGAATAAAATGAACCAAAATACACTTTTTTAAAAAAAAAAAGGGGGAAAGAGAAAAACAATAAGAAAAACAAATTAAAGGTAAAGAATACTTAGAAAATACACTGGGAAATAACCTAATCCAATGTGGCTCCCCTCTTGTAGAATTGGCTGTGGGGATTTAAGAGAATTTACTTAGTCCTCAGATCTCTTCTTAGATAGGAAGCCTTTTAATGGAAGGTCCAATTGAGATAGGACTCTGCATATGGTTATTCTTCATTCAAGCCTTCTTTAGAGGGAACTTGGCCATTTATCAGAGTGATCACCTTAGGAAAAAGAAAGTATGTACCTAGATTTTCTACGTATTATTATTACTGGATTTAAATTGTTGCTAATATTTAGAGACTAGAAATCCCCCTGTAGTACACTGGCCAAAAAGGGGGTCTATAGAAGTTGAATGATAGATGGGATGTTGGCATGGGTTTATCTCAGAGAGAGCCCAGTAAGAGTATGGAAGGACCCATCCTGTGATTACTTCCCCAATCTCCAAGTGCATAGTGGGAACAGACACACTTAGTAACAGAATAATTGACAAGGTAGTAAACCAAAGACAATACCATATTCCTAAGGAAACTACATAATTTTTGCAACCATCAAAAAATTTGGAGGTGCAAGAGTAGTTATTCCTATTATATCGCTATTTGGTTGTTTTTTTTTTAAACAATGCAAAGTCATATGGATTGTGTGGACAGATTTTATTGTATGTTACTACAAAACTTATCAGGTGATGATGCAATCACATCTGTAGTTAAAGATATTAAATCCTTATTGCAGAAATAGGCAAAGACCTTGACAGCTATTTATTATCAAACAGTGTTTTCCCTACTGACATTAGCATAGATAATCAGAAACATCACATAAGAAAGATAAAAGTAAGGTCTCATCAACTCCTCTGCCCTTTGTTATAATACAGCCTAAAGTTGCACTGGTGAGTTTGATAGCCTTTAGCCACATACGGCTATTGACCACCAGTAAAACAGCTGGCACAAATAGAGATGTGTTGTGAGAATAAAGTATACACTAAGTTTTTAAGTCTTAGTATAAAAACCTAAAATGGGTTACTAATATATGGATTACATATTTAAATGTTAATATTTTCAATGCATTAAGCTAAATAAAATATATTATTAATTTCCCTTATTTATTTTTACTCTTTAAAATGGTACTAGAAAATTTAAAGTGGCAAATGTGGCTTGCAAGTACTTTTTACATTGTGTATATAGTAGACAAAGTTGGTCTAGAAGAGACTGAGTTGTATTGATAACCAACAGAACATCACAGAGGTCCATTAGTTGATGAAATTAAAATAACTGGACCCAGTATAAAGGAAGTTGGGCACATCCCAAACACCTTAGTTAGTTTCATAGATGTCAAGGGTTAAATGATTCAGGGTCTTGCCACATAGGGAAGATTCTGGGGCTCCAGGACTATTTGGTATGCCGTGATATCTTGTCTAAAGTGAGAGATGAATCCTGGCTGGTATGGCTCAGTGGATTGAGTGCTGGCATGCGAACCAAGGGTCACTAGTTCCCAGTCAGGGCACGTGCCAGGATTGCAGGCCAAGTCCACAGTAGGGGGCACATGAGAGGCAACCACACATTGATGTTTTTCTCCCTCTCTTTCTCCTTCCCTTCCCCTCTGTCTAAAAATAAACACAATATTTAAAAAAAAATTTTTTAAAACAAAGTAGAGTGAGAGATGCATTACTGCATCTTGCATTGACCACCATATATTAAAAAAAAAAAAAAACTATAATGCTTGGTAGCCCTGTTTGCAGTTTGGAGGCAATATGTTCTATATATGAGCATGCTGTTTTGATTTATTTGACTTGTTCTATATTTGGGCATGCAGTAACCAATAAGACAGATAACTTAAGTAGAGACCAGCAACAAACTAAGCAATAAGAAAATTCAAAAAAGTCTCAGCAACAAGCCCTGGACAGGTGGCTCAGTGGGTTGGAGTGTCCTCCCATGCACCAAAAGGTTGCAGGTTTGATCTCCAGTCAGGAGACATAGCTAAGTTGTGGGTTCACTCCCTGGTTGGAGAGCATAAGGGAGGCACCTGATTGATGTTTCTCTTTCACATTGAAGTTTTTCTCTCTTTCTCTCTTTCCTTTTCTCTCTCTGTAAAATCAATAAAAACATATCCTCGGGTCAGAATTTACAAAAGGCTCAACAACAAGTTCTGCAGGCTTTGCCTCATGGACTTTATGCCCCAACAGGCCAAATGATTTTGGAAGGTCTGTTGCAAGTCCCAAGAGAATCATAGTGTGTGTCTCTTGGACCTCAGAGTAAATTCTCTTTTCTATTGGAAACTATTCTTCTTTTGAAAAGTATCTCATAGACAGCTACTGCCCATGGTACTGAATGCATGCATAGCTGTGGTATATCAAGGGGCTGACTGTCATACACTGGGTGTTATACAATCTACCTGTCCATATAAGTACACATATTCCAACCATTTCTTTATAAAATGGCATAAGTAACTAGTACTGGCAAGTAACTCAGACTGCCAAGATACTTGTTCCAAATGATTTGCCATCTGCCTTTCATTTCAGTTCTATAGCCCTATAGGAATTCTCTAAGAACAATTAACTGAGGAAGAAAAAGTGCAGACCTGGTTTATTTGTGTATCTGCATCAGGTAGACGCACAAGGCTGCCGCACTTCTGTCTTGCCCTGGGGTGGCCCGAAGGCAGTCATGACGGGAGAGCTTCTCAGTGGTTACAGCCTCTGATCAAAAACTTTGTGTGAAATGCAAGATAGCTTCAAGGACACATCTACACAGATTTGTGAGCAATGATTAATGCTCTGGAAGGCTGGACATAAACTTAAGAGAAACAAGACTGGATAGTTGTTGACAAGGTGGTCTGAAGGAGAGGTATACAGAGGCGACTTTAGGAATTTCCTTAGAATGTGAAAATCTTCACACCTAAGGTGAGAGTGCACCCAGACTCTCTCTCTAGCTCTCCTTTGGTCAACAGTCCTGGATACAAAGTGAGCATAGTGGCAGCAGTAGTGGGCTTTCTCTTTAAAATATTTGTTAACCAACAAACTCATTCCTTTAATACCAACAATGTCCTAAGCAAAAACAACTTTTATTCATCCACAGAAAACACTGTTTTTAGACACAATAGGAGAAAAACCCAAAGCCACAACAGTAGTTTCAAAGGCATCAATTGTAATGTTCCCTCAAATTACCTTGTCAAGTTCTTACACCAATCTGCCTTTGAAATAACAGAAATTAAATACTTCGTATGATTTGAAATTGAAATAAAACCATAATTTTTTGTCTTTTTGTATTTGGCGAATGTATATAGTATTCTACTGCAAAATACAAGTCAAAATCTTGCAATAAAATATTTAGTTTGTCTCATGTAGAACGGCAAGTTACAAATGAACAATCATGAAGCTTGGTCTGGCTACTTGGGCTGTATCATTTGAGCAGCAAAAGACACCCTTCTCCAAGGGACTGCAGAGCCTAAGTCTACTTGCCTCCTATGGAGAGGGCTGTGCTCAATACAGGTGTCAAAGATACATTTCCCAGCTTTTCTACTTAGTGCATGTGTTAGCCTGGGCAAGTCATTGAATCCCATTGAATTCTTTGCCTGTGAGAGAGTGGTAAAAGTACCTGCTTTTTAGACTTGTATATGATTATGTTAGGTGAACTGTAAATAATTCAGTAGAACTAGTTCATGGGGTGGGTTTAGGGGACGAGAGAGCAAGGAAGCTCTAACAGAGGGCGGAGTTCAGTGGATGAAAGGCAGAGAAATTCACAGTAGGGATCTAGGACTATATTCTGCAGGACTTGCATTAGAGCTTTGTGATGAACTGTATATTTTTGTTTCAGACTTAATTCTCAATCAAGCTTTTGATTTATGTTTTCAAGCAAACAGTATCTTCAGGTATCCTTAAGAAAAGTCACAGCCTTTACTTAATAAGGTCTATTTCAATTAGAGTACATCACCTCTTGTGAAGAAAACACCACTTGATAACATTGCAACCTAAAAAATAAACCACGAGGAAGCAAAATCTTTAACAAATTTAGTCAAAAATAAGAATAGTAACATCGGGGTGAATAATGCATAAAAAACATGTGATGATATTCATCACCTATATCAACAGACGTCCAAAATTTACAGTTTGCAACCTAGGCATGCACTATATAATATAATAGGCCCTAGTGACAAACACTTGAAATGTGGCTAGTCCAGGCTGAGATATGCTCTAAGTATAAAATACACCACAAATTTCAAACACCTAGTACAAAAAAGTAAAATCATTAATTTTTATATTGATTGCAAGATGAATGTTATTTTAGAATAGTGTTGCAAAAAATATTTTAGAATTAATTTCACTTTGTTTTTACCTTTTTAATGAAGCTACTAGAAAATGAAAGACTGCCTTTGTGACACACATACCATTTTGGTTAAAAGGCATTGTTCTAGATCATTCTATACCAATATTAGAAACAGAAGCAGCAACTCAGTACCATTATTTTCTTTTTAGGTACTTTCTGAAGAATGATTAAAACTACTTGATTGTAGAGGTTATGTTTATCTTTATAATTCCTGGAGCAAATGCAGGATATATCATAGGTCATGAGTATAACTATCTTTTTGTGTTTGTGCTTTTAAAAAAAGCAGAAAGTGGGGAAGTCACTGTGGAAAATAATGATATTCCTACCAAAGCTTGAGCCTGGAGCTGACCTTTGTAGCTGGCTCTGATCAGAGTCTTTGTGCTCTCGTGCTGGTCCCTAAAGCCTCTCTTAAGAGAGCGCAAGTCTATGAGACAGCAATGCAAGTAAGTGGGAATAAAGGAGCCAGCCATGAACAAAGTGGGTCTGTACATCTCAGATATTGCACATAGATAAAGCTGAGACTACCATCAAGTAAAAAATGAAATCATTTTCATTCTCTTGTGTTTGTGTTTTGCCTTTTCCATCTATTCTTTGATGATGGAAGCTAAACATGGGCCCAGCATCAGGTTCTATACAGGCAGAAATTTGACAGATCCTTTTCAATGATAAAGCTCAGCATGATTTGGCTAGTTCTTCTTCCAATATGTTAATGACATGTGCTACCACACAAGGTTCTTATTTAAAAAAAAAAAAATTTAGCTGCTAAGCCTCAGTGTTAAAAGATTTTGTATGTATCGGAAAACATACCTCTTGTGATTTTGTCTTTTTAGTTGACCTGTAAACTGCAAAATTGATTCAGCGGGAAGAGGGCAGAAGGTGGTTGCCTATGGAAATCAAACCTCAGAGTCTTCCCATTTCAACCCATTTTCACTTTTGTGAGCATGTAAGAGATTATTACCATAGTTTGAAATTGGTTGTTATATGTGCTGGACATAGAATCCCCAAAAGGTAATAAGCTGAGTTTTTGGAAATGCTTTTTGACAAAAGTATCTGCCAGTTTGGTTGACATGACAAAAATGAAATGAATAGTTTAAGTGTCGGAACTGCTGAAGATAATCCTCTGTAATCACAACAAAATCTCTGTGCAAGAACCTCAGTTGTAAGCGGATTGATCCTGATCCATTTGTTCTTGCAACAAAGAAAAAGAGCAAGGAAAAAAATCTCCTTGGGAGGTTTACAAGCCTGCACTGAAGAATATCTTCTTGTTTTGCTTTGTAAGAATAGAAAGAAAGCCTCTTTATCATTTGTTAAGTGTTAAAACTGGTAGGATGGTGAAACAAACAGCAAACATTAATCTGCAGGCCCACCTGCCAATTTAACCTTCATCCTCCTGTGAAAGATGCTCGTGGCGGGCCCGTTGGTAAATTAGAAAGTAATTTTAAAGAATGCACTCCCTGGCTGCTGGGTCTCAATGGCAGCCACAGACTCGGGGATAGAACTTCTTGATTAACTGCTGGCGCAAGACCCTCATTGAAAGCCAGTGATGATTCCAAATCACGCTAAAAGAGAGCTGGAGTAATAATAATAATTCAACCCCGAGGGTTCACACAACTGGAGTGTCAGTCTGGCATTGCTGGTCCCTTGAGCTATTAAGTATGCTGGAGCTTCTCATGACAAACACAGAGGGAGAATCTCGCTGCACAGCTTACGGATAATCACACTGTTTGGGTTCTGTGCCTGCCCCATAGGAGCTATTAGCTAATTATCCAGAAAGCCCTTTGCAACATAATAAGCTCAGAATTTCAACATACAGGCTTCAATGTAATGCAATGTCAAGGATATTCAATATCAGCTTAATAATACTGGGCATAAAATAATAGAGATTTATGCATATGTATTAAAGTATGTGTTTGTTTCTTCACACTCACAAAAGTTTTTTTTTTTTTTTCAGGTATTTTTCTCCTCAACTAATTTACACAAGGGTCTTCTGTCTTCAAAGCAGCATTATTAATATTGTAATTTAAAATAAAATCACAATTTTTAGCAGTTTTATTTCTTAAATATGTACTTGCTGATTTGCTCTTCCTCTGACATTACAAAAAAAACCACAGGAAAATAATCTAGATGGGCCCTGCAAAGGTGCGGGCATTTGCTCAACATGGCTGGGAAGCTGTGCAGGGGACTTGCATGGGATTTCCTGTCTCCCAGTCTACTGTGTATCACACACTGCAACAGGGTCACAGTGGAAATGAAACAAGAACACTGAGGGTTGTATCAGTGTGTCCACAAAGAGGAAATTGTTAAACCCTGAATGCCCAGAAGCCTGTTGTGACCTGACCCAATATTGACTTGCAACCTCTTTGGGGACCATATCCTAATGGTTTGTGTTGCTCCATTGGCATTCTAGAATGGAGGATATGTTCAGCATTGCTTCGGCCATCACATTTCATTGCCTCCAAAATAGAATATGCACGTCTGGGAACTCCCGATGTTATGAAGAGCAAAGGAACAAGCACAGAATAATAATAAAGCCACAGGATTCTTGCCAGAGGCAGTCCAATGCTTCCAGTCTTACCACTTGGACACTCAAAAAGGCAATTTATATCTTAGCCATTTAGCAATTCTATTGTCTGTTTCAGCCCTGTCCTTTTTCAGAAGAAAAATGAAATAAAACAGTGTTTTATTATTTTTAATCCAGCCCTTGATTTATAACTTGAATGCTAGATATTTAGAGAATTTTTCACCCTCTGGTCTATAGGGTCTTGGTCTCACAGAGTATGGGTAGTAACTATCCGAGGGTGATGAAGTGATGCTGAAAGTACAACTGAGACTCTGGCCATGGGCTCCACAACTCCGGGTCATATAGCTACTATTTAGAGAGCAAAGTCTTTGCAATCTATGGGCTGGGTTTGAGATCTGCACTCATTAGTTTTGCGCAAGATGCTTAATCTCCCAGATCATCAATTTCCACATCTGTAAATTAGAGTTATAATATAATGTTGATTTTATAAGAATGTTGTAGGATTACATGAACCAACAGGTATAAATATGCTACTACCAATTTCTATTATCTCAAATCCAGGAATTATAGGACCAGCTAGGGGGAAAAGACTACCTTCTGAAAGGGTCCAAATTTGGCACATAAAAGAAGGACTCATTATCTAATGATACAGACTGATAAAATTGTTTTTCATTTTTTAGGAAAGTCTCAGTTTTTGGTACAGAATACAAGAAAAAAATGTTTTCAACAATTTGATTCTTTTCAGTAAAAAATCTTTGGTGCATTTAGAAGGACAAATGTTTCAGTCGCCTGAAGTTGAGGTAGTTTTTGCCTGAATTTCACAAGCATTTCAATATTATGGGCAAAGCCAAAATTCATCTTTAGTCTCCAACATAAGAATGCATAGCTTTTTTTATTTTTTTCATTCTACAAACCAAAACATAATCTATGGGCTCTTTGAAATATTTTGCAATCACATATTTGATTAATGTTATAGACTTATTTAACTGCATGTTAAGTGGTTTATTACTCTGTCTGCATTCCAGTATGTACAACTCAGAATCTGGGACACTGGAGCTGCTTAAAGAAGCTACTCAACTATCATCACAATGACAACTACATGATAAACCTTTGTGACTGGCTTTTATTACTTAGCATATTTTCAAGGTTCATCCATATTGTAGCAACTCCAACTGTAGTGGTAGTACTGTATAAATACTTCATTTCCATTGTATGGACATACTTCGTTTTATTCATCAGTTGATTGACATCTGGGTTGTTTCCACCTCTGGGTTTTGATGAATAATGCTGCAGTGAATTATTCATGTAAAATTTGTTGCGTGAGACCTATGTTTTCAATTCTTTTAGGTATATACCTAGATGTAGACCTCCCAGGTCAAGGGGTCACTTTGTATCTAACCTTCTAAGAAATGACCAGACTGTTTTCCACAGTAATTGCACTGTTTTACATTCTTTGTAAGTGTACAAGAGTTCTAATTTCTCCACATCCTCTCCAACACTTGTGATTATCTGCCTTTTTTATTTACCCATCCTAGTCACTGTAAGGTGGTACGCCATTGTAGTTTTGAGTTATGTTGATGGTTAATGATATTGAATATTTTTTTCATGTGCATATTGACTATGTATCTTCTTTGGAGAAATGTGTATTCAACCTCTTTATCCATTCTTTATTTGGGTTATTCTTTTTTTTTAATTGACTTGTAAGAGGTCTTTATATATTCTAGATATAAGTCCCTTTATATATACACACACACACACACACACACACACATATATATATGATGTATAAATATTCTTTCCTGTTCTGTTGGTCATCATTTTACTTTCTGGATGGTTTCACTTACAGAACAAAAGTTTTTATTTTAAATTGTATCTAATTTATTAATTTTTGCTTTTGTATCTTGTGCTTTTGATGACATATTTAGAAAACAATTGCCTGATTCAAAGTCATGGAGCTGTATATCTTTTGTTTGCCTCTAAGAGCTTTTGTAGTTTTATATTTAGGTCTTTGATCCATTTCATGCTAATTTTATATATGGTATGAGGTAGAAGTCCAACTTAATTGTTTTACATGTTGATTGATATACATTGACCTGATATAATTTATTGAAAAGACTTTTTTCATTGAATTGTCTTGCCTTGTTGACTATCAACTGACTACAAATGTAAAGGTTTATTTTCAGACTCTTCATTCTATTTTGTTGATATTTGTGTTTTTTTCTTATTCCAGTACTGCTCTGCTTCAACTACTGTAACCTTATAGTAAGTTTGGAATTTGGAAAGTCTGAGTTCTCTAACTGTTCTTCTTCAAGATTAATTTGGCTATTCAGAGTCCCTTAAATTTCTATAGGAATTTTAAGGTTACTTGGCAACTTCTGCAAAGAATCCAGCTGGGATTTTGATATTGATTGTGTTACGTTTTTAGGACATTCTGGGAAGTGTTGCCACCTTAACAATATTAGGCCTTCTAATTCATAACTGGTTGTTCTTCCATTTACTTAAATCTCTTTTCATTTTTTTCAACATTTGATACTTTTCAAAGTATAAATTTTGCACTTCTTTTGGAAAATTTACTCCTAAGTATTTTATAAATGTTGATACTATTATAATTAGATTTTTTTTAGTTTCATTTTTTGGATTGTTCATTAAAAACATATTGAAATAACATTTAAAATAAAACTGATGTTTTTATTTTGACCTTGGGTCCTGCAACCTTGCTATTTATTTATTAGTTCTAACAGTTTTTTTTTAAATTAAGATGAAATGTACATAAGATTAATCAGTTTAAAATGTACAGTTCAATAGCTTTTAGTACATTCACATTGTTGTGTAACCACCCCCTCTGTCTAGTTCCAAAATATTTTAGTTCATGGCAAATAGAGCCCTGAGTCTTAAAAGCAATCACTCTTTATTCCCATCTACCCACAACAACTGGTAACTTCCAGTCAGCTTTCTGTCCCTATGGATTTGCCTCTTCTAGATATTTCATGTAAATCCAATCAATTAGCTAGTCATACATGGGTTTATTTCTAGACTTTCAATTTTATTTTGATTCTCTGTCAATCCTTATCCCAGAACTATATATTGTTTTGATTATTGAATCTTTGTAGTTTTAAAACAGAAAATGTGTTGTCTACCTTGCCAAGACTGTGTTGGTTATTTGGGCCCCTTATAATTCCATATAGATTTGAAGATCAGCTTTCCTATTTCTACAAAAAAAAAAATTCACTGGAATTTTGATAGAGATTAAAGACAGTATTGTTATTTGCTGTCTTAATAATATTAAGTGTTCTGGTTCATGGACATAGGATGTCTTTCCATTTGTTTAGAACTTTCAGTTTTTTTAGGAAAGTATTGTAGTTTTAAGTGTACAAATTTTTTACCTTCTTTGTTAAGTTTACTTTTAAGTATTTTATTCTTTAATGCTATTTTAATGCAACCATTTTCTTAATTTCTTTTTCAGACTATTCTTTATTAGTATATAGAAATGCAGTGGAAGAGAATAGAGAGCCTAGAAATAAACACATACCTTTATAATCAATTAATATTCAAAAAAGAAATCAGCACACACAATGGGCTAAAGATAGTTTATTCAATAAATGGTGCTGGGAAAATTGGACAGATACATGTAGAAAAATGAAACTAGACCACTTTGTTATACCACACACAAGAATAAATTCAAAATGGATCAAAGACTTAAATGTTAGACCCAAAACCATAAAAATCCTAGAAGAAAACATAGTCACCTAAATATCAGACATTGCTCATAGAAACTTTTTACCAGATATATCTCCCCATGCAAAGGAAACAAAAGAAAAAATAAACAAATAGGACTACATGAAATTAAAATATTTTTGCACAGCAAAGGAAATCATCAATAAAATACAAAGACAACCTGACAGAATGGGAGAACACACTCACCAATACATCTGGTATGGAATTAATATCCAAAATTTACAAAGTACTTATGAAACTCAACACCAAGAAAACAAACAATCCAATTAAAAAATGGGCAAAGGACCTGGATAGACACTTCTTTAAAGGGGACATTCAGGTGCCCAATAGACATATGAAAAGATGCTCAATGTCACCAGTCATCAGAGAAATGCAAATTAAAACCACGATGAGGTACCATCTCACACCTGTTGGAATGATTATCATCAACAAATCAACAAACAAAATGTTGGCAAGGATTTGGAGAAAGGGGAACCCTATTGCACTGTTGGTGGGAATGTAGACTAATGCAGCCATTGTGGAAAGCAGTATGGAGATACCTCAAAAAATTAAAAATAGATCTGCCATTTGACCCAGTGACCTCACTTTCAGGAATATATCCAAAGTAACCTGTATCAGTTTTAATAATCATTTTTTTCTTCATTTTATTAATAATGTATATTACATAGATTTTCTTATATTGAACCACCCTTAAATTTGGGTAAATCCCTCTTGGTGATGGCATATCACCATTTTACTATCATGTTGAATTCAGTTCATAGTATTTTCCTGAGGATTTTTGCACCTATACTCATAAGGCATGTTGACTTGCAGTTTTCTTGCAGTGTCTTTATCTGACTTTGGTATCATGGTAATACTGATCTTGTAGAATGAGTTAGGAGCTGTTCCCTCCTTTTCCACTTTTTCTTTTTGAAGAATCTTTGAAGGATTTGTGTTAATTATTCTTTAAATGGTTGATAAAATTTATCAGTGAAGCCATCTGGCCTCGGACTTTTTTTCATTGTTGTTAGGAGATTTTAATTAGCGATTTAATCTCTTCACTTTATTTTTTAGTTATTGCTTAGTAGTTAGTTACTTTGGGAATTACAATTAACATCCTAATTTATAATAATATAGCTTGAATGGATACTAATTTAGCTTGAATGTCATAAAAACTTTGCTTCTATATAGCTCTACCCTCTCATGATGTTATTGTGGCATATTTTAGTTTTATACATTGTGTGCTCACCAAGGAAGGGGTGTGCCAAGGTCAAGTAAAAATACTACAAATCTTTCTCACTGCATTTAAATTATCTTTTTACTTTTTATAATCTATTGATTTTAGAAAGGGAGAAGAAGGGAGGGAAAAAGAGAGAGACATCAACCTGTTGTTCCACTTATTTAGGCATTTATTGGTTGATTTTTGTATATGCCCTTACAAGGAATTGAACCCGTGACATTGGTGCATCAGGACAACACTCCAACAAACTGAGCTACTCATCCAGGGCCAAAATTATCTTTTTCTTGATTCATTATTTACTTGGTTACTGTAAACCTTTGACTATTTTCCAAAGTTATGACAAAGTTGATTCAGACAGCCTTTGTTTCATGATTTTATATGTGTGTGGAGAGATGGGCCCTTTAGCTACCTATTCTAACATTTTTCCTGACATTATTCCTCTAGTAGTTCTTTAAATTGGATTCCTTATAATTTTATATATAAAGTTATATCTTATGCAAATAGATATATTTTACTTCTTCTTTTCCAATCTGAATGCCATTTTTTTTCTCTTGCCAAATAGTCTTGGATAAGTAGTCACCACAGTTATTTAGCAGAACTTGTGAGAACAGACATCCTTGTTTTCTTCTTTATGTTAGGGGAAAGCTTTCTGTCTCGTTATTAGGTATGATGCTTGCTATAGTTTTTCATAGATGTCCTTTACCAGGTTGAGAATGTTTATTTTTATTCCTAGTTTGTTGAATTCTTTTTTTAATCAAGGAAAGGTGTTGAATTTTGTCAAATGCCTTTTCTACATATATTGAGTTGATCATGTCATTTTTGTCCTTTATTCTATCAAAATGGTGTATTATATTAATTGATTTTCAAACATTAAACATTTGCATTCTTGTGGTAAATTCTCCTTGGTCATGGTGTATTGTTCTATTGATATATTGCTTGAATTGATTTGCTAGTATATTGTTGACAATTTTGTATTTATCTCTTTAAGGAAAATTATTGTGTTGTTTTATTTTCTTAAGGTATCTTTTTTTGGTTTTGGTATCAGGGTAGCACTGGCTTATAGAATGGGCTGTGAAGTGTTGCCTTTTCTTCTAATGTCTCGGAAGAGTTTATGAAATATAAGCATTAGTGTTTCTTTAAATGTTTGGTAGAACTCATTAGTGAAGCCATCTGGACCTATAAGTAGCTTTTTTTAATTGCTAATTCAATCTCTATTATAGATCTGTCCAGATTTTCCACTTTTTCTTGATACTTTTTGTTTCTCTAGAAATTTGTCTATTTCATCAAAGTTATCAGATTTGTTGACATGCAGTTTTTCTTAGTAATTCCTTATAATTATTTTAGTTTCTATGGAATCATTTCTTTTTTAGTCTTGATTTTTGTAATTTGAGTGTCTTTTTTATTTGGTGCATTAGTCTGTTCAGGTTATTGTAATAAAATACCACAGACTGGGTAGATTAAATAGCAGAAATTTATTTTCTCACAGTTCTAAATGCTAAAAGTCCGAAGTTGAGGTAATAGCTGAATTGAGTCCTGGTGAGACCTCTCTTTCTGGCTTATAGATGATCACCTTCTACCTGTCTGCTCACCTGGGCCTTTCTCACTCACTGAGCAGGCAAAGAGAGAGAGCAAGTTCTCTGATATCTCCTCTTGCAAGGACACTAACCAATTGGATCAAGGCCCCACCCTTATGACATCATTTAACCTTAATTACTTCCTAGAGGTCCCATCTCCAAATGCAACCACACTGGTGATTAGAGCTTAAATGTATGAATGTTAAGGAGACATAAACACTCAGTTTAAAACATTTCACCCTACACCTTATAATTTATGACCTTCTCCCATGCAAAATACATTCATTCTATTCCAATGACCTCCAAAGTCCTAATTCATTTCAACATCAACTCTAAAGTCTAAAATCCAAAGTCTAACCTAAATGTTTTATAAATCAGATATTGGTGAGATTCATGGTATGATTCATCCTGAGACAAAGTTCCTCTCCTGCTGTGAATCTGTGAAACCATACAAATTATGTATTTCCAAAATGCCATGGTGGGAAATTCATAGAGAGATATTGGAAGAAAGAAAAGAGTGATAGGCCCCAAGAAATTCCAAAATCTAGCAAGGCAAATCTTGTTAGATTTTAAAGCTCAAGAATAATTCTCTTTGGTTTAGTGCTCTGATCCCCAAGTTTACTGAAATGGCAGCATCATCCTCAAGGCTGTATGCTTAAGTGTGATATTGTTATGTTACAGAATTGCATGCTTATAATTTTGTAATAAAAGATTTCATAATAAAAAGGGGCATTATTTGTGCCAGACCTCTGTGTGTGCATGTGTGTGTATATATACATATACATATACATATGTGAGTGTGTGTGTGTGTGTGTGTGTGTGTGTGTGTGTATGCCAGTCACTATACTAAGATCCTGGGAATATAAATAAATATTTTTTGCCTTCATGGAGTGCGTTGTTTCCACATTATTCTCAAAGTTTAATGCAAATAAATATCTTCCTGGAAACTTATTTGAAAATGAATACTGGTAGATCACATATAAATAAGATATGTTTTATTATATCTAGACTATGACCTAGCTCAGATCCTATCACACCTGAGGATAATTGATTACGATGCACTCATTTATGAACCACGCACTGAGACTTACAACTCTAGTGAGTTAGTAAGCCATACTAAAACATAATTGTGATATCCTGAGGAAGAGCTCTGACAGAGGTATGCAAAGGCAGCTGGGAATTACAGCACTAAGAAGAATTAATAGGGCTGAGAGGTAAATTTGGGTGTGAACAGGGAAAGCTATCAAAAATAAATGATAATTGAGTTAGGTTTAAAAAGCATTACTAAGCCTTTCGTCTGTCTGGAGCCATCAGTGGTCTTAAAAGGCTCAGTCAAATGATTTCCAGAAAACATGTATCAGACTCATAAAACCTCTTACAATCTAAATTTATTTCCACTCAAAAATCTTAAACCATCTACTTTGTGTGTAGAAGATGGTGAAGTAAAGAAATAAATGTCTGTTAAACTAAACTAAAACAAACAAAAAAGCATTAACAAAATCTAAACCAGCTAAAAACATAAGGAAGGGGAAGGCTTGGAGGATTGGAGGCCAGGATAAGACAGGAAAGGGAGGAGAGTATCATCCATACAAGGGCGACAGGCAGTCTACAGGAAAGTGGCATTTCCGTGTGAATGACTTACTTACTTACTTGATTATGCCTTCGTTTTAAATTCAGACATCCTTTAATTTTTTTGTTATTTTATTTTTTCTTTTCTTTTCAAAAATAATTTCAATTGTATTTTTTCATTACCATGTAGTCCCCTTATAAACCTCTCCCCCAGCAATTACCACACTGTTGTCCGTGTCCATGTGTCCTTTTACCTTTTTGCTCAATCCCTCCACCCCCTAACCTCCCCCTACCCTTAGCTGTCATCCTGCTCTCTATCTATGAGTCAGTCTCTATTTTGCTTTTTAGTTCAGTTTGTTCATTAGATTCCACATATGAGTGAAAGCATATGGTACTTGTCCTTCTCTGACTGGCTTATTTCACTTACCGTGATGCTTAACATCATTAAGTCTCAGCAAAATGCAAATTAAAACCACAATGATATACCATCTCACACCTGTCAGAAAGGCTATCATCAGTAAATCAACAAACAACAAGTGCTGGCCAGGATGTGGAGAAAGGGGAACCCACCTGCGCTACTGGTGGAGATGCAGACTGATGCAGCCACTGTGGAAAACAATATGGAGATACCTCAAAAACTTAAAAGTGGATCTGCCTTTTGACCCAGTGATCCCACTGCTGGGAATTTATCTGAAGAAACTCAAAAAACTAATTTGAAAGAACATAAGCACCCTAAGTTCATTGCAGCATTATTTACATACTTTTATTTTTAATCCTCACCCAAGGATATGTTAATTGATTTTAGAGAGAGAGGAAGGTAGAAGCAGAGAGAAACATTGATCGGTTGCCTCCCATACATGCTCCAACCACAAGAGACTGAACCTGCAACCAAAGCATAGGCCCTGACCTACAATCAAACCCACAACCTTTTGGTGTGCAGGATGGCACTCCAACCCAGCCACCCAGCCAGGGTTATTCAGATATCCTTTTAAAAAATCTGATCTAGGTTTCATTAGGTTGTCATTCTTTGAAGAAAGTCTGAATGGATTTAGGTTTTCTTTTGATTAGATCAAATGAGGTCTGTCATTGAGGCCTGTCATTCTGGTTGTTTTCTTACAAAGGAACCCAATTGTTTCTTTGACCAGCAGACTGGGCACATCGGTGAAATGGCTTTCAAGGTATGTGAGCAGCCAGATGATGGTGATTATACTAAAGTTGACATATATGCTAGTCAATTAATTAAGGGCAAAAGCAAAATCAAATGCTTTGAGTTAAGAGATAATGTATTTTCTGCCCTCTTAACCAGAAGAATATTATATGTACATGTGGACAGTAAATGAGAAAGAGTGGATAACCACTGCTTAAAACCAAAAATAGAATAGAATAAAGTAAAATAAAATAACATACAGGAGAGATTCCATAGTCTTTGATATGTGCATCAGTGTGTATAAAATATTTTTTTAAAAAGATGTGTATTCTATACATTTATATTTATAGGAGAAATATTTTTTTATTGTAGTTCAAGTACAGTTGTCTCCATGTCCCCCCCACCACTTCCCTCCTCCCCGTCCATCCCCACCTCCCCCCCTTGATCCCAACCCCCTTTGGCTTTGTACATGTGTCTTTTATACATGTTTCTTGAGGACTCCCCTCCTTCTTTCCCACATTATTCCCCCCCGCCTTCCCCTCTGGTTGCTGTCAGTTTGTTCTTTCTTTCAATGTTGCTGGTTATATTTTGCATGCTTATCTGTTTTGTTGGTTAGGTTCCACTTGTAGGTGAGATCACATAGTATCCATCTTTTACCGCCTGGTTTATTTCACTTGGCATAATGCTCTCCAGATCCATTCATGCTGTCACAAAGGGTAGGAGCTCCTTCTTATAGGAAAAACATTTTTAAGCCAGATGTACTAGCTTTACTACTCCTCTCTGCGATTGCTCACTTAGCATGTCCTGCTGCTCCAGTTATGATGCATTCTTCCCTGAAATTTTTGTTAGGCTTGTAGAATTAATGTGGAAAAAAAGAGCCACGATTATCAATTCAGCAAATTCTCCTATCGTGTTTCCCAGTGCTCCAAAGACTCTTAAAAAATTATTTTCCCCATTGGTTATGAGGGCTGTTATTTAGAGTAAAAAGTGAGCCATGGAAAGGGTTATTACAAAAAAAAAAAAAAAGTGATGTTGCGAAGTCAGATTGAGCCCAGAGCAAGATGTTCTATTCCCTTTGGACCATAGAATGACTTCTCCATGGAGTGGGGTTTTATTCCTAAAATCTCAGTGGGGGAGAAAATCCTTAGGTGCCTTGTCAATCTGAGAAATTTTTTTTCAATTGGTTCTGGCTTTAATATTAAAATAAAACCATATTTGAGTAGCATGTAACCACTTGCTACTTAGGGTAGTACGTGACCAGTATAACTACTTATGATGGAAACTGTTTTCCACCTGGTCTACTCAAATGAAACTTCAGCACAGGGCAAGGCAAGGAGTCGAGGATTCCCTTTTCTTAAACTCTTCACAGAAGGAGAAGGAGGCACAGTACCCAAGGCTGCCGTTCTTAAGGCCAATTATTTCTCCCAATCACATTTAGCATACTTTTGAGACAAAATACCAAAATGCCAATGTTTGAAGATGATGACATTTTAAATTACTTTAATAGACTCACCGACTGAGCTCTTGTTTAGGAATGTACTATTACCATTACTACTTTCAGTACTTTTACTTAAACATAAAATGCAAAGTCTTTATTGTAGAGCATTAGGCCTTTCTAAAGCTCTGTTTCCTAATCTGTAAAAGGAATGAACTGGAGAAATGGTGTCTGCTTTTCTTTTCAATTCTAAAATTGTACAATTGACATCACAATATCCAAAAATTACTCTAGTAAAGACAGCAATCATTTAAGTTGTCTTACTTGCTGATCATTTATAGATACACTCTCTAAGTAAGGTCAGCAGGCACTATGTCATTCTCAGGGCTACACTGGATCTGCCACTGGCTGAGATGTAGTGAACTGGAAGGCAGGTTTTAACTTGCTAAATATATTTTCATTAAAATAAGGAAAGTGAGCCTTAAGAAATTGTTTTATCTGTCTGAAAATCTTGAACAATGCTCTTCATTGATTTGTTTCTAATTTTAGAACACTCAAAATGGGACATTTAGTGAACACTTGTCTCCTGAACATGAATGATGTAGGTCTGTTCAAGAAGTGAGCTACGGGAGCCAAACCTTGGGATAGGTCACAGTCAACAGGGTGATGGGATCATGGGCAATTGTCTATCTTTTGTGGATCTCAGATTTCTCATCTTTTTATAAGTGGGCTTCAATTTTTAATATTTCATATGTAATTCTCAAATTCCTAGTGTTTTAAGACTATAGTTTGGATGCATGTATACCCTAATTTATTGTCTAATGGAGTCATTTTACTCTTTGAAAGTTTCGCAGTGACTGAAAAGCTAAGAAAGATCAGAACAAACGGCTGACATTTATGACAAGCGTAAAAAAGAGCTCAGGGTTTTTCAGGAAGTAGGATTATGTTTCAACAAAAAAAATTTATCTTAATAAAATTAAGCGTTTTTTTAAAAGATCTTAAATGCAGTTGGTGATGCTAAACTTACAATTCTCTTTAAAGTACTCTGGGTTGAGCCAGAAATCTCAGATGGTGTAAATAATTACAAGATCATTGTGAACATCTGAACTATGTGCTAGGGTTTGTCAGCATTTTGCGTGCATTTTCTGTCATCTTCCTGACAAAGACACTGTGAGAGACATTACGATTACTTCTTTCTTATCTATAAGGTAACTGAGGCGGACAGATTTTAAATAACTTACATAGGGCCAGCCAGGTAATGAGTGGTGTGGAGAGAAAGAGAACCCAAGACTTTTACAGCAAAGTGGGGACTCTCAGCTCAAACACTCTTAGGTGTACTCTTTTTATAGAAGTGCAAAGTAAATACTAGAAAGCTGCTTTAGTAAGACCCATGGAAAGGTTACCATTGTGAAGAAAAAAAGTTTGCTTTTTATTGTAAATGACCCAGATTTTCCTTCTCAGATTTTATTGACCACCCTTGCTCTACTCAAAAAGACTATTATTTCTTTACCTTCTTTAACCATATATGTTTCCCTCGTGCAAACCTATTACCGTTCCACACTTATCACCTACAGTAGTTGCACGCCTAGACACATGGCTAGGGATGCTTGTGGAGGCATCAACTCCAGGTATGCAGTTGGAAACAGGGACAATGACTTCTTTACAACATAAATAATTCCCATTTTAATCTTACAGCTAATGTGGGTGCTTTAATCTTCAGTAAGATTTAACCCCAAAGCTGTGGACAAAGAACTTTCTGTGTCATCAGATCATATGGCAAAAGTGATGATGACATAAAGGCCCTGGTTTGCTGTAGCTTAGTCTCACTTAAAATGGAAGTAAACCAGGTCAAAGGGTTACATGAAACTCAGTTTAGGTATGTATCAATCAACAGCATTTCTACCTTATAATAACTACTGCTTCCTTCCTCATGGAAAGAAACCTTTCCTTCCCTCATTACAGGCCACCCCAGGATGGGCCATTGGCAGACACATCTGGTACATGCCAGGGTCCTCAACAGACACAGGGAGAAAGAGCCTCAGCAAGAGGAAAGTGGGTGGTCCTTGTTCAGATCTCCTGAAATCCTTTCTTCTGAATTCTAGTCTATTTTTTTGTATGGATATTTAAATGTAGTATCTTAGGCAACTTATTTCTTCAAGGAACCAGATCATTTTTTTGTGATTAGTAATTTTTTCAGTACATACTTTATGTTATTTGATGGCTGTAATTTGGTAAAGTCAACTGTGCATCTAGCCTCAGATGGACAGTGCTGTTTCTAGGCCTTGCCTCTTTCAACTCGCTCTCTGTGTGCTCCTTTATTTTTCCTGGCTAAAAGTATCATTCTTCCTCTTGCCCTCTGTCTTTTTTTTAGATTTTATTTTTAGAGAGGGAAAGGGAGGGAGAAAGAGAGAAACCGATCAGTTGCTTCTCACATGCCCCCAACTTGGAACCTGGGCTGCAACCTAGGCATGTACCCTGACCAGGTATCCAACCTGTGACCTTTGGGTTTGCAGGCTGGTACTCAACCCACTGAGCCACACCAGCCATGGCACCCTCTGATTTATATGCTGTCTCCTGATGGCTTTCTCATCCTCTTTCCTTTTCTTCCCTGCTCAGTTAAGGACTAGTCATTGTAATTCCACCTCTTGGTTTGAGGCAGTAGCAGTGCTTAGGAACGCAGACTTCACAGAGGTTACTTTAGTCCCACTCCTAGCTCTGCCACACTAAACCACTCTGTGTTACATTTCTTTTTCATTTATAAAACAGATGAAAATAGCACCAATCTCCTAGGGCTTCTGTTAAAGTGCACCCTGTAACACACTTAGGACAGTGTCCAGCATTGCCCAGCACTTAGCTGAGTTGGTTGTCATTATCACTGTTTTTGGTCGCATTTGTGTTCAGTATAGGAGACAGACACAATCCTGAACACTTAACACAGAACCCTTTAAGTCTGCTGCCTTGTTTTCCCTATTTGAAAAATAAAGCAGATAATTACTATCCACCAGGAGCGATTTTGAGTGCTTAAGCTGCATCAATTTACATTTCCTTCACCTTCTGAAGCTGAATGAGGTCTTCATTGCCTGAGGGAATGGGGTGTGCTGGGTGGAGAGGGGCAAAGGAGGGAAGCTGGGACAGCTATAATAGAGTAATTAACAAAATATAATTTAAAAAAGAAAAAAATAAAGTTTCATTGTCATTCTTATAAAATACTCTTTTTTTTGTAAGACTTGATTTTACCTCAAGATGCTAGTGAAGAGCATCTATATTTAACCATTGAAATAAAGTGCTGTCAAAATATTAAGTTAGTTATATAACAACCCAGCTACTGAGAACACAAATAGTAGGTCTGTTGCACCCTAAAGATTGGCAAGATACAAAGGAGAATGGAAAACATCAATATTGAAATACATTTGCCATGACCTAAAAACTCATTTCGAAAATGATAGACTCTTCCCCTGTGAGCCAAACACCAGCTGTAGGGTCAATGGAAATTAAATTTAACATTCAGTTTTATAGTCAAAGACAGTAACAATGGCAATCAAATTCCAGATCCACAAAGAGTCCAGGTAAATAAGGCAAAGAGATAACAGACTAATGCATTTCTATAATAATGTCCGTTCCCAGCATTTTACTCCAAGAACATTTACAATAGGTCCTTATACATCACATAGGTGCTTCATACGTATTTGTTGGTTAAAGGAAGGAAATTAGTCATCACAGCTGATCTGTGTTTTTGAATAGGTCTAGAGAGAAACTTCAAGGTATTGATGAACTATATCACATCGTTTTAGCTAAGCTAACTCTTGAAGAGCATATGAAGAAGATAATACACTTTTTATATGTTGTTTTTTCCTCAACTGAAAGAGACATAGTTGCTTCAACTCCTTAAAGACAAATACATGTTAAAAATTACTTCTTGAGTAAAATTTCTCTTCAAAATAAAATTTGTTTAGGAACAGTGACTGAGCTCTAAATTTGGCAACTCTAGCCATCCATGTAAAATGACCAAATTATTTAAGTTGATAAAATTTCCAACAGAGGGAATAAAGAATGTAACACAGCAATTGTATAGCCTTTTCTAGAGTTTGTTCCCTTATTAATAGTAGAGGGTAACTACTGAGCATGTCTATCTAAAGGTATTTCTGTGCTAACTCAGTTCAATTCTTATTACTCTCTGTTCTTCACATGGACTGAATAATAAACTTTACTGTATATTTAAAGTTGGGCTGGTTGCCTCATAGAAATGTGATGGAACATATAACAGATTATGTCACTCTCTTGCTTAAATTCTTTCATGAGATTCCCTTGTCTTCAGAATAACATCTTAGTCTTTCAATAGTAATTTCTGAGAACTTCCATGAATGCTCTCCTGACAAATTGTGCTACATCACCTTCAGTCAATTTCCTCCTCTATCACTAAGCTTCAGTGAATGTTTTCTTTTTCATATTTGGTTCTTTTTTCTCACCTGCCTCAATTTAAAATCATATTTACATGTATGTTTTTTTCAATACTTTTTTTCCACTTGATCAGGGTGATGAACAATTTAAGATGTGTGCTTCTTAAATGAAGAAATAACCACTGATCAAGGACACTGGTATGGTTGGGGAGAGACAAAACTATAAACATGGCAGTTAAAGAAAATGAGTGATCTAAAGTGGAGTTTTTGGAAAAGGTTTTGGGTGGAACTACGCCTGAGCAGATATAATAAAACTGGTGGGGTGATGTGGTTTAAATGAGGAAATGGCAAAGGTAATGGCTCAAGTTAACAATGAAAATTTCCCACGAGGGTGCCACACCTTGAGTGAGATAGTCAAAGGAAGATAGTTAATAAGATTCTGGGAATTGTGTACATCTTATACCACATCATACCTGTGCAGTGGTCCACAGATTGAGCAAAGGTGAGGGCTCAGAAGATTTAATCCACTCCTTTTTCTGTCTGAGTGCTTCCCATTTTGTGAGTTCTCTCAAAGTTCAAGTTGTTGCTCAGTATTCTGGAAAGAGGAAAGAACAAATTCTTATATTAGCCTTTTAATAAATATGACCATTGTAATTGATTGTCATCTTCACTGGTTTTAAACTGAAGTGTCCTATGGTATATGGTCACGAAGCACTGCAGTGTCTCATTTCTCGTTGGCTGATGGTTTTTGATAGAAAAATTATACCCACCTTTTGTCTCATAATATATTTTCTCCCCTCAGCCTAATTGTTTTCCACTATTACAGGATGTTTCTTCTGGGTTATTTTCATGTATGTAATACCTACCTGAGAATTACTAAAATAGTCATTCTAAAACATAGTTATTTGTTAATCACCACCCTACCTCCTAAAAAGCTTATAAGCTTTAAAAAATCAAACTTTAATACAACATCACTATGAAAATGCAACAAATAACTTCTTAAATATAAATAAAGCTATAAATTTCTTACTTATATCTGAAAAATAATAGATTAAAATGTATCCTCCCCCTCAAAAAAATAATGGTACAGGAACATTTATTTTTCTTTCTCCTCCAATTTGTCTTTTAGTTGTTTGAGAGCAGATGAAATCTTTTATCACTATATTTAGACGTCAACCAGGCGGGTCGGTGCCATGGCAACTGCTGAACAAAGAAATGTTAGCAAGGGAGGCTCATACATGCTTTGAGGAGGTACTTACTTAGTGCCACTCGAGTGAGATTAAAGATACTGCCTGGCCAAGGTTGCATGCCTGGCTGCTCTTGCACCCTTGCAAAAGAGGAAGGTGGGCCATCCGAGCGCCACTATCACCCGTGAGAAGGATGGAGACAAATAAGCCTCTGTGCTTCAGGCTCCTCACCTGAATCCAGGCCACTCTCTGAGCCCCAATAATGATGCCTTGATCTTAAAAAATTCTATTCATCTTGAGTCCCAAGTTTACTATAGATGCTCACTTTATAAGATGTGGTTAAAATTAGGTTATTCCCTTGCATTTGTATCCCAAGCTTTTCCTGTATACTTATTGTATGGTTAAGACTCATACAATTAACAAGTTCTTTAGACACTAAAGATGGAAAAGGAAAAATCAAGATAGGGTGCTTGTCTTCTCAGAACTTAAGTTCACTGAGGGAAACACATGATAAAATACAATAATAAATAACAATAGTACTTATATAGTAGACATTCATTTTTAAATGCCATATTTATGTGATGTGAAAACTACTAAGCCAGATAGGCTTCACATGCCAGGACTGGTTTCATTAATGGTGCATCTTGACTGATGGAGAACCCAGGAAGGGCTGCTCTGAAAGGCTGACACTTGAGTTGAGACTTGAAAGAGGGGAAGTCTAGCCACGTGGAGAAAGGGTTTTCAGAGGAGGGCAGACGTTTGAGGCGCTTCAGAGAGAACAACCCTGCCATATTTCAGGATTGAATAGACGTTCAGTGTGACAGGAGTGCAGAGAGTGCCAGGCAAGGTCAAACATGTGCTTGTCTAATCTATCAACTGCGCACTCTTCAGAGGCACTCCCATCTTCAAGCACCCTCAAACTGGTCTCAGGGACCCCAGGAAGCCAAGTCCCCTGGAAGCTAAAAGAAAGAGCACATGCCTACCAGCAAAGTGTATTGTTTTCCTTCATTCTTGAGAGCTCCAGCTCACTGCCCCTGGGGCAGAAACCCAGTGAGGCACTTATGCTCATCAATGACCAGCTCAAGTGCCACAGCCCCTGCAGAGTAACAGGGAAGCACTGCTTGGTCAAGACCTACACTCTGGCTTTAGAGACACCTCCCTGCGACTCCCACTGTTTCCTCTGTGGCTCTACCTCCTGCCCACAGGCTCTCAGTCTGCTCTCAGCCTCACTGGGGCTGCCACAGTCATTGCTTATGCCAGTACCAGGGTGATTATATAAAAGCTCTTCTTTCATTATGGTATGGCAGTATTCTTTCCCTAGGACTCAGAACATTTAGTGACCACAATTGGAGTCAACCTGAGCAATAGGCAGCATGCCTGGGTTAACATCATCCTTCACTCTCTATAATCATTAGCTTGAAGAACATCAACTTTCTACACCCTTGAGGTGATTTTGTTTCTTTTTTTTCCATGAGGCTCTCAGTTTCTCATGTGGTGGTCTCCCTCCCAGTCTTCCACAGGTACAGATAGGTCTCAGTTTGAGAAGGAACTCAGCTTGAGTTCAAATCTTTTTTTTTTATTTAAGGGAATTTACATATTAATTAGTCTTAAATACCTCTTACCCCAACAATATTCAGAAATGCACATTACATGGGTGAGCCATGTGGACTGGGCCACAACATTTTATAATGCTTCTTGAAAAGGGATAGCAAAATCAGTAGTTTTTCTTTTCTGGGCATGAGGACTTTCTCTTCTTGTCTCATTACAGCAGAATCTGCTTCAATATAATGATCTGGGCACTTCTACATTATCACTCTCTCTAGTTGATGAGGCTTAAGAACAATAAAGGAGTCTTAGAAAAGATGATTTTATGGGAAAAAGAGTGTTTCTAGACCCTTCTAATTTTTACTCAATCTGGTCACAAATGCTTGGAGGAGGAAAGCATTACAGAATACATAGAAATAGGGAGAAGGTACCAAAGACAAGAATTTCCCTAGACTAGCCATGCTGGCCTATTCTCCATGTCCTAGTGAAGAATATGAATTAGAAACCAAAGAAGTAATTTTCTTTAAGTAGAGAATAAGGTACGTAGGCAGTGCACATATGGAGTTATTTTCTCCTTAATAGCAAGGTCATATGAAACAAGACAATATTTTAACATGAAAATGTATATGACCTTACTGCTAGATAGGAGAAAATGGCTCTTCCTCTCTGAGATACTAACTCTTAAAATAGCGAGAAAATGTATTATGTTTTACATCTAATAGGAACTCTGGAGAGAGTCAGGACATTTGGTAACCTACTCAAGAAATATTATAAAAAACCTACCAAGCAGAAAACACTGTGCTAAGACTTCTGAGTGGTTGAGTGCAAACAAGACAGTTCCATTACTTATTCATTCACTCAACACATTTACCGAGTGCCTGGGTAGATTAATTCTGATAACTCGTGTCTAGTTTATAGCTATATTAATAGCACATCCCCCAGCGTTTCCTGTGAGAAATAAATGAGATAAAGTTGTTTCATGATACTTGTTAACTAGTTGGGGATTGGCAAATAATTATTTTCCTGTCTCTTTCCACCCTTTTAAAATATAAAACACTGAATTATTTGCTTGATGTTTTTGTCTCTAAAAAAAAATAATAAAAACCTTTCAAGTACTTATCTACTCTTATTTCCTAGGACTTTCATGTCTGGAACTCCTATTACAACAATGGCATGATAGTTTGCTAAGGCTGCCAGGGCAAAGTACCACAATCTGAGGGGGCTTAAACAACAGAATTTTGTTGTCTCACAGTTCTGGAGGCCAGATGTCCCAGATTCAGGTGTCTGCTAGTTTTTTCTAATAGCTGTAAAGATGAGGTCTGTTCCAGTCCTCTGGCTGTGGTTTGTGGAGGGCTGTCTTCATGTTCATGTGGCATTCTCCTGTGTGTGTCTCTGTGTCCAAATGTCTCCTTTTTTTATAAGAACACCAGTTATACTGGATTAGAACTCACCCTACTAATCTCATCTTAAGTATGTATATTTTCAACAACACTCTTTCTGAATAAGTTCACATATTAAGATACCGAAGTTAGGACTTTGAAATATGAACTGGGGGAGAAAGGAAGGGGGACAAGTCAACTCATATCAAGTGGTATTGTTTTTCTTGCAGCATTTGAACACACCCTGTTCTCCTCTACTCTTGTTCTTTCTGCTGTCCTAAAATCTCTTCTTGTTGAAATCTCTCTCATCCTTCAACTCCAACTCAATATTAATCTCCTCCATGTAGTTTTTCCTTAATTTCTCCAGCTGAGGTTGACAATTTTTTAAAATTTAAATGCAGTTATTTTACTTTGTTTTTAAAATACTTTTATTCTGGTACTTATTTTCTATATCATTAACATATAGAACTATTCAATCAATGAATATTTTGAATACATGAAGGTATATGTAAAGATGTTTCTTTTTCCTAAATAGGCTATAAATTCTCAAAATAAGGGACCCGGGTTATACTTATTTTTATAATGACTGTTTTTAACCCATATCCTTATATGTAAGGTGGATTAGCAGAGAAAATGCTCAAGTAAAAAAGAGGAAAATCATTTGGAAAAGGAACCCACTCAGACAGGACCCCAAAGGATGACCTTCTTTGGTAGGATTTCACATTCCAGAGGCTAGCGCTTAACCTGTTAACTTTCAAAACTGACTCCAACAGCAAATGGAAAGTGGTTTCATTTTTAAAATAAACACATGCATGAGGTCGATGGATAAAATCAGAACATTTATTTATTAATTCACCGTGAGAAATGAACTGTCATAAATACTGATGGGTGATGTCTCTTGGCTAGTCTTATGTGAGAAGCCAGATAAAATCAGAAGTTTGCTGGGTGAGCATGGACTCAGATCAAGGGAAAATCAGTAAGTGATTTGAATATTTAATGGCATCAGACTAAAGTAGTTTGATGCATTTATCTTCATAGTGTGATTATTTGGCCAGTGAAATGACATTCTTGAATCTACTGCCTAAGCAAACAATTCCATCAATGTTTGAATCTTGGGCTATTCTTTCTCTTTGTGTAAGCTGATTATCCTGTTTTTTTTAAAATCTCCTTGGATCATACCTTTCTTTTAATATTCAAATAAACTATTTTAGGACTCATATATGGTATGACTATAAAACATTCAGTCATTTCTCAAATATTTCTGAGAATTTATTCTCCAAGTTGTCATTTATTATCTCTCACTCCAGACTACTCCTACTAGGATCTCCTCCCTAATCACATCTTGCCATCTAACTACTCTCTTAATATGTTGTTTTACTCTTGTTGCTCTAATTAGTCCCCACACATATATATTTTCTTATCTTTATTTGCGAGAAAATAAGGAACACTTGACTGTTTAACTAATTTGCTGGAAATCTGTATCATACAGAAATTTCAAAAGGACAAAAAAAAGAAAAAGGTCAACTGGCAACTGCTCCCAAAGATTACTACCATGGCCCATTATAGATCATCCCTAAGTGGCAATTTCTCCACCACCGTGGTGTTGAATCTTCTATCTTAATCTAATTATCGATCTCCCCTCTTGCCCTTTTCAGCTCCCAAATTCCCAAACTACCTTCTCTAGCCTACATGAAAAAACAATGGTAAAATTCCTTTAAAAAATTATAGCCCCACCCTGGCCAGGTAGCTCAGCTGATTGGAACATTTTCCCATACACCAAAAGGTTGTGTGTTTGATTCATTTCCTGGGGCACATACATTGAGGCAATGGATTGATGTTTCTCTCTCGCATCAATGTCTCTTTCTCTCTCACTCTCTCTCTCTCTCTTTTCTCTTCTCTCTAGAATCAATAAAGAAGTCCTTGGGTGAGGATTAAGGAAGAAAAAATTACAGCTCCCTTTTATATGATTATACTATTATTTCTAGAAAGTGTTTATTAAATGTCTACTATGTGCCAAACTGTGATAGGTCTTGGGATACAAAAATAAATACAGTCCATTTTCTCAAACATAGTTCATTTTCTCAAATACTAATTTAAAAATACACAAACGAATATATAATTACAAAGTGAAACAGTGTC
Source organism: Pteronotus mesoamericanus (assembly GCF_021234165.1). Classification (NCBI taxonomy): domain Eukaryota; kingdom Metazoa; phylum Chordata; class Mammalia; order Chiroptera; family Mormoopidae; genus Pteronotus; species Pteronotus mesoamericanus. The sequence goes on along the minus strand of NW_026555215.1, from coordinate 674,887 downwards.
GAGGAGAAGGTGTGAGAGGATACAGTGAGACTGGGGAGAGAGGCAAGACCATGTAGGAACTTAGAGGATTGCTAAGACTTACATTTAGGTCTCTGAGAACACCGGTCAGCTAGTCTGCTGGTCTGGGTGTCCCACCCCTCCCTACACAGCTTTCAGTCATGGCCTCCGGAAACACATCGGAAAGCCTCTCACCCCCAGCCCTGCCCCGGACTTCCAGGCCACCCGTGTAGCGAATGGCGCCTTGAAGGAGAAAAAGCTTTTGGACTACAGAGGACTATGTGTGGTACTCTTTTTCCACCCTTTGGACTTCACTTTTGTGTGTTCCACAAAGATCATTACTTTCAGGGAGCACGCCGAGGACTTCCGCAAGCTGAGCAGCAAGATGCTAGGGGTCTCTGTAGACTCTCAGTTCACCCACCGGGCTTGGATTAACACCTCCCGGAAGGTGGGAGGTGGGGCCCCTCTGAACGTCCCCCTGCGGATGTAACCAGAAGCTTTTCCCATGATTAAGGCCTGCTGAAGGATGATGAGGGGATTGCATACTGGGGCTTTTTTTATCATCGATGGCAAGGGAATCCTTCTCCAGATCACTGTCAACAATTTGCCTGTGGGGCGCTCGGTGGTTGGAGCTCTTCGGCTGGTTCAGGCCTTTCAGTGCGCAGATGAGCATGGGGAAGTCTGTCCTGCTGGCTAAGCCAGGCAGTGACAGCGTGGCCACAATCAAACCCAGCATGGATGACAGCAAGGAATACTTCTCCAAACACAACTAAGCTGACAAACAGGCACAAAGTTTGGGCTCTTGTCCCCTTCCTGGGTGCCCTGTGCTGGCCCAGGAAAGGTCAGATTTGCCCCTTGATATTCCACAGTCTGCGACCCTAAAGGGTTAGTCCCAGGCCTTCTCGTATTTCTGGCTAAGTGGTGAATGGTGACCCATCCTTGGAAGCCACCCAGGCAGCAAAACATTTAAGTTTTAAGTTTTGAATAAAGAGTGACTCTGGTTGTGGTATGTAGAATGAATTGGAGGTGGACAAGAGTCTGAACAAAAACACAGCCCAATCAAGAGATGATAAATTTTACAACAACTATCAACTAAAGAGGATAGAAGAGAAAGGATTTGAGAGTCATTAAGGGGAAAATATCAATAGGAACTGTTAATAGATTGGATATGAGTTAAAGAGGAAAAAGCCACAAACATGGACCTTAGGCTTATGATTGCACATCAGCAAAGATGGAAGTATCATAAATTGGAATACGAAATCCTAGAGGGAGAGCAGGACTGGAGTTTGAAGTTGTGAGCCAGTCTGGGGCATGTTCAGTTTTAGGTGCCTTTGAGATACCCAGGTTGAATTGTTGGTAGTGGTGAATATGCCGACTGGAGCTCAGAAGAGAGAACTGAGCCATAATTATATACGCAATATTTAGGTTGAAATGTAGCTGAGGGTGGATGTGATTATCTAGAAAGAAAGTACAAAATGAAAAGAGTAGAGGGCCTAAACACAAGCTGTGAGAAATTCCAGCATTTTGTGGCTATGAAGAGGAGGGTGTGCCTAGAAAGGAGGATGAGGAGACTGGGGTGCCTTGTAAAGTGGTAGACAGAGGTGTTTCAGGAAGAATCTAGTTCACATGCAGATGATTCTCATTCATATAAAATAAAAACCGGCGGGGTGGGGGGGAGATCTTTGGAGAAATATAAAGGTCTGGGAGGCTTTTCCATGTGGAACATGGAAACCACAGTCAGATTAGAGACTTGAGAGTCTAGAACATGGAACACAAAGGAATGGAGCTAGGGACAAGGCATTCTAGAAGTTTTCTATGAAACAGAAAAGTAAAAGATCAGGGTTTAAATAAAGACGCATGATAGGAAAGGTTTTTGTTTATTATTCATGTGATGTAGTTACAGGAGTTTAAACATAAGAGTTGATATACGTAGATGATTATAATAGATTAAAAAAAAATTGGTAAGTTTGAGTCCCTGAGAAGCAGTCCACTGCTGCAGGGATCAACTTTAGAGAGAAGGAGGGGCATCCCTAAAACAAAGAGAAAGAAAGAAAGTGGGTGTTTTTAAACACAGGTAGGGTGATAGGTTGGAAGTTGAAGAATATTCTAAATGATGACTTCAACTTTTTTTGTTAAGTGGAAGCTTTAGTCTTTGTTTGGGGAGGGGATGTTTCAGTGGAATTATAGATTGGAGGAAAATAGAGAAATTTTGAAATGTCATTGGAGATGAGTATGATTAAAAAAAAAAAAAAAAAAGAGTGTTTTGGTGCTCCCTGATTGGGTGCATATATATTAAGAAGTGTTCTCTTCTTGATACATTGTCCCCTTTATCATTACAAAATGACCATCTCTGTCTCTCATTGCTGTTTTTATCTTGAAATCTATTTTGTCAGATATAAATATGGCTACACTTGCTTTTCTCTGGATGCCATTTGCTTGGAAAAATCACTTTCCACCCTTCCACTTTGAGTCTATATTTGTCTTTGCAACTGAGATGTGTTTCCTAAAAGTAGTGTATGGTTGGGCTTTATTTTTGAACCAATCTGCTCCTCTGTGCTATTTTATTGGTAAGTTTGGTTAATTTACATTTAAGGTGATTATTGATTTATGAGGATTTTCTATGGTTCTTTTATTTTTGTTTTCTGGTATCCCTATGTCTCCGTTGTTTTTTGTTTCTCTCTTGTATATCTGTCTGGTATTCTATGATTTCTTCCCGTTTCCTCTTTTTTTTTTAAATGTCTCAGGTTTTTTTAGGGGATGTGGTTACCATTATACTCATGCAAATGAATTCTCTGTCATTTAAATCACATATATATTTTTCTGGAGATTTTTCATCTTTTTCCTCAGCTGCCTTGTTACCTTGGTTAGTCGTTGTTATCTGATGAATTACTTCTCTGCCTAGGCATCCGTGGGAATGAAATCTGCTTTTTATTTAGGAGGCGTACTTTGTTTAGTAGGTTGATAAGAAGTCTTTCTTTTATTTTCCAGTAGGTGGTGCTGAAGTGCAGTTTTCTAGTTTCTCTTGCACTGCTCTGGCTTGGATCTCTTCAAGTGAGTGGAAAATGCAGTGTATTCCCTGAGGAGGTGGCATCCCCTCTGTGACAAGGTCGCTTCTGTTTCAGGGCACCACCCCCATGGGGGAATGTGGTGGGTAATGACATTCCTACAGGTGAAACCCCATTTCTGTCCTTTGCAACCAGATGCTGCCTTCACTGCCAGAGGTGTGCCACATGCCCTGGCTGGGCTCAGCTGCAATGGGTGGGGTGAGGGGGAGCTGGGAGAGGCTGGGTGGTGTGTTTGTGGCTTTGTTCTCTTCCCTGTATGGCAACTGCTAGACCTCAGCCACCTTGCCTCTGTATCTTCAACCCTGTTACTGGGATTAGCTGCAGCGTGTGTCTGACACTCAGAGAAAAATGTTTTTGCCTCTCCAGTTCTCAGGGCTGCAATGTGTTCTGTAGCCCCACACTCACTGCTACAGCTTCTTTGGGGGGTCTCTTGATAGCTCTGGGAGGGTGAGGGAAGGCAGCCAAGCTCCATGGCTTTCTGCTTGGCAATGGCAGCTGCCAGTCACAGCCATAGCCCTGTGCTCTGCCTCCACCTGATCCCTGGGCTCAGCCACAAAGTATACTGACCACTCAGACAGGAATGCTCACTTAATCTCTCCGCTATTCCAGGCTGCAGAGAGTGCAGGTGGCAAGTTGATCCTCTTCTCTCCCAAGACGTGCTGTGATCTCTGGGCTGTGCCTGTGGCACTCATCTCAAATCTTCTCTCTTCCCTCCTACCCCACTCGCTTGGACTTGTCCACCTTCAGCTGTTCCAATGTGTGGATCTCTCAGATGCGTTTTTGTGTTGAGCAGGAAATTATAAATTTGTTAAATTATAGCTGTTCAGTGTGTTGCTACTTCAAGGGGAGAGACAAGGGGAATCTCTCATGCCTTCATTCCTCAGACTAGAAGATAAATTTATATTGTTTAAGTCACCCAGTCCATGATATGTTGTTATGCCAGCCCAGATAGACTAATGTACACACTACCCAAAGTTAATGCAGACACTGTAAGGAGACCAATTCCACAACTCCCCTCCCTTCAGGTGCTAGTTTCAAGTTTCCGGGTCCCAAGAATCCCTGAACTGTTGTCTGACATGGCTACAGGTTTGGAGGTTCTTATCACCCCCTCTACAGCTTCAACAGTTTGTTAGAATTACTCGCAAAACTCAGGAAAACACTTACTTACATTTATTGGTTAAATATAAGGCTACAACTCAGAACAGCCAAATAGAAGAGTTGCACAGGGCAAGACCTGGGCATGAAGGGGCAAGCCACAGAGCCTCTATGTCCCCTCTGAGCTTTCCATCCTCCCAGTAACCTGATGTGTTCTCTAACTCAGAAACTTCTAAACCTCACTGTTTAAGAGGTTTTTAATGAACGTTTCATTATATAGGACAACTGATTAAATCATCAGCCACTGGTAATTGAACTCAACCCTCAGCTCCTCTGCCTGACCCAGAGGTCAGGGAGGGGAGCAGGTGCAGGACTGAAAGTTCCAGCCCAACCTTTTGGTCATGCTTTGGTCCTTCTGGCAACCAGCCTTCACCCTGAAGTTATCTAGGAGTCATCAAGACTCACTTCATTAGCATAAACTCAGGTATGGTTGGAAAGGGTTTGTTATGAATAACTAAAGATGCTCCTATCCCTCAAAGAATTCCATGGGTATTTGAAGCTCTGTTCCAGGAATCAGGACAAAAATCAAATATATATTTGCTATCATACCACACACTCCTTAAGTGATTAGCTTGGCTACAGACCGCTTTTGAAATAGCAAACTTTGTTTCTTTCTGCTTGTCTTCATTGGCAGCCAAGCTCTCCACTTATTGATCAATTCATGTATTGAGACATTGCTCATACATTCAGTTAGTTACAATCAAGTCATGGTAGTACAGCAGCCATCATCTCACCCTAAGGTGACTTTCTGGTTCTTAATTTAACTTATTAAAGTTTTATTATATTTTGATTTTTATACTTTAACTCAGAAGATATTCATACTTCTTTGGGGGTAGCAATTATTTTATACGATATTTTATTTTTTAATTTGTTTATTGTTATCCAATTACAGTTGTCCTCTTTTTTCCCCATTACTCTCCCCTGCCCTGCTCACCCCCCCATTCAATCCTCCTCACCCCCCACCCGTTGTTGTCCATGTCCATGGGTGCTTTATACATGTTCCTTGACTTGACCCTTCCCCTTCTTTCCCAAAGTATCCCCTCCCCCCTCCCCTCTGGCCACTGTCAATTTGTTCTTCATTTCCATGTCTCTAGTTCTATTTTGCTCACTTGTTTGTTTTGTTGATTAGGTTCCACTTATACTATATATTAAATATTACTGGATTCTTAAGCAGTTTCAAAGTTTTCAACATGAAAGGTAATTTTAGATTATCTTGCTATCTTGAAAGTTATCTCAAGCATTGGGGACATTGTTACAACCACAATGGTTTCCAGAATGAGAAGGAAAAAGGAAGACCATCATATTGTTACAACTTTAAAAATTTCATAGGCTCAAGAAGTAATTTTCATCCCTAAAGAGAAAGAAAGGAAAGACACTGTAACCAATTAATGATTTGGACATAGGAAAAGGACTCACAGTTTATTCATAGCAACTTATTTATTGTTCATTCACATTGAAAGTACTTTCTAAAAAGTCTTGTTAATTTGTTCTCTATTTAAAAAGAGGGGGAAATAGCCAATATTGCAGTATTTGTACTTCTTTTATTGTGGAGTTCCTCAGCTATACCTCATAGTAGCTTTCATGGACTTAATAAATATTTTGAGTGAATAAGTACCATGAAGGCACAGAAATAAATAAGAGTAAATGCCTACGATTTTTTTGTTACTTGTTAAAATGTTCTCAATTTGGGTGTTTTAAATTAATATGTGTAGAGGAAGTTTATGAATTTTTATTTTATGTGGCTTAAATAATTTCATATAATATCTATGTGTACAAACACTTCAGTTGGGCCTTTACTTCTTAGATCTATTGCTTAGTTTTCTGTGCTCAAGGATCAACTGCCATTGGGGGCCTGATTGTCATGAAGAGACCCCTTGGTTGGTTTACCTGGCAGCAGTCTCAGCGACAAGCCCCTTGGCATAAAAGGAGCCACTCAAGGACCTATGCTTAATTTTGAAATTCTTTAAACGAAATAATGAGGACCTGGCTGGATAGCTCAGTTGGTTAGAGCTTCATCCTGATATGCCAAGGTTGGGGGTTCAATCCTGACTCTGGGAACATACAAAAATGAGCCACTGAGTGCATAAATAAGTGGAGTAACAAATCTCTCTGTCTCTCTCTGTCTCTCTCAAATAAGTAAAAATAATCAATATTTTTTAAAAATAAAACACAAATCATCACAGTAATAATGTTTCAAATTGTCTTTAGACTCTCTGTCTAATGCCTTTACAACTTAAGCCAATAGTCATTACTTTCTTTTACATTAAGTATCAGCTTATATTTTTCATTTGGTTTTATGGATAATAAGGCATATTTTTAAAAATCTTACAATGATTTTCTCAAAGTAATCTAAGGTTTGGAAGGAAACTTATCATCTTTTTCTTTTCTTTTTCAGTAGTAAATTTATTAAGAGATCCTAGGATTATGTATTATATATTTCAGAGTGAAACCAGTTATAAACAGGCAACAGTAATTTTTTGAGGTTCTTAACTTTATTATTAAATCTAATAAAATAATTTTGTAGTTGAGAAAATATGTCCTGATGGACGTATTTTTGGGCCAGGCTGGGCTCCTCCGAACCGCAACTTCGTCCTCTTTTCAGAATGGTAAACAATCCTCAAAGCAACAAATCAACACAGAATGGCAATACAGAGTCATACTGAACTCCAACTTTTCCATTTTGCATTTTACTTCCAAATTTTTTTATTAGATGATGTTTGGCTTTCAAATTAATTTGAGCTGTTTTATAGAACTGAAAATTTCTGCATTTGATATGTTGATTATGAGTATTAGGTAACAGATGGTATTGTGATATAATGGCAAAACGTATGTCTTGAAGTCACGCAGACAAAAAGCAATGGAATCTGGTGGAATAATAATGACCTTTAGAGTCAGGAGGGGCATCCCTTAGAGTCCTGACTTGGTAGCTATAGGGCTTTGGGCAAAGCACTTAACTCCTTTGCCGCTTAGCTTACTTATCTGTCAAATGAAAAAATAATCCTTAACTTGGAGAGTTATATAAGGACTAAATCTGCATTGCCTAGAATAATAGTAGGTGCTTAATAATTAGAAACTTGTGTCATTTCTCTATTCAATGTGTCATTGATCAAATTTGAAAATTTGGGCAAATTATCTAACCCCTTGAGTTTTTGTACGCTTTATAGCAAATAGAAAAAATACTAGCAACCTCACAGGACTGTTGTGAGGATTAAACAATTGAAATATGTACAGTAGCATTCAATACATATTTGTTTATTTTTATCTCCTCTTTTTCTCTCACCAACAATTTTTTTCTCGTTAATTAGAAACACTGAACAGTTCAGAGTGAACTTGAGATTGGAAGAACTTGAAGGCAAGGGTATTTGTTTCTTTATTTTGGGTGACATGTCATGTGCCTGTACACACTAAAAGTAAAAACAAATAATGTATTGAGTTTTCTTGATTTCAAAAACGCCTCATTCAAGGGATTTCTGATGAAAGGTTCTTGCATTCATAGCCTTGCATGCAGAGTTTCTTGCATCCCAGAAACTCTAACTCTGGGGAGACGTGGGTAGATATACGTCTTCTGGAAAGTCTTACATGTCCAGTAGTATGTAAAATGGTCTGAACACAAGCACTTAAGTTTGTTCTGCAAAGATGGGAGGTTGGACCTTGCGACAGCTTCACTCATATTCAGCCTGGGTTTTCTTAGAATAAAAGTTTTGTCACACTTTTCTCAGGGTGCAGATGAGGATTTCATCCTTGCTAACCGTGATGTAAACTCTGGCAGGCACATGTGTCCAGGGGGAGAGCAGTTCTCTTCAGTCTTTTGCAACCATTGGATGTGAAATGGAGAAGGCCTCGACCGGCGTCGGAGAAGGATGACAGTGAGAGGGGCCCCAATGAAGAAAAGGAACTGCCATTTCTGGCTCTGCCCTGCTCAGAAACAGAACAGAATATTCACTGGTTACACTAAAAAATCACAGGTGATTTATAATTCTTATACTAATTATCAATCTGTTAATAATTTTCTAAAATAATGTTGGAAGAGAAGTGATGTAGCCAAGCATTTTTGTTGCTGTTGTTGGAGGACATCTTAGCTGTTTCTATTTTATAGCAAATATAAGACTTTGGATTAGATTCAGCATAACAAGCAAAGCTGAAGTCAGCAGAACTTGATTTTGTTTCCAATTTTGAGCTTACTTATTGGAAGAACTTGGAAAAAATAATAAATTCACTCTTACAACAACAAAACTTAGATTCTCTGAGCTACAATAACTGAGAGGGATTGTAAGGTTTAACTGGGTGATCCAGGCATGTAAAACTTATCACACAACCCATCTTCATGAGCAGAGCAGGATGCATCTTGTCTGGTTTAATTAGGAAATGCAATTAGAAGGTGAAGTCTGGAAATTTATTAGATTTGTTTAGTACCATTCTCAAAAGGTCCTAATGTGATATAATTCCAAACATAAAAATGCTTACCTTTTATGTACTTCATGGTTTATTTCTATTATAAGAGAAAAGAAGAAAATATCTTATATTTCCTCTGCATTATTTCCACAGGTCTACCAGTGTATTTTAGTATGTACATTGTTACCTAATTTTCAATTACTTAGCCTTAATTTTATTACTTTTTGAAAGAAAATGAATCACTGTCATCTGCTTTTATCAAATTAAGTTATTGAGAATGTGCTATTAAAAAATCTTGAATAACTTCTGATGATTTTACAAGTAATTCTAAAGAAAAATAGATATTGCAAATATTATTTTGAAATATTTTATGAATTTCAGGAAAACCAAGAAGTTTCACTGACTTTACCACAAAATCACTAAATAAAAGTTGTATTTTATTGTATACATTTATATATTATTATGTTTTAAGTAGTTAAGTTGGTATTAAAAATATCTGATTAATTCAGATATATCCAAACCAGTAAAAGTAGTAATTATGTCGATGATGCATAAAAAATTGAAAATGAAAAATTGTGTCTATATCTAAAGCTTTTCAAAATGCTGTGTATGTTCTAGAACCAGTTCATTGTGCAGAGCAGTGTCTAGGAGGGTAAAGATAGTATAAAATCACATTGTAGGTGCTGGGCTTTATGATAAGTTTGACATGCCTGGGTTATCCAATTAGGCCTCATGCTCTCTCTAACTCTGCTCAGAGAAAGTAAGTTTTGTTGTTGTAGGAGTGAATTTATTATTATATTTTTTCCAAGTTCTTCCAATAAGCAAGCTTCATCACATTGTACTTTATCTTTAATCTAAATGATACTCAACTGCCTAATCACAAATAAATACATATATTCATTATCAGTTAGATACTGTTTGCCAAAATATTAATTTGGATTTCAACTTCCTTTTCAATTAGAAATCTAGGAAAGCAGAAAAGCAAAATCTTTGCCACTAAGACACCAACATCAGAAATCAACATTGGCAGAGGCATATGCCACTGTCACGGATATTCTGCCAGTTGGTTTAAATCTAGTCATGTGTTAGCTTTTGATACCTACATGAGAATTACCTTTGCAGGGAAGTCTTTTTACATTTTCCTCCTGCTACTCAAAAGTAGAGTTATGCTTACAGTACGCTATCAAGTCATAATGCACATTTTTATTTACTAGAGCAATCTCTCTTTGGTTCTTAAATTACTGCCTGGTATAACTTTATCCCCCCAAAAACATAAAATTTCTAAAACAGCTCAGTTCTCCTAAGTGCCTGACTTTCTGCTTTAAAGTAGAAGCAATGTAAGGCACCAAAAGAAAACATTGCTGTGTTCTGAGCTGCTCAGATAAATGCTTGATTGAAACAAAGTAAAAATGTATTTTCTTCTCCTGATTTTTTTTTGCTATCCCAGTTTTTATAATTAAAACAATTTCGTCTTACATTTATTATATCCTTATATAATCTAGTCAGAAAGTACATGGAAAATATGCCTAAAGTTCAAGAAAAAACAGTACAAGAATGTGAAAAATCTAGGCCAAATATGTTTGGTTTGGGAGAACATCTGCTTCTAGATTGATGGATTAGAAATGTCTTCCTATATTTAGCTGTCACTAAATACAACTAAAACCCCTGGAATATATATGAGGTCTGTCAGGGATAAACCCAGCCATTGTTAATACAAGAACAGTTTGCAAGACATTGATGTAACCTGGCGGCCAAGGAGAGTGGACTGGAATGTGCAGGTGTGACAATGATGACTTCATTGTACTAGTGAGTAGGGGCAGTAGGTGCCATTGAGTGAGCATGTGTACTGTGTAGCTGCTGCATTCAAAATGACTGAGTGAGTAGAGCAGCAAATCAGAGGAAAGAATCAGTGAACTTGAAGGATGAGCAGGAGAAATTACCCAACCTGAAAAACAGACAGAAAATAGATGGTAGGAGCAGGATGGCAGGGCAAAACACAATCTGACAGATTTGGGGTACTATAAGAACTAAGATCTAATCGTTATGTTATTGGAGTCCCTGGAGGAAAGAACACATTTGAAGAAATAATGATTAAACTTGTCTGAAATTTGGTAAAAGATATAAACCTACAGACTCAGGAAGTTAAGTAAACTCCAAACAGGATAAGTCCAAAGAAATTTATACAATGACACATCACAGTCAAACTTATAAAAATAAAAACAAAAAAATCCTGAAAGCAGTAAGAGAGAAAGAAAATCTTTCCTATAGAGGAAAAGCAATTTGAATGAATGACTGAAATTCTCATCAGAAACTTTAGAGTTTGGAAAGAACTGGCACAATATTCTCAAGTGCTAAAATTTTTTAAGTCCCAACTAGAATTCTATATCCAGTGAGTATGTCCTTCAGAAATAGACGGAAAATCAAGGCATTCTGAGATAGGAGAAACTAAGATAATTTGTTGCCAGCTGACCTACCTTTAAAAAATCATGAAAATAATTTCTCTAAAAAGAAAGAAAATGATAAAAGAAGAAGGCTGTAAATATTAGGACAGAACAAAGACCAATGTAAAGATGTAAAACATGGATAAATAGCCTTTTCTTCTCCTCTCGAGTTTTCTAAATTATGTTTGACAGTTGGAGCAAATATTATAATACTGACTGATTCTCAATGTATGGAGAGGAAATATATATGCACATGTAATTAAATATGGGGATGGAAAAGTATAAGGGGAAAGACTTCTATACTTCACTCAAGCTAGTAGAAACAGAAGACTGAGATAAGCTAGGCATATATGATAAAATACTTAAGCCGCTAAATACAATAAGACACTAAATAATACAATACAATAAGCCACTAAAATATTGGTATCAAATATTTTTATATGACACTGCAAAACACTATAGATAAATCAAAAATAGAGTTCTAAAACAAAATGTTCAAGTAAACCAAAGGAAGGTAGGAAAAGAAAACAGAAACACACAAAATAGAACAAAGAGAAAACAAGAATAAAATGACGTATGTAAGCCCTATAATGTCAATAAACACAATAAATGTAAATAATCTAATAGGTGGCTCTGCGGTACAATGGGTAGCACATTGGACTTCTAAATGTAAATTGTATAAATGTACCAATTAAAGATCAGAAATTGGCAAATTTAAACTTAAACATGACCTAATATATACTGTCTATAAGACAATCCATTCAAGTATAATGATATAAACAGGATGAAAGCAAAAGAATAGAAAAAGATATATGATGAAAAATCTAAGCAATATTAAACAAACATGGTTATATTAATATTAGATAAAGTATACTTCAGGGCAAAGAAAATTACCAGGGACAGATGTAGCCATTAATAATAAAAGATCAAGCCACCAAGAAGCATAGCAATCCTGGTATACTCACCAAACAGTAGAACTGCAAAATATATAAACCAAAATTGAGAACAAAAAGAAGAAATAGACAAATTCATCATTATAGTTGAAGACATCGATAATTTTCTCTCAACTATTGACAGAATAACTAGTAGAAAATCAACAAGGATATAGAAACACATCAATCAACACTTATGTAACGTTTCATCTAATAACAGGATATATATTATTTTCAAGCACCCCAGGAACAAATATTGTTGGCCATAAAACCAATCACAACAAATTTGAAAGAACTTAAATCATACAAGGCCTGTACTCTAACCACAAAGAAATCAAACTAGAAATCAAAAATAGAAAATAACAGAAAAGTTTACAAACATTTGGAATCTAAACAAAAGACTTCTAAAAAAAAGCCATGGAACAAAAAAAAAAAAATCTGAGGGGAAAATTAAAAATTACGATTAAGAGAATAAAAATAAAGAATATCAAAATTTGTGGAACAAGTTAAAGCGATGAGGAGTGGATAATTTATATCAAACTGTACTATAAGACCATAGTAATCAAAACAGTGTGGTACTGGTATAAACACAGACATGTAGATCAATGAAACAGAATACAGAGCCCAGAAACAAACCCATACGTTTATAGTCAATTTATATTTGACAAAGGGGGCAAACATTTTCAATGGGGGTAAGACAGTCTATTCAATAAATGGTGTTGGGAAAATTGGACATATATGTGCAAAAAAATGAAACTAGACCACTTACTTATACCATGCACAAGAATAAACTCGAAATAGTCTAAACACTTAAACATTAGACTGAAAACCATAAAAATCCTAGAAGAAAACATAGTCAGTATAATCTCAGACATATATCATAGCAATATTTTACCTGATATAACTCCTTGGACAAGGAAAACAAGAAAAAAAAATGAACAAATGGGACTACATCAAACTAAAAATTTTTTGCACGGCAAAGGGAAACCATCAACAAAATGAAAAGACAACCCACTGAATGGGAGAACATATTCGCCAATACATCTAATAAGGGGTTACTATCCAAAAATTATAACAAACTTATACAATTCAGCACACACAAAACCCCACTATACAATTAAAAATGGACAAAGAACCTGAATAGACACTTCTCCAAAGAACACATACAGATGGCCAATAAATATATGAAAAGATGCTCAATGTCACTATCAGAGAAATATGGATTAAAACTACAATGAGATATCACCTCATACCTCTCAGAATAGCTTTCATCAATAAATCAACAAACAAGAAGTTTCAGCAAGAATGTGGAGAAAAGGGGATTTTCCTGCACTGTTTGTAGGAATGCAGTCTGGTGCAGCTGCTGTGGAATACAGTATGGAGTTACCTCAAAAAATTAAAAATGGAACTGCTTTATGACCCAGACTTCCACTTCTGGGAATTAATCCAAATAAACCTGAAACACTAATTCAAAAGAATATAGGTACCCCTATGTTCATTGCAGCACTATTTACAAGAGTTAAAATTTGGAAGCAGCACAAGTGCCCATCAGTAGATGAGTGGATAAAAAAAACTATGGCACATTTATATAGTTGAATACTGCTCCTCGGCCATAAAAAATAAGGAAATCTTACCCTTTGTGACAGCATGGATGGACATGGAGAGCATTATGCTAAGGGAAATAAGCCAGTCAGAGAAAGACATGTACCATATGATTTCACTCATATGTGGGATATAATGAACAAAATAAACTAACAAGCAAAACAGAGACAGACTCATAGAGAGCAGGCCATCAGTTGTTGTAGGGGTTGGGATAGGGAGTGAAGGGATTGAACAAAAAAAAAAAAACAAGATAAATAACTCATGAGGACATGGACAACAATGTGGTGATTATCAGGAGTGGGGATGTGGGGAGGTGAGGAGGGTATAGGGGGGATAGACAGTAATGGAATTAGACTTGACTTGGTGTGGTGAACATACAATACAGTGTACTGATGATGCATTGTGGAATTGTGCCTGAAACCTGTATAATTTTGTTAATCAGAGTCACCCCAATAAATTCAATTAAAAAAAGAAAGAAAGTTTATAGCATTAAATATCTACACTGGAAAAGAGGAATGGTCATAAATTACTTCACAAAATCAGAAATAAAAGATCATAATGAACCCGAGCAAGAAGAATGAAAAAAATAATAAAAGGTGAAAATCAATTAAGGTAAAAATAAAAAAAATAGGGAAAACTAATGAGACAAAACTTTGTCCTTTGAAAAGTTAATAAAAGTGCCACAATTTCAGCAAGAGTGACAAATAAAAAAAAAAGAGGGCAGACACAAATGAACAATACCAGGAATCAAGCAATCACTACAGATACTTCATGAAAAAGTGAAAAATAAGAGAATGTTATACATAGCACTAGACACCTAAATTTGACAACTTTGATGAAAAGGACCAATTCCTTAAAACGCATGAGCTACTACAACTCAACCAACTATGAACTATATAAATGCTAGTGAGGATGCAGTGAAACTGGATCTCTCATGCATTTCTGGAGGAAATGTAAAATTGTTCAGCTATGTTGAAAATTCATAGTTTAACAATTTGCAAACAACAACAACAACATCTTACACATATTAAAGATATGACCCAGCAATTACTCTTCTGGACATTCATCCAAGAGAAATAAAATTTATGTCCATGAAAAACCCATATGTGATTGTTCATAGCAGCATTCTTTAAAAAAAAACCTCAAACCAAAAACACTAATGTCCTAAATAGGTGAACAGTTAAACAAAACCATATCATAGGAAATTATTCTGCAGTAAAAGAATGCACAAAAATAGAAATGAATAGAACAACTTGGATAAATTTCAAGGACATTATGCCAAGTGAAAAAAAATATTAAAAAGTCACTGTATAATTTTCCATTTGATTCTACTTATATAACATTCTCACAATGACAGAGTTATAGAGATGGAGAAAAAAATAATGCCAGGGATCAGGAATGGTGGAAGTAGGAAGATGAATGTGACTACAAAAGGGTAAAACATGGAGAACTTGGTGGTGATGGAATTGTTGTGTATCCTAATTCTGGTAATGGTTACACAAATCTACACATGCAGTGACATAACGGAACCATCCCCATACTTTATACCAATGTCGGTTTCCTAATTTTGATATTGTACTCTACATAAGATGTAATCAATGGAGGGAAACTGGGTGAAGGTACACTGGTCTTTCTGTGCTCTCTTTGCAATTTTATATGAACCTATACACGGTGGGGCAAAAATAGGCTGACAGTTGTAATCACAACTGTAAAACAGTTTATTCTTGTATTATTATTTATTCTTGTATTATTTTCCATGCAAACAACTGTAAACCTACTTTTGCCTGATCCTGTGATTATTTCAAAACAGAAAATTTTTTTAAAAATCTTGCTTTGGCTCTGATGCCCCATGGAACTCACTATCCATATGACATGTTGTGTTGCAAAATCAAGGAACCCTTTAAAATACGTTTGATTTTTAAAATTGAGATGCTTGTTTATCCGGTGATAGTTTAGGTCATTGTCTTCTTGGTTCTTAATTCTTTGACTTGGGAATGATCAATAAAGTTTTACTTGAGCTGAAGAATTTGGGAATCAGTATCTGTGGTTCTTCATTATTTTAAAATGCAGAATAAAGCAAAAGTGGATATTTTACTTTTTCTATAAATGAAATACTTCCTCGTTCTTTTAATGGAGACAGATAGATTGAGTCCCTGCTGAGTGGCCATTAAGGGAAGCACTGTCTGTTAGGTAAGTATCTAGTTGCATGGAAGATGATAAATGATTCTAAGTAAATAAATTAAAATAAATAAATAAATGATTCTGGAGCTAATATCATCCAATAGATATTTTCCTCAAAGTACTACATTTTTGATATGCTTAAAATTTCCTGAAAGTCTACCAATTAACCCTAGATTTAATTCTAATTAAACTGGAATTCATTTAGTTTTTGTTTTAGAATTAGTGTGGCTAGGGCAAGCCTGTATTTTATACACTTGAAACTTTTCTTAAAATGCATAGCTAAATGTTATTTGGCCAAGTCTCTGTAGTTTCATATTCTTCAATATCCTTTGATACTACTTCTGGTGCCAGCATGATCCAAATCATAGAACTAAAAAGGATGTTACAGATGATCTGGCCCAGAGGGCTCAAATTAACAGCTAACAAGTGTTCTCCCTTGAAACTCAACTATTTATAATGGAATTTGAATGTCTTAGATTGGGCACAAGTTATCTCATTGGCCACAGCCCCAGCCAGCCCCTCTGGGCCACCTCCACTGTTTCCCCACAGTACATTCCTTACTTGGAATTTCAGTGTGAAACTCCTCCTTCTTGTTTACTACTGTCATGGATGAAAAACAGATGCCATAAATTGTTGAGATATTTTTATCAAGGCCACACAACTAATACATTGCAAAGCTGGGTCTATAGCCATGTTTCAGTCTTTTCATCCCCCATTTACTCCACTGTCCTGTACACCCAGCAGGCATCAAAAAACCGAGGTCCTAGGGAGAGATCCATAAACACACGTGTACAGGAGAATTTCTCTGTCCATCCAAAAATGCTCAAAGGAGCAGTCCAGTGGGAGGCCCAGTTCAAGTCCATAGTGCTCTCTTGTTGCATAATATGGATCAGACCCTACCCCGTGAAATAGCCTGTGTCTCTGCCAGCTCTCTCTCCCACCCCAGTCCAAATTGATTTTGTGCTTCCTGTTTTTCTGTGCTTGACAACGAAAGCAAAAGTAACATGCTGTCAGTGGATAGTTGCCAAAAAATCAGAATGGCCTTTAAAAAAATCACTTGCTTCAAATTTCTAATTGTAGTTCAGGTTGCCTTCCAAGTAGACACTGACTTATGCTAATGATATTATAAATCATTCAGGGCTTTCTATTTGTCTATCGATTGTTTAAGTAGAATGTTATGACAGGGAAGTATTGGTGCTAGTAGTATTGACCCACCTTCAGTGTGTTCTTAAGCAGGCAACCCTGGTGTATACATTATACTAATTCTGACACATTGTATGTAATAAGCCATTTCATCAAAATGTTCTGGAAAAGTTGAGAAAATATAGACCATATACAATTAATACTAATACTAATACTAATACTTATTAGTTGAGTGGTTTTTCTGTGCCAGGAATGGTGCTAGGAATTTTAGCTTATATCATTTCTAAAAATCAACACTATACACTGGGTCTACTCTCTTCTTTGTACATCTGGTGAAACAGACACAGAAAGGTAAAGTCACTCAGGTAAACTCTCTTAGCTGGTAATGACTATTACAGGATTTAAACCTAGATCTGTCTGAGGTGAAGTCTATGCTCTTAAAAATGTCTAATCTTTGCTTAAAGAATAGCTCCAGTTTATTTTATCTGCTCCCTCTCTTTGACGTCTGGTGTATAGACAAAGAGTTAGCAGTTTGAGAGTTCCAACTCTTAGTAATGTAAGTTGTCTTCCCTTGGTGAAAAAATGAGAGGTATGGGGGTAGAGCCGGTGTCACACAGTAACAGACATGCAAAATTCAGACACACACTTGGCACCTACCAGAGCCCAGCGCACTAACAGGTGATTCTGGGACACTGAGCATCTAGGGCCAGCCTCCAGGGAAGTGAGCAGCGGTGAAACCTGGGGAAGGGGGAGAGGACGCTTGGGAGTCAGAGGGTTATGTTGATACCTAGTAAATGGAATAGAATGTTCAAAACCAAGGATAAGTTTTAAAAGACTAAATAAATTACAGAATAGTTTTCACAGTGGGATACACAGAGATGTCTTAGACAGGAGGTTCAGGAAAGAGACATGCTGAAGAGAAAGGAGAACTGAAATGACTGTATTCTGGGTCCACCAGCCACCAGCTGAGCAGCCCTTGTTGGTCTTTACACAATGGAGGCAATGTATAAGCTTTTTCTTTCAAGAAAGTACTCCATGGGGCTAAAACGCTGACATATGAGTTGAAATGGCCTGAAATATTTGAAAATTTCCTCATTTATTTTACTTTAAATTCAGGATTTTAAAAAGATTTATATTCCTTGAATGCTCAGGTCTCTCTCTCCTGTTAATTTAGAAAGTAGGATTATCTTACCCTATCAATCATCCTATGAACCTCCTTCCAAATTTTGCCTTCTCAGCAGAGCACAGCATACTGTAACCATTTCTGAATTCTCCACTCATACATTATATGGATTAGCTCTCTGTCAGACAAAGGGACAGCCATTATATTGCACAAAGTAATTAATAGCAACATTCTTTCTGTCAATGGGGACTAATAGTTTTCTTGCTGCCTTTCCGAGAATACTATACCCTGAGCTTCAGAAAGCCCAATCACGTTCATGACTTTTGTCATCTTTAATACCTTTATCTGATCCAGGTCTTCATTCATTAATCCTTCTTATGCATGGCTTATTCCCTCTGCATATAAGGCTGCTCTTTTACCTGCTCCTACCCCAAACTGTTCTTTTGCTATTCACACTTTTTAAATATTTGTTTCCTCTCCTTTTCATTTTCCTTTCCTCATAATATTATTTATTTTTTAAATTTAGAAATAAAATTTCAAGACTTCCCCATAATTGATTCTCAATCACTATTTTCTCTAGAAAAGAACACTGAACCATCAAAAACTAGATAGAAAAATCTATCATCGTTTATATTTCATTTCAAGAAACATTTTTTGCATACCTCCTGCTTGTTAAGTCCTGGACACACAGTACATGGAATAACAGGACTCCCATATACCTTCCATGCAAGAAATTCTCTCCTCTAGCCTCTTCAGGGTCACTCCCCATAACCTTCCTTCTGACCCCTCACTACGTTAAGCACATAAACATCTCTCTCCCATCTTAAAAGAAAAACAAACAAATATGTCCCGAACCATACCCATATCCAGAAATAATTGATGCTATCAGCCTCACAGCCAAAATTTTAGAAATGATATATTGCATTTCCTGTTTCCACTCCTTCAACTCATATTCAGTGTTCTAATCCACTGCAAGTTAATCCATCTGTTGCTGTACCACCCATTCTTCTCCTTTTTAAAAAATATAACTTAACCTTAAAAATCTGCTCTAATTATATAACTGAAATGCAGGTTCAGCTACCTGCTGCCAGAAAAGCCAAACTCCCAAAACAGGTGCTGGTGCAAAAGGAAAGGGGTTTATTCAGGTTCCAGAACCTGGGAAAATGGTTGACTCCTGCCTCGAAGCCATCCATCCCTCCCCCTTCCTGCTCAAGCCCTCAGTTCTTATAAGGAGAGAGAGGAGAGGACTTTTATTCTATCCAACTATCTTGCTAGCTTTGGATCTGCTTGAGCCCTGTCCATTCATCTTTCTAGCCTTGTGTGTGCTCATTGTTAAGAGCCTCCCCCTGTACCGTCTTGGCCAATGGGGTAGTCAACTGGGGCTCCATGACTGTCTATAGTATCAGGGTCAGTGTAGGGGGAAGGTGCTGCAGGACCCGTCAATAGGAAGCCTGGAGATGCCACTCTTCATATGGCCTCTCCAATCTGGACACAGTGCCCACATATCCGTGGGAACTGGTTGGAGTTCCCAGGGCATGCCCATGTATGTACACTTTGCAACTCCCGGGCCATCCCTCCGAAGGGGGCAGCAGGCCTGTACTCACCCTGCCTTCTGCTGCCAGCCCTCCAGCTGTCTATAATAACAATTATTCACACTACACTTACACATGTCTGTTTACAAGTCTGTTTTTCTTCCAAGACTAAGCTCCATGAGGATAAGGATCATGTTTTACTTAGTGTATAGCACGTTAAATTGATGTTTACATTGCTATTAACTGTTTATAACTTACAAAAATAACAATTATGGTTTAACCTACTATTTCTGAATCCTTAGTACAAAATACAGTCTATGGCTCAAAGTTTAAGTTGAATAAATATTTAATAATGGAAGTAATACACATACAATATCTAAACTATATGGATTTGTTGAACAGTGGTTGCAAACATTTTGCTGACATTATTTCTCAGAATTTACCTTCTCTTAAATGTTTTGTTCTGAAAAGCTTCAAATCAATATATATATTACTGAGAAAGTTTTCTATACTTATAGAATCTATCATACATATTATAATATACATATATTCTTATACATATACAGATAGTGCATATGAAGTCAAAACATTTAGTTTTTCATTGTTATTATATTACAAGCATTACAGTTGTAATAAACATTTGGAACTCATATAACTTTTTTATAAAAATTGTTCCTACTTTTATTTGAGTTTGCTCCTTTTAAATGAAAAGATGATACCAACTTTTAAAGTCAAATTTCTGGGTTATATTTAGAACATAACCTTTTTTTAGAGCATCTTTTTCTTACCTCATGGCAGTGTGTTAGGTGACACTGATTTCTAGCCCTTTTGCTGACTTGGGGAATTGAGTTCACCTAAAATTTTCATCTTCAGAAGTAGCAGAGACATAGAGGCCTTCTCTCTAATCAGAAGCACATACTGATAAACGCAGAAAGGTATCCTAACTTTTATTCTCTCTAGGAAATGCATTTCATTTTTTTTCCCCTTTGAATACATAATGTTTACACTTTTCAATGGCTTGATAATAATCCTGGATGTTTTTGTTGTCGTTGCTCTTGTGTTTTTTTTATTTGTTTGTTTGTTTTTGTCCTGAAGGCTGTTGAACTGGGAAAACTGCATCACATTATCTTCTGTATTAGCAAATCAAATATATCCCTTAAGTAAGCTAGGAAAGTTGAAAGAAAATGTATCTGACACAATGAGACATGAGCAGCCGTGATGTCAGGCAGGAAAATTATAGCCCAGGCAAGAAGCTGAAGTATACTAAGGTTCTACTTCTGCTCATCCCAGAAAGCTCCAGGGATGAAATAGGAATAGACTCTCACTATTGTGCATCCCTGTGGTGGGAAGGACATACTTGCTGGATTTGTTTCTCCACTGTCTGTGAAAGACCATGGGAAGCAAACTGTACAGCAGTCCTAGCAAAAGGAGGATTCAGATAAGAGAGGGAAGGAAACTAATCATTATTTGCAGATACTGTGTCCTATATTCCTTTACATATACACTGGTATGTTGAATATAATAAAGTAACCCAGGTAAGGTTCTAATTTCTGCTTTGGTAAGAAAGTCCAAATGCCCGTGCTGAAGGTAGAAAAATGCTTATGTTGTGCAAATTTTACATTCACAAAGGATACAATAACTGATTCATTTCAAAGGAAAATAAGAATTCGACTTTCTAAATGGTAAAGTGCTTATGCAAAATTGTATGTTGGAAACACCAAAGATTTTAAGCCGATGAGGTGGATTAGAGTTGAATACTATGACTTTGAGAAAATGGCCTGAGTCTTTGGCCATGGCTTCCTCAAATCGAAATGCAAATAAGAATTCTTGTTTCTTAGAGTTATTGTGAACATCGAAAGTATTGAACATTTGAAAATGTTTTGTAAATGTAAAGTGTGGAACAAAGGCAATTTCCAGTTTCTGGGACAGGAGTTGATCTATGCAGCAATCCTTGCCTCTCAGCACTCTGAAGGCTGCCTACTATCTTCTCACTGGACCTTGAAAAAAGATGAGATAAAAGTAGAAAGAGGGGTTGGGGAATCAGAAAGACCATAATATGAATCCTGGCTCCATTACTGGTGAGCTGGATAATTCTTGGAAAATTACTCATTGGGAGGCTGGGAGGCAGCATGCATAAAGTGGTTAAGTAATTTGAATTTTGAATTTCATCTCTATCAGTTAAAGGGAGACAATGAAGAATATTTCTCACAGTATTCAAGGAATAATAATTGTGGCTAATATTGGTTTGCCTTGGGAGTGTGAAATAGTCTGAACATGGACAAACAGGCCTTTGCTTTATACTGAGATGGCCTAGGAACACGAGATGTCTGCCAAAAGCCAGCTTTGAGAGGAGGAACACGGATAGCCTTTTCAAGTAAATGCTACTTTATTTTCTTTTTATTGGCTATAAATTAGATATCAAAGCACTGTGTCTGAAGAAAGTCAGAGAAGATAGTTCATTTATTTTCAAGTGATTAAATAAGTTAGATCCTTAAAACTCACCAGGCAATTTGGTATGTAGGGAGCTGGGGGAAAGAACTTTTAGCAAATATGCAGACTTTTAAATCTTCCTTATATGTGAGAAAAGCAGACTCTCACATTGTGGTAGCCAGTTGGACAGACATGAGCAGAGCAAGGACAATGGGCCAGGTACAGGAGGTGACCAGGTTGGAAAGCCCCAAGTGCCCAGCAATGGGAAAAACTAGGAAAACAAGGACCTCATCTCCAGGGTAACATTTCCTTGCTTAGCTTATCACTGGTCATGTGATTCAGACCCTTCTCTGACCTTTCTTTCCCTATCATGTGCCTAGTCATACAGCACTCCCATTGGGGGAGGAACAAGGAGGCTGAAGAATGGCTTCATGTGACTCCCATACAGGCCCTTGCACAGCCACTCCCCTAAGCATTAAGCCCTAGAGGTAACATCTAGACCTCAACTGTGTTTCAGGTCCAGGCCTAGAAAAGCAGCAAAACCAGACATGTGATGCCATGGCTGACATCAGGATAAGCTGCATCGGCCCTGACACTGACCAATCAGTGGAGACCACGACCCTGAAAGGACACACCTGGATAACTGATGAATATTCCATTGACATCTTCCCTTGGAACCTCCCCTAAAATCTCCACCCTTAAAAGCCCTTAGGAGAGAGGACCCTGTGAGGTTTTCTGTATGGAGCACACCCATGCCTGTCCCCAGCCCTTTCCCCCAAGTGCATTTTCCTTGCCTCTCTCTTTCTCCTAAGCTCCAAGAGTCCTTCTTTTGCCCCTGTAACTTGTTTCCTAAGCCTATTTCTTCTATGGCTCACTTTTTCTACCTCTGTGACTTTCTAACTAAACTTCCTCTTACAGTTTAAGTCTTGCCTCTGAACTCTTTCTTAGCCAGAACTCAAGTACAAAGGCTGCTGAATAATGTCCAATTGCTGGTAACATTCTGGTACCATTTTGCTTCCAAAAACATGAAGGGTCAATTTTTTCCACAAAGCTCACCAGGTTATTTCCCATACTACATTTGCTGCCTACAAAATGGGCATGAAACAGAAGAAGACTTTAAAAGATACTCACTTCTGGAGCTCTAAATATGGGTTCTCTTCAATGACCCTTGTGACTGCTTTCATAAAGCACATTGTCAGGACACAGGCAGAAGTTTCAGTGATTATAAAGCCTACAAATCCTTCTTAATCCCCAAGAAAAAGAAAGGAAATAAGGTTTTATTCACACACAGTGGAATAGAAAGCCAATTACCATCATGGAACTTAACTCTGATTTTTGAGGCCCACAGGGCCTCTTTTACATTCTTCAGGATAGAGAAATACCCCTAGTCACTCAGCCCTGGCAGCAGTCACCCAGTGACAGGCAGCAGATAGTACAACATCAGACAAAACATTGTTTGTGGTAAAAAGAACTGGAGCTGCAAGCCATGTCCTGCTTGGAGGTTCAGTTCTATTTTTCACACCTAAGAGAGATATTGGGCGCCCAATTAAAACATATTATGACTGGAAGTCATTCTTCCAATGGGTATTATACAACCAAACTCTCTATTTATAAAAATATAGGTTATAATAATGAAAATAAGTAATTATTATTCATAGAGGAAGTCACAGATTGAAAAGTCCTCTCCTATATAGTAGCTCATCTACTCTCATCACAACAATCCCAGGGAATAAATGTTAGACATTGTAAAAGGAGAAACATTTGGCTAAACTCCCAAAACAAGGATTTTTTGGTCAGCTGTCTATAATCACCACATAATTTAAAGGTGATGGCTTCACAGAATTCTCCAGGCAAAGAAGTGCTCTACTACTAGACAAAGCTTGTGATCTTTTAACCTGGTTAATAAGGCTGGACCATAGGTAAACTTTCTCTCTGTTTTCTTTTAAACTCCTTCCCCCTGACCCAACACCTGTTCCCACTTGATCATGTAAAAGTAGAATCACCTGTACCTAAGTGTGAGAAAGCCCCAGGTGAATCTTAGTTCAGCAACTGCCTGGTAGATGAATTATAAAGAGGCAAAAACGTTCCAAAATGGAAACACAGAGTCTGAACAAGACCAAGAAAGAAATAGATACTCCAGACTCAGCAATGTCACACAAAGCAAGAATTATCTAAAGCTCTACTTCACCTCTACCATTGCTGCCCAATAATCTTTGCCAGTGATCTATCTCAGCAATTCTCTTCCACAGAAATAAGAAGAGGAAGGTAATTTTGCCCTTCTTTACCTATGGAGGATCTTAATCATGTCAATGTTCCACCCAAGAAAGAGGATCACCAAAATATCAGAAAAATCTTCTCTGCACCCTTCTGAGGCCTATTTTCCAAACTTGTCTTAGTTTGTTGATGTTCATGTTCTACCAATTTGACATTGCCCCAACCTACTTCTGAAAGATGTGTTATGGCTAGGATTTTGAAAAAGATAAGAAATTTTTATTTTCTCAAAAACAAGAAAAAATGCAGATAAAATTATGAACATGTTTTCCATGGAGCTAGCAAGAAATGGTGGATATTAGTGAGCCTTGATGCATTGAATTACAGAAAGAAATTAGCTCTTAATAGATCCAGAAACAGTGACAGCTTCCATAAATGAGGCCAGGTACCTAATATAGATATGGTCAGACAGAAAAGTTGGTTAACTGTAGATAGAAATGCGTTTCAGAAATGAAAAATCAGCTGATCCCTAGACCATAGTAGTAACAATAATAGCAAGTATGTATGGTGATGGATGTTAACTAGACTTATCGTTATGATCATTCCACAATATAGAGAAATATCAAGTCATAATGTTGTGCACCTGAAACTAATGTTAATGTCAATTATGTCTCAAAAAAAGAAAAAAAATACAACACAATTAGGTGTTAAACTGAGAAAACTGACAAAAAAGACATTTTCCAAGTTTTGATAAAAATTGTACCCATAGATTCCAGAAATTAAAATAAATATCTAAGCAGAACAATTATGAGACAGAGAGACACTATTTAGTTTGCTGAAATAGAGACAATTAAAAGAAACACTTTAAAGTAATGAGAGGAAATTACACATTACATAGAGACAAAAATAATAAGATATATAGCTTATTTCTAATCAGAAATAATGTACATCAGCGGGTAATAAAATACCATCCTTAAAGTGTTAAAGGAAAAATGTTCTTAACAACCCATAATTCTATTCTATTATTTGGAACAAGAAAATATTCTTCAAACATTGAAGAATTTGTCACCAGCATACTTGTAATTTAAGAAAGGCTAAAGAAAGTATTTTTGGATGGAAAGAAATGATACTGTAAAAGACTTGACTCTATGGGAAGAAATGTACACATGTATGAGTGTTTATAAAAAAAGACAACTTTTACTTTTTATATTTAAGTTATGTAAGTCAATATTTTAAAATCAAAATAAACAAAAAGAACATTGTATCATTGGGTTTATGACAAGTAAAAAGAAAAAATTGCAGGAATACAAACAGGAGAAGTGTGTCTTAAAGTATAGCACTACGTATTTTACAAAAAGAAGTATAATATTTCAAGGAAGATTATAATAAATTAAATATGTTTATGATGATTCTTAAAGAAACCACTAAAAGTAAAACAAAGAAGCATGTTTAAAAGCCAATAAAAAACATGGAATACAAAAAATTACTCAAATAATTTTTTAAAGTCAGGAAAAAAGAACAAAGAGCACAGAGGACAATTAAAAAACAATGAAAAAATAGACATAAACAAAAGCTTTTCAAAAATAAATGTAAGTGGATTAGAAAAGATGGCGGAGGAGTGAAAGGGAGTCACACTGACCTCCTCTCAAAACCAAACTGGAATTGCAACTAAATAATGGAGTAATCACCTGGAAAGCAGTGGAGCGATAGTGGGAGAGGAGCCTTGGTGCCGCGGACAGCGGATTCGACTCTCACACATCCCAACGGGTGAGAATTGCGGTGGAGGCTCGAGAGGGTGGGCTGGGTGCGCACGGGCACTGGCACCAGAGGGATATTGAAACAGCCAGTTAGCGTCCCCCGGGAAGAACGGGGTCTGAATCATAAACAGGAACCCCTAAACTACAGCCGCTAAAGCCGAGAAAATACAGACAAAACGCAACCCCAAAAAGCTTAGGGGCACTCTCTGCCAGAGACAAGTGGCTGGGGATGCAAAAAGACATTTAAAGGGCAAACGCAAAAGTTGCAGCGGCAGCCACCCTCCTTGATCGCTGGGTACAGGCGGCAGCAGGGTGGGCTGGTGCCTGGAAAAAGACTGGTGAGGAAAACTTTGTGAAGAGAACTGACTCTGCGGCCGGTGGAGCCCGGGTGATAACGCACTTCCCACTCTGCAGCTACCATCTCGCTCAGGCATAAGGGAATCAATTAACCTGCCTTTTGTGCGCTCCGCACACAGCTTGTGCGCCTGTGACCTGCGGGGCTGAGTGCAGACTGTCTGGGAGAGCCTTGAGGAGAGACTGGAGACAGTGGCGTTGGGGAAAGAACGGGAGGAGGAACCGGGGAGTCCCGACTCCCTCCCCGTTCGGTAGTCTCCATTGTGGGCTGGAAAGGCGCGACCCCAAAGAGGCAGAAGCGGGGCGCGCATGAACCAGACTGCCTGCGATTGAAACGCAGTCCGCACAGGGGTTGGATCCTCAGCCGAAGGGGTCACAGAACTGCCCAGAGGCCCCTGAGGGGAGACTAGAAACGGAGGCATTGGGGAAAGAACGGGAGGAGGAACCGCGGAGTCCTGACTCCTTCTCCTTGCCGAAGTCTCCATTGCGCGGAAAGAGGCCACACCCCCAAAGAGCCAAAAGCCGAAAAGCAAACATAGACACCCCCAAAACACCCAGAGCAGGCGCGCACACTTGCGCCGAGTGACTGGCGAGGGTTGGCGAGCGTGTGTGTGACCCACCCGGGCTGGAAACACTTGCACCTGCCGGCAAGGCCTCACACAGACTGGCACCCATACGGCCTGCGAGGGATTGCACAGAGGGGCAAGGGCAGGCGTAAATTGACCCGCCCGCCGCGATTGCAGAGCGGCCCACAAAATAAGTAGAGCTGCCCAGAGTCCCTGGAGGAGAGACCAGAAACAGGATTAACCGGAGAGCTGATTTCCTCCCATTTCCATAGTCCCCATTTGGCGAGGGCAAGCAACGCACCCAAAGAGCCAAAAGCGGGGAAAACACACAATAGAAGACTCTAAACTGACCAGTGCCGCGAAGCTCGCGTGCCAGGGAGGTCAGATGAGCACGGGAGGTCGCGAATAAGCCCTCTGGTCAGGGGCAAACACATGCGAGCCCAGGCAGGTGGGGGACCCTGCCGCGCTGGGAACGCGCTCAAGGAGCTCTCGTGAGAGCGCAGAGAGATCCCAAAAAATAGCCCAGCCCTGACCGAAGGGGTCACAGAGCTGTTTCAAGCAGGAGTCAGACACAGGCATTAGACTCCTGAAAGGCTCAAACAAACAACCCAAGGCCCTATAGGGTCAACAACTGACATCATCAGAGGCAAGCCCAGAAAGAAAAGTAAAGGACAAAAATACTTAACAGACTCTCACAAAAATGGGAAGAAAAAGAAGTTCTCCCCAAATGAGTGGAAAAGGGGACTCCCCACAGAGAGAGCTCAATGAAATAGAGGCAAGGGAACTATCAGATATGGAATTTAAAACAATGGTTCTAAGGAAGCTCAATGAGCTCAGTCAGCTCAAAGAGAACTATGAGAAACTGCAGAGAAACTATCAGGATCTTACAGCAAACTATATCAGCCTGGAAAAGGACATAGAAACTATCAAGAAGACACAAGAGGATATGAAGAATACCATTTCTGAATTGAAGAACACAGTAGAAGGAATCCAAAGCAGGCTGGATGAAGCTGAGGATCGAATCAGTGAGATGGAGGATAAGGTAGAAAAAAGCTCCCAGAAAGAGCAAGAAATGGAAAAACGGCTCAAAAAGAATGAAGAAGCATTTAGGGAAATGCAGGACAACCTGAAACGCAATAATATCCGTATAATAGGGATACAAGAAGGAGAAGAAGAGGAGCAAGGGATAGAGAACCTCCTCGAAAAAGTAATGATGGAAAATTTCCCTAATTTGAGGAGAGAAAGGCTCTCATGGATCCAGGAGGCACAGAGGACCCCACTCAAGAAGGACCCAAGGAGGTCCACTCCAAGACACATCATCATTAAAATGGCAAATGTCAAAGACAAAGAGAGAGAATCCTCAAGGCAGCAAGGGAGAAGGAGAAAGTAACATACAAGGGGGCCCCGATACGCCTAGGAGCTGACTTCTCAACAGAAACACTCCAAGCCAGAAGGGAATGGCAACAAATATTCCAAGCCATGAAAAGCAAGGGCCTACAGCCAAGGCTGCTCTACCCAGCTAGGCTCTCCATTAAAATAGAAGGAGAAATACGGAGTTTCCCAGACAAAAGAAAGCTAAAAGAATACATCTCTACCAAACCAGCACTCCAAGATATGCTAAGGGGACTGGTTTAAGCAGATGAAGGAAAAGAATGAGACGGAGAGGAACACAAGTACAAAGAGAAAAGATGAGTAAGTTTCTATCAGTAATATCTCTCAATGTGAATGGACTAAATGCCCCAATCAAAAGACACAGGGTAGCTGAGTGGATAAGAAAACATGACCCACACATATGCTGCCTACAAGAGACCCACCTCAGAGCAAAAGACCTACACAGATTGAAAGTAAAGGGATGGAAAATAATATTCCAAGCAAATGGACATGAGAAAAAGGCTGGCGTTGCCATACTTGTATCAGACAAAGTCGATTTCAAAGCCAAGGCCATAAAGAGAGACCCAGAGGGGCACTTTATCATACTTAAAGGAAGAATCTATCAAGAAGACATCAATATTGTAAACTTATATGCTCCCAATATAGGAGCCCCCAAGTATATAAGGAAATTGTTGGATGACTTCAAAAAAGATATAGATAGCAACACACTGATAGTAGGGGATTTCAACACCCCACTGTCCAAAATGGACAGATCTTCCAAACAAAACATTAATAAACATATCGTGGAGCTGAATGAAACACTGAATCAAAGAGACTTAACTGACATATATAGAATCTTACATCCCAAAGAAGAAAAATACACATTCTTTTCAAATGCTCATGGCAGTTTTTCAAAGATAGACCACATGATAGGACACAAAGCAAGCCTCAGTAAATTCAGGAAAATTGAAATAATACCAAACTTTTTCTCAGACCACAAGGCCTTGAAACTCGAAATCAAACTCAAAGAGAAACTTCAAAAACTTGGAAAATCATGGAGACTGAACAGTACACTTTTAAACAATGAATGGGTCAATAATGAGATAAGAGAAGAAATCAAAAAATTTCTGGAAACAAATGAAAATGAACAGACAACTGTCCAAAACCTATGGGACACAGCAAAGGCGGTCCTGAGAGGGAAGTTCATAGCAATACAGGCTTACCTTAAAAAGATAGAAACATTTCAAATAAAAGACCTAACACTACAACTTGAAGAACTGGAGAAACAACAACAAATAAATCCCAGAGCAAGTAGAAGGAAGGAAATAGTCAAGATTAGAGCAGAACTGAATGACATAGAGACAAAAAGAACAATTCAGAGGATCAACCAATCCAGAAGCTGGTTCTTTGAAAAGATTCATAAAGTGGACAAACCTTTAAGCAGACTCATCAAGAATAAAAGGGAGAGGACCCAAATTAATAATATCAGAAATGAAAGAGGAGAAATAACAACTGATACCACAGAAATACAAATGATCATCAGAAACTATTATGAACAATTATATGCCAAGAAATTTGAAAATCTGGATGAAATGGACAAATTTTTAGAAAAGTATAATCTTCCAACACTGAAGGAGGAAGAAACAGAAAGCTTGAACAGACCGATAACAGTTGGGGAAATTGAAGCAGTAATCAAGAAACTCCCAGCACACAAAAGTCCAGGGCCAGACGGTTTCCCAGGAGAATTTTACAAAACATTTAAGGAAGAGCTAACCCCTGTCCTTCTCAGACTATTCCAAAAAATCCAAGAGGAGGGAAGACTGCCAGACTCCTTCTATGAGGCCAGCATCACCCTGATCCCCAAACCAGATAAAGACCCTACAAAGAAAGAAAACTACAGGCCAATTTCGCTGATGAACATAGATGCTAAAATCCTCAACAAAATATTGGCAAACCGCATCCAGCAATACATTCAAAAGATTATCCATCACGATCAAGTGGGATTCATCCCAGGGATGCAGGGATGGTTCAATATACGCAAATCAGTAAACGTGATACACCACATAAATCAAAGAAAAGACAAAAACCACATGATCATCTCGATAGATGCAGAAAAAGCATTTGACAAGGTACAGCACCCATTTATGATCAAAACACTCAGCAAAATGGGAATCAATGGGGCATTCCTCAACGTAATAAAGGCCATATATGAAAAACCTACAGCCAATATCATACTCAACGGGCAAAAACTGAAAGCTTTCCCACTAAGATCGGGAACACGACAAGGATGTCCGCTCTCACCGCTTCTTTTCAACATCGTATTGGAAGTCCTAGCCACAGCGGTCAGACAAGAGAAAGAGATAAAAGGCATCCAAATAGGAAAGGAGGAAGTAAAAATATCATTGTTTGCAGATGACATGATAGTGTACATAGAGAACCCTGTAGATTCTACCAAAAAACTCCTCAACCTAATAAGTGAATTTGGCAAAACAGCAGGATACAAAGTCAACATTCAGAAATCAAAGGCGTTTTTGTACACCAGCAATGCAATAGAAGAAGAAGAAATAGGAAAAATATACCATTCGATATAGCACGAAAAAAGATAAAGTACCTAGGGATAAATTTAACCAAAGACACAAAAGACCTGTATGCAGAAAACTATACAACATTGAAAAAAGAAATTAAGGAAGACACAAATAAATGGAAGCATATACCGTGCTCATGGATTGGAAGAATTAATATCCTTAAAATGTCCATACTACCAAAAGCAATTTATAGATTCAATGCAATCCCTATTAAGACACCAATGACGTATTTCACAGAAATAGAACAGACATTTCAAAAATTTATATGGAACCATAAACGACCTCGAATAGCTGCAGCAATTTTGAGAAAGAAACACAAAGTAGGAGGGATCACAATACCGGACATCAAACTCTACTACAAAGCCACTATACTCAAAACAATCTGGTACTGGCACAAGAACAGACCCATAGACCAGTGGAACAGAATAGAAAGCCCAGAAATAAGCCCAGGTCTCTATGGACATCTAATATTTGACAAAGGGGGCAGAAGCATAAAATGGAGCAATAACAGCCTCTTCAACAAATGGTGTTGGGAGAGCTGGATGGCTACATGCAAAAAATTGAAATTGGATCATCAGCTGACACCATACACAAAAATAAACTCAAGATGGATAAAAGACTTAAATATAAGTCGCAACACCATCAAAGTCCTAGAGGAGAACATTGGCAGGAAACTCTCAGATATCCCACGCAGCAATTTTTTCACTGATATGTCTCCTAAAGCAAGGGACATAAAGGAAAGAATAAACAAGTGGGACCTCATCAAAATAAGAAGCTTCTGCACGGCTAAAGAAAACATCAGCAAAATGAAAAGGGAGCCAACCATTTGGGAAAATATATTTGCTAATGATACATCAGATAGGGGTTTGATCTCCAAGATATACAAAGAACTCACTCGACTTTACTCCAAGAAGACAAACGATCCAATCAAAAAATGGGCAAAGGACCTGGGCAGATGCTTTTCTAAGGAGGAGATACAGAGGGCCCAGAGGCATTTGAAAGGATGCTCTGCATCACTAGCCATTAGAGAAATGCAGATCAAAACCACCATGAGGTACCACCTCACACCAGTCAGAATGGCCATCATAAACAGATCCACAAACAACAGGTGCTGGCGAGGCTGTGGAGAAAAGGAAACACTAGTACACTGTTGGTGGGAATGCAGACTGGTGCAGCCACTATGGAAAGCAGTGTGGAATTTCCTCAAAAAGCTGAAAATGGAACTGCCTTTTGATCCAGCGATTCCCCTGCTGGGACTATACCCTGAGAACACCAAAATGCCAATACAAAAGAACCTATGCACCCCAATGTTCATAGCAGCACAATTTACAATAGCCAAGTGTTGGAAGCAACCTAAATGCCCATCAGTAGATGATTGGATCAAAAAATTATGGTACATATACACAATGGAATACTACGTAGCAGAAAGAAAAAAGAAGTACTAAACTTCGCAACAGTATGGATGGAACTGGAGAGCATCATGCTAAGCGAAATAAGCCAGGGGGCGAAAGACAAATACCATATGATCTCACCTATAAGCGGAACCTAACCAACAATGCAAAGAAGCAAGGCAAATATGGCCAGCAACACTGAAAGGAAAAGAAATCAACAGAGACAAGAGGGAAGGGGGGGCAGGGAAAGGGAAGGGAAGGGGAAAGTCAAGGAACATATAGCAAGGACTCATGGACAAAACCAAAGGGGAAGAGCTGAGGGAGGGAAGGTGGGAGGGGGCAAGGGAAAGGGGGGGGAAGGCAGAGACAAATGTATTTAAAAAGTAAATAAATTAATAAAAAAAAAAAAAAAAACCTTAGTAAGTAAAAAATTAAAAAAAAAAAAAAATTAAATGTAAGTAACCTAAATGTTATCATTAAAGAGCAGAGATTTTTCAAAGTAGACAAAAACATAGCAGACTAATTATATATAGTTTATAAATTTTAAATATAAATAGAAGCTGAAAGTAAAAACATGGAAATGATATAAAATACAAAGCACTGAGTATAAGAAATGATTGTGATCACATTAACATTAGACTAAATAGAATTCAAGACAAAGAATATGACCAGAGATGAGATAATCATTTCATAAGGATAAAGAGGTCAGTTCTCTAGGAAGACATGACAATCCTAAATGTGTTTTTAATGAATAACAAAGCTTCAAAATAAATGTATTAAAAATTGAAATAAAGGGAGAAATATAGTTGAATTCAATTACAGTTGAATATTTTAACACTTCTTTCTTAATAATTGATAGAACAATTAGGTTAAAAACCTGTAAGAATATAGGTTTGAGCAATACTATCAACTCCCTTAACCTAGTTGACATGTATGGGATGCTCTACCTAACAAGAGCAAAATACACATTCTTTTCAAGTGCACATGGAGCAGTCACCAAGATATGCCATATTCTGGGCCATGAAAAGCAAGCAAAATAGAGACAGTCGCATAGATAGAAAGTAGGATGACAGCTAAGAGTGGGGAGAGTAGGGGGTAGGGAGATTGAGCAAAAAGGAAAAAGGACTTATGTACATGGACAACAGTGTGGTGAGCGGTGTATAAGAGGACAAAATAGTAATGGAAAAAAAATACAATAAAAAAGTCACAAAAAACCTCAGTAAATTTAAAAGGAATGAAATAATATGTATTAGAAACCACTAACAATAAGATGTTTTAAAATTCCCCATACAATTAGACATTAAGCAATGCCCTTTGAGGAAGAAATCACAGGGAAATCAGAAAATATTTTGACCAGTAATATGAAAACAACATATCAAAGTTTATGTATTGTGTGTACATTGCTGTTTACAAAAAAAATGTATTCTTTAATGTTTATATTAGAAAAGAAAAAAATTAAAATCAACAAATGTAGCTTCTATGGTAAAAAACCAGGAAATTCAGAGCAAGTTAAAACAAAATAAATAAAAAAGAAAACAATATGAATGAGAGTGATAGTCAATAAAATAAAAATAAGCAATAAAAATAACCAAAAGCATTTTTGGATCCTTGAAAATATTATTAAAATTTATAAATCTTTATCAATATTGTTGAAAAATAAAAACCAATTACGAATAGCTGGAGTGAAATAGAAGACATAGCTATTGATCATGCAATCATTTAAAGGAAGGTAATATAAACACCTTTACTCCATTAAATTTTACAGGTTACATAGAATAGACAAGTTTCTTGAAATATAAAAATATCAAACTGACATATGAAGAAATTGAAAATGTGATAGCTCTCTATCTACTAAATACATTTAATTTATAATTAGAACCCTCTCCATGAAGAAAACTCCAAGCCCAAATGACTACCTTGAATAGTAGTACTCTTAGAAGAAATCTCTTAGAAAACAGAACTTATTATTTCCCAACTCATTTAATTATATAACCACAACCCTAAAACAAAGCCCTCACAAAAAAACGTTAAAAGAAAAGAAAACTAAAGACAAACACTCCTAATAAACATAGACATAAAAAGCCTAAGTATTAGTGTATTAAATCTAGTTATATATATATAAAGGCAAGTACATCATCTTTAAGTGGAATTTACTTAGGAAGGCGAGTCTGGTTTGACAACAAAACATCAATCTCTTCTATTGCCCACATTAACATAAGACAAATTATATAATCATCTAAATAGAATAAAAAATGTATTAGACAAAATGAAAACTCCATTCATGATACAAGCTGTTTTTTTTAAACTTTTTAATTGGATGTATTTGGTGACAATGTTTAACAAAACTATATAGGTTTCAGGAACCCAATTCTGTAAAACATCATCTGTACACTGTATTGTTTTTTTTTTCTATTTTTTAAATTTATTTTCTTTATTTTTTCAAATACATTTGTCTCTGCCTTACCCCCCGACCTTCCTCTGCCCCCTCCCCCCTCGCTCCCTCAATCCTTTCCCTTTGGTTTTGTCCATGAGACCTTGCTACACGTCCCCCGACCCTCCCATTCCTGTCCTTTTCTCCCGTCCCCTCCTCCCTCTATCCCCCTTGTCTCTGTTCGTTTCTTTTCCTTTCAGTGTTGTTGGTCTTATTTTCTTTGCATCTTTGTATTGTGGGTTAGGTTCTGCTTATACGTGAGATCACATGGTATTTGTCTTTGGCCTGCTGGCTTATTTCACTTAGCATCATGCTCTCCAGTTCCATCCATGCTATCATGAAGTTTAGTAGTTCTTTTTATCTTTCTGCTGCGTAGTATTCCATTGTGTAAATGTACCATAGTTTTTTGATCCAGTCATCTACTGATGGGCACTTAGGTTGCATCCAACACTTGGCTATTGTAAATTGTGCTGCTATGAACATTGGGGTGCATACGTATTTTTGAATTGGCTTTTTGGGATTCTTAGGGTATAGTCCCAGCAGAGGAATCACTGGATCAAAAGGCAGTTCCATTTTCAGCTTTTTGAGGAAATTCCACACTGCTTTCCACAATGGCTGCACCAGTCTGCATTCCCACCAACAGTGTACTAGTGTTTCCTTTTCTCCACAGCCTCGCTAGCACATGTTGTTTGTTGATCTGTTTATGATGGCCATTCTAACGAGTGTGATATGCTACCTCATTGTGGTTTTGATCTGCATTTCTCTGATGGCTAGTGATCTGAGCATCCTTTCAAATGTCTCTGGGCTCTCTGTATCTCTTCCTTGGAAAAGCGACTGCCCAGGTCCTTTGCCCATTTTTTGATTGGATCGTTTGTCTTCTTGGAGTGGAGTCGAGTGAGTTCTTTATATATTTTGGAGATCAAACCTCTATCTGATGCATCATTAGCAAATATATTTTCCCATAGGGTTGACTCCCTTTTCATTTTGCTGATGTTTTCTTTAGCCGTGCAGAAGCTTCTTATTTTGATGAGGTCCCATTTGTTTATTCTTTCCTTTATGTCCCTTGCTTTAGGGGACATATTGGTGAAAAAATGGCTGTGTGGGATATCTGAGAGTTTCCTGTCAATGTTCTCCTTTAGGACTTTCATGGTGTTCCAACTTATATTTAAGTCTTTGATCCATCTTGAGTTTATTTTTGTGTATGGTGTCAGCTGATGATCCAATTTCAATTTTTTGCATGTAGCCGTCCAGCTCTCCCAACACCATTTGTTGAAGAGACTATTATTGCTCCATTTTATGCTTCTGCCCCCTTTGTCAAATATTAGATGCCCATAAAGACCTGGGCGTATTTCTGGGTTTTCTATTCCGTTCCACTGGTCTATGGGTCTGTTCTTGTGCCAGTACCAGATTGTTTTGAGTATAGTAGCTTTGTAGTAGAGTTTGATGTCCGGTATTGTGATCCCTCCTACTTTGTGTTTCTTTATCAAAATTGCTGCGGCTATTTGGGGTCGTTTTGGTTCCATATAAATTTTTGAAATGTCGGTTTTATTTCTGTGAAGTACGTCATTGGTATCTTAATAGGGATTGCGTTGAATCTATAAATTGCTTTGGGTAGTATGGACATTTTGAGGATATTAATTCCTCCAATCCATGAGCATGGTATATGCTTCCATTTATTTGTGTCTTCCTTAATTTCTTTCTTCAATATTGTATAGTTTTCTGCATATAGGTCTTTTACATCTTTGGTTAAATTTATGCCTAGGTACTTTATTTTTCTTCTTGCTATATTGAATAGTATTTTTTTTCTGATTTATTCTTCTTCTATTGCATTGCTGGTGTACAAAAAATGCCTTTGATTTCTGAATGTTGACTTTGTATCCTGCTGTTTTGCCAAATTCACTTCTTAGGTTGAGGAGTTTTTTGGCAGAGTCTACAGGGTTCTCTATGTACACTATCATGTCATCTGCAAGCAATGATAGTTTTACTTCCTCCTTTCCTATTTGGATGCCTTTTATTTCTTTTTCTTGTAACTGCTGTTGCTAGGACTTCCAATATGATGTTGAAAAGAAGTGGTGAAAGCAGACATTCTTGTCGTGTTCCCGATCTTAGTGGGAAAGCTTTCAGATTTTGCCCGTTGAGTATGATGTTGGCTGTAGGTTTTTCATATATGGCCTTTATTACATTGAGGAATGCCCCATTTATTTCCATTTTGCTGAGTGTTTTGATCATAAATGGGCGCTGTACCTTATCGAATGTTTTTTCTGCATCCATCGAGATGATCATGTGGTTTTTGTCTTTCCTTTTGTTTATGTGATGTATTATGTATATTGACTTGCGTATATTGAACCATCCTTGCATCCCTGGGATGAATCTGACTTGATCATGGTGGATAATATTTTGAATGTATTGCTGGAAATGGTTTGCCAATATTTTGTTGAGGATTTTAGTATCTATGTTCATCAGTGAAATTGGCCTGTAGTTTTCTTTCTTTGTAGGGTCTTTATCTGGTTTTGGGATTAGGGTGATGCTGGCCTCATAAAAAGAATCTGGGAGTCTACCCTCCTCTTGGATTTTTTGAAATAGTCTGAGAAGGACAGGGGTTAGCTCTTCCCTAAATATTTTGTAAAATTCTCCTGTGAAATCGTCCGGCCCTGGGCTTTTGTGTGCCAGGAGTTTCTTGTTTACTGCTTCAATTTCCCCAGCTGTTATCGGTCTGTTCAAGCTTCTATTTCTTCCTCCTTCTGTGTTGGAAGATTATACTTTTCTAGAAATGTGTCCATTTCATCGAGGTTTTTAAATTTCTTGGCATATAATTGTGCATAGTAGTTTCTGACAATCCTTTGTATTTCTGTGGTATCAGTTGTTATTTCTCCTCTTTCATTTCTGATATTATTAATTTAGGTCCTCTCCCTTTTTTTCTTGATGAGTAAGGCTTGTCGATTTTATTTATCTTTTCAAAGAACCAGCTTCTGGCTTGGTTGATCCATTGAATTGTTCTGTTCGTCTCTATGTCATTCAGTTCTGCTCTAATCTTGACTATTTCCTTCCTTCTACTTGCTCTGGGATTTATTTGTTGTTGTTTCTCCAGTTCTTGAAGTTGTAGTGTCAGGTCTTTTATCTGAAATGTTTCTATCTTTTTTAGGTAGGCCTGTATTGCTATGAACTTCCCTCTCAGGACTGACTTTGCTCTGTCCCACTGGTTTCGGACTGTTGTCTGCTCATTTTCATTTGTTTCCAGAAATTTTTTGATTTCTTCTCTTATCTCATTATTGACCCATTCATTGTTTAATAATCTACTGTTCAGTCTCCATGAGTTTGCGAGTTTTTGAAGTTTCTCTTTGAGGTTGATTTCGAGTTTCAAGGCCTTGTGGTCTGAGAAAAAGTTTGGTATTATTTCAATTTTCCTGAATTTGCTGAGGCTTGCTTTGTGTCCTATCATGTGGTCTATCTTTGAAAAACTGCCATGAGCATTTGAAAAGAATGTGTATTTTTCTTCTTTGGGATATAAGGTTCTATATATGTCAGTTGTGTCTCTTTGATTCAGTGCATCATTCAGCTCCACAATATCCTTACTGGTATTTTGTTTGGAAGATCTGTCCATTTTTGGCAGGGGGGTGTTAAAATCCCCTACTATGAGTGTGTTGCTGTCTATACCTTTTTGAAGTCATCCAAGATTTTCCTTATAAACTTGGGAGCCCCTCTGTTGGGTGCATATAAGTTTATAATGTTTGTGTCTTCTTGATAGATTCTTCCTTTAAGTATTATAAAGTGCCCCTCTGGGTCTCTTTTTATGGCCTTTGTTTTGAAATCTATTTTGTCTGAAATAAGTATTGCTACCCCTGCTTTCTTTTCTTGCCCATTTTCTTGGAATATTATTTTCCATCCCTTTACTTTCAATCTGTGTAGGTCTTTTGCTCTGAGGTGGGTCTCTTGTAGGCAGCATATGTGTGGGTCATGTTTTCTTATCCATTCAGCTATCCTGTGTCTTTTGATTGGGGCATTTAGTCCATTTACATTGAGAATTATTACTGATAGAAACCTATTCATTTTTTCTCTTTGTACCTGTGTTTTTCTCTTTCTCACTCTTTTCCTTCATCTTCTTAAACCAGTCCCTTTAGCATATCTTGGAGTGCTGGTTTGGTAGAGATGTATTCTTTTAGCCTTCTCTTGTCTGGAAAACTCCTTATTTCCCTTCTGTTTTAATTGAGAGCCTTGTTGGGTAGAGCAGCCTTGGTTGTAGGCCCTTGCTTTTCATGACTTGGATATTTGTTGCCATTCCCTTCTGGCTTGTAATGTTTCTGTTGAGAAGTCAGCTCCTAGGCATATTGGGGCCCCCTTGTATGTTACTTTCTCCTTCTCCCTTGCTGCCTTGAGGATTCTCTTTGTCTTTCACGTTCGCCATTTAAATGATGATGTGTCTAGGAGTGGACCTCCTTGGCTCCCTCTTCAGTGGGGCCCTCTGTGCCTCCTGGATCCATGAGACCTTTTCTCTTCTCAAATTGGGGAAATTTTCCATCATTACTTTTATGAGGAGGTTCTCTCTCCCTTGCTCCTCTTCTTCTCCTCCTGGTATCCCTATTATGTGGATATTATTGCATTTCAGGTTGTCCTGCATTTCCCCAAATGCCTCTTCATTCTTTTTGAGTCTTTTTTTCATTTCTTGTTCTTTCTGGGAGCTTTTTTCTACCTTATCCTCCATCTCACTGATTCGATCCTCCACTTCATCTAGCCTGCTTTGGATTCCTTCTACTGTGTTCTTCAGTTCAGAAATGGTATTTTTCATATCGTCTTGTGTCTTCTTGATTGTTTCTATGTCCTTTTCCAGGTTAATATAGTTCGCTGTAAGATCCTGATAGTTTCTCTGCAGTTTCTCAAAGTTGTCATTGAGCTGGCTGAGCTCATCGAGCTTCCTTAGAACCATTGTTTTGAATTCAATATCTGATAGTTCCCTTGCCTCTATTTCATTGATCTCTCTCTGTGGGGAGTCCCCTTTTCCACTCATTTGGGGGGAACTTCTTTTTCTTCCCCTTTTTGTGATAGTCTGTTAAGTAATTTATTTATTTATTTATTTATTTATTTATTTATTTTTGCTTCTGCTTCAATTGATCTGTCTAGATTTCCTGACTTTGTGGATTAAACTCCTATGGTAGTAGGCGGGTCTTTTTATTTAATTATTTATTTAGTTTTCCTTTACTTTTCTTTCTGGGCTTGTCTCTGATGATGTCACTTGTTGACCCTATATGACCTTGGGTTGTTTGTTTGAGCCTTCCAGGAGTCTACTCTCTGTGTCTGACTCCTGCTTTGGGCAGCTCTGTGACCCCTTCGACCAGGGATCCACTATTTTTGTGGAGCGCTCTGCACTCTCACGTCGGCTCCTTGAGTGTGCCCCCCAGCCCGGCAGGATCCCCCGCCTGCCTGGGCTCACCTGTGCTTGCCCCCGCCCAGGGGGCTTTTTCGCAACCTTGCGTACTCGTCTGGCCCCCCAGGCTGGCAGGTACCTCGGCTCTGGTCAGTTTAGGGTCTTCTATTGTGTGCTTTCCCCGCTTTTGACTCTTTGGGTGTGTTGCTTGCCCTCGCCAAATGGAGACTACGAAAATGGGAGGAAGTCAGCTCCAGGACTCTCAGGATAATCCATTCTCCAGTCTCTCCTCCAGGGACTCTGGGCAGCTCTGTAACCCCTTCAGCCCCAGATCCACTATTTCTGCGGACCACTCTGCACTCAGGCCCCCACGGGTCGGTTTACACCTGCCCTCGCCTGCCCCCACCGATCTGCACATTCCCTCACAGGCCCCCTGGGCGCCAAACTGTGGGAGTCCTCGCCAGCCCGCGAGGGTCCACACACACTCGCCAACCCCCGCCAGCCACTCGGCCCAAATATGCGTGCCTGTACTGAGTGGTTTTGGGCTGTCTATTGTGTGCTTTTCAGCTTTTGGCTCTTTGGGGGTGTGGTTTGTTCCCGCACAGTGGAGACTACGGAAAGGAGAAGGAGTCCAGACTCCCCAGTTCCTCCTCCCATTCTTTCCCCAACACCTCTGTCTCCAGTCTTTCCCCAGGGGTCTCTGGGCAGTTCTGTGACCCCTTTGGCCATGGATCCACTATTTCTGTGGACCACATTGTAACTGCGGGCCATCTGGCTCCTCCACGCCCTGCTTCTGCCTCTTTGGGGGGGCTTCCTCCAGCACCAAAATGGAGACTACTGAATGGGGAGGGAGTCGGGACTCCCCGGTTCTTCCTCCTGTTCTTTCCCAAATGCCTCCGTCTCTAGTCTCTCCTCAAGGCTCTCAATACAGCTGTGTGACCCCTTTGGCCAGGGATCCTCTATTTCTTCCAGCTTGTCTGCACTTAGCCCCCCAGCTCACACACACACAAGCTGTGTGCGGAGCGCACAAAAGGCCGGTTAACTGATTCCCTTATGCCTGAGCGAGATGGTAACTGCAGAGTGGGAGGTGCGTTATCACCGGGGCTCCGCCTGCCGCCGTCTCAGTTCTCTTCACAAAGGTTTCCTCACCAATCTTTTCCCAGGCACCAGCCCACCCTGCTTCCACCTCTACCCAAAGATCAAGGAGGGCAGCTGCCACTGCAAATTTTTGCGTTGGCCCTTTAAATGTCTTTTTGCATCCCCAGCCACCTGTCTCTGGCAGAGAGCGCCCCTAAGTTTTTCAGGGTTGTGTTTTGTCTGTGTGTTTTCCTGGTTTCAGCTGCTGTAGTCTAGGGGTCCCTGTTTATGGCTCAGACCCCGTTCTTCTCGGGGGGATCCAACTGGCCGTTTCAATGTCCCTCTGGTGCTGGTGCCTGTGGGCACACAGCCCACCCTCTCAAGCCTCCAGCGCACTTCCCACCCATTGGGATGTGTGAGAGTTGAATCCACTGTCTGTCCGCGGCTCCAAGGCTCCTCTCCCTCTATCTTTCCATTGTTTTCCAGGTGATTTCTCCACTATTTAGTCGCAATTCCAGTTTGGTCTTGAGAGGAGGAGGTCAGCGTGACTCCCATTCACTCCTCCGCCATCTTATCTCTGTACACTATATTGCAATACTAACATTTAATCAACTATGATAGAAAAGATTTCCTCAGTTAGATAATGGGCATGATAAAAGTCCATCTCTAACATTATACCCAATGGTAAAGACTGTATTCTTTTCTCTTTATTATCAGGGTTTTCCAAAAAATTCAGAGAAAATATATATAGTATATTTTAGAAACCATTAACAACAAGATGTTTTAAAACTCCCCATATAATTAGACATTAAGCAATTCCCTTTGAAGAATATATATACAGGGTCCAGCAGAAGTAAGGCCTGTTCAAGTGTGGTTGGTAGGGTAATAATATGGGTGCAATAATTTATAGTTTTAATTGGAATATTTCACCTAAAATTTCATATGGCATACATGAGTGTGATATTGTTATGCTATAGAATTACACACTTATGATTTTGTAATAAAAGATTTTGTAATAAAACGGGGGCATTATCTGTGCCAGACTATCTATCTATCTACTCATATATATGTATTGATGTTAATTATTAATGTTAAGTTCTAAGATCTGAGGTAAGGAATTAAAAAATAAGTGTCATAAAAACTAGAAAAAATATAGATTATTTATTTATAGATGATGTAATTTTATATGTAGAGAACTCAAAGAAATCTACCAAAAAATATAAACATTAAATTTAATAATTGAATGTATTGAGGTCACAAAATATAAGACCAATATATGAAACATTGTATTTCTACATACTAGTGACAAACAACTGAAAAATGAAATTCAGATAAGACCATTTATGGACATAAAATATAAAAAAATAAATCAAATATGTGTAAAACGTTTATGCAGAAAGCTACAAAACATTTTTAAGAGAAATTAAAGAAAAAATAAATGAGAAGATATAGTATGCTTATTCATTGGAAGTTTCAATATTATTAAGATATAATTTCCTCCAAAGTTACCTGTAATTTTAATGCAATCTCAATTAAAATAGCAGCAAGCACTTCTTTTGAGGATGGTATAAAGTTTATATGGAAAAGCAAAGGAACTAGAAAAACCAAAATAATCTTAAGAAAGAATTATTTCCACAAAATCATCACAGCAATTCAATGAAGAAGGAGTATCTCAACAAATGGTTTTAAAAACAATTGGTTAATCACATGGAAAAAAGTGAACTTTAACACACCTTAATAAAAAAAATGCATTCAATTAGAATCATAGACTTAAATGTAAAATCAGGAAGTATATACAACTTCTACAAGTAAGGATGGAATGACATATTTGTGACTTTAAGGTTAGTAAGAATTTCTTA
This sequence comes from Pteronotus mesoamericanus, assembly GCF_021234165.1. NCBI lineage: Eukaryota > Metazoa > Chordata > Mammalia > Chiroptera > Mormoopidae > Pteronotus > Pteronotus mesoamericanus. The sequence continues at coordinate 631,933 of NW_026555215.1, read as the reverse complement.
GACCAATAAAAGTAAAATACAGAGAGAGAAAAAATAAATTAGACTTCATCAAAATTAATACTTTGCTCTTCAAAAGACACCATTAAAAAATTAAAAAACAAATGACAGACTGAAGAAAATATTTGCAATTACTGTATTTGACAAAGGATTGGTCTCCAGAATAAATAAAAACTTTAAGTACAAGAAATAAAAATGGCAAAAGGATTGTACTTCCAAGAAGGTCTCTATATGGCCAATAAGTATATCAAAAAGTGCTCAATATCATTAATCATCAGGAAAAGCAAGTTAAAACCACAAGGAGATACCACTCTATTTTATTGGAATGACTAATGAAAAAGGCTAACATTACTATATGTGGACTACTAGAACTCTAGTACGTTGCTGGTATCGCTTTTCAAGGTACAACCATTTTAGAAAGCAATTTGCCAGATTATTAAAAATTAAAACACAGACGTTTTCTATGACAAACCAAAACCACTTGCCCATATTTGCAAGCAGAGACGTGTATAATAAGCATTTTTTTCTTTTTTTAAAATCCTTACTCAATGAAATTTTTTCATTGCTTTTAGAGAGAGAGGAAGGGAGAGAGAGAAACATCCATGCAAGAACAAACATCAGTTCCTCCCATACGCACCTAGTTTGGGGATGGAAGACACAACCCAGCTATGCCACTGACTAGGAATTGAACCTATAATGCTTTGGTTATAGGACAAAGCTCCAACCAACTAAGCCACACTGGCCAGGGCAAAATACATAACAGTTTTATTCATAGTTTCCTATAATGGAAAATAACATAGGTGTTCATCAACAAGAGAATGGATAAATATATGACTTTCATATGGAACACTTCTCAATAAAAAAAAAATCACCAAAAACATGAAAACACTTGAAAACATCATACTGCACAAGTCAAAAATGCATAAAAAGAGTACATGCTGTAGGATTCCATCCATATAATGTTTGAAGAACAGGTAAAACTAATTTATAGTGATAGAAATTAGAACAGCGGTGTCATTTTTTAAGGAGCGGTTTAGTGGAAAGGAGAATGACGGAACTTTCTAGGTTAGTGGTTAAAAAGAAAAACACCTTCTTTTTCTTTCTATGTAGGGAAAAGCCCAGTTCTTCTCAACTTGTTTCTCTCCTGTGAGTCCCCTTTACTGCTTACAGAATATAGTTCAATTCTGGTCACTAAATGTGTGGAGCTTTTTTCCACACTAAGCAAATCTCTGAGTCACCAGCTGGGCATCCTACAATTAAATTAAATTCTGACACTATCTACCTAGAGATTTATCTACCTGGAGATAGTTCAGATCCCAAGGGCTTACTCTTACATGACTGCACCACCAGCTGCTGCAATACACACCCCAGAAACCAGTCACAAGCCCAGGGTATCACCTGTACTTCTGACCAACCTGCTATAGGTTGGGGGTTCCTACCACACCCTCCCCAGGTTTGATTAATTTGCTAGAGCAGCTCACAGAATTCAGGGGGACACTTACTTAGCACAGGAACTTCTGTCCCTGTGGAGTTGGCGTACATCACCCTCGATGTGTGGATGTGTTTGTTCACCAAGAAGCTCTACAAACTCCTTATTTTTGACATTTTATAGAGGTTTCCTTACATGAGCATGATCAATTATTAACTACACTTCCAGCCCCTCTCCCTTCTCTGGAGAATGAGTCCAGGGGATGGAGATAAAAATTCCAACCTTCTAATCATTGGTTGGTCTTTCTGGTGACCAGCCCTCATCCAGGAGCTCACCTAGAGGTGCCACATTACAACACAAGATGCTCCTATTGGTCTTATTACTTAGGTATTTACAAAGGTTTTAGGATCCCTGTGCCAGGAAATGAGGGCAGATACACACACACACACACACATACACACACACACACGTATTTTCTTTATATTATTTCACAATGGTCTATATTTCAATCAGGGTAAGGATTACATGGTACATACATTTGTCAAAACTCATGGAACGGTAAAATTAAGATCTATATATTTCACTGTGCAGTAAATTATGCTAAGATTAAGGAAAAAGAAAAAAATACCCTTTAATCACATACTAGGACAGAAGACCACACTTATCTCTACTATCTTGAGGTATGTCCAACTGCATCAACCAACAAAGTCCAACAGATGGAATTAAGCAATATATGTACTGGATTTTAACACTCTCCATAAACTACAATAACATCATTTTAAATTGCCCAAATTTTCCATTATCTGATAAGTTTCTGTGGTATTGATAAACTAATCTTTTAAAAAATATTTGTATTTATTTATTTTTAAAGAAAGGGGAAGAAAGGGGAAGGAAACATTGATGTGAGATGTGAGAGAGTAACATTGACCAGTTGCCTCTCAAACGTGCCCCAACCGGAGACTGAACCTACAATCGTGACCAGAAATTGAACTGACAACCTTTTGCTTTGCAAGACAACGTCCAACTGAACCACATCAGTCAGAGCTGATAAACTAATTCTTTGACTCCCTCTGATTAGTTTAGAGAAATGATAGTTACAAAATACATAAAAAGCTTTTCCCCTATCGTGGTTCCTTTTTGCTCAGCCCTGGCTAATAGGTCTCACTGTAAGGCCTAGTGTGATCTGGGGGTCTCTGGCTCAATGGCTGAAGTTTAAGTCAGCTTCTACTGGAATTAATTCAGTCCCTTTCACAACTTCAATGATGAAATAAGTCAATACTAACATTATTACATTATTACACTTCCACTGTTTCAGTATCAGGAGCTAATGAACAATGCCGTGACTTGCAGCCACCACCCCACATCTATAAGATGTAAGAAGTGTTTAATCCCAGAATCTAACACCCCAGTGCATAAAAGAACCTTATACAGTAAATGTCTCCTCAGCAAACAGGCTAGTCACAGAAGTGAAACCTTGCTGCCTTCTAGACCTCTATCCCTTACTATCTGTACAGGAGAACAGACAGTGCCAGTAGGAGGAGGAAAGACATGGATAGAGAAAAGGGAGGAGAGAAAAAGGGACAGGCATTCTAATTTTGGTTTATATCAGTTATTGAGACTCTATCACCAGTGAATTTAAAATGCATTTTGGGGAAGTTTCCCATAAATAGGTTAACTGCACAACTATGCAGACTTCCTCCTCTAAGCAGGATGTGTTCAGAAACATTTGTTTTCTGACTCATTTTAGAAACTTTAACTGCAGGCAGCTCTAGCCCTTGGGTCTCCCCCAGGCCTTCTTATTCTCTTTAACATCCTTAATAAATATGTAAAAAACACTTTTTTTAATGTTCCTCTTTAGTGTCTGCATTCCTATAAGATATTCCTGATACATTACCCCTGAATTTGGTCTAGGACAGCCTTGCTGGTTGTGAGCATTTATAACAGAAAGCTCTCCAAGCTATGCCCATGGCTTTTCATCTCCTGGGAAAGGAGGGAGAAAAGAAAAGCAAATGGTCCATTCACCAGTGTCTCTGAAAGGCACAACCAAAGCCTCTCTCCAGGACCTCTGCCTATTCCAAGGCAACCCTGCCCCAGAGGTATCTCTCTCCCTCCTCTAACCAGACAGAGTGAAAGCTCCCATGATCCACCAGGCTGCAGTTCTGTTTGCAGCTTGAAGCTTCTTGTACCTACAAGTGAGCCAGCCTCCTCCAAAACTTTTCTCTCTTGAATAAAAGTGTGTCAATTAATTGTGCACCTGCATCTGCAGCTTGGGGCTCCCGAGGGACCCAGCCTGCAGTAAACATACAACTTCATTTGCTGATCAATGACAGATTTGTTATTCTAAAGAAAGGGACCTGGATGGGATCCCAAACCCTTAATGGGTTAACATAGCCACAACCCATTCAATACCTGAGGAAAAAAATCAATGCGTTAGGACACTAAAGGCAAAAGTGTATTCTATATTATTAAGCTACAGCTTGAGCCTCAAATTTCTACCTGGACTCTTACTCTTATGAGCCTGCATGGTACCTAACTAGACCTGATCCACATCAGATCTCTTCTTCCTTGAGTAAAATTGACAAGAAGAAATTAGAACTTTGACTTATGTTAGACTAACAGTATGTATAACATGTATAACTAACAGTATCTATTCACACTGCCATCCTTATAAAAAGTGTTATTATTTTTATTTAATAGATTGAGAAACTGAGACCAAGAGAGAGGCAACTATTGCCATCTTGAAGTCACAGAGCCAGTGAGAGTCAGAATGGAGTTGGTGACCATGACACCAGTTACTTGCTTTACCCTACTACTGCAAAATCCCCCTAACAAGATGGCTAGGAGTCAGCAGTGTCTGTGGATCCTTGCAGGGCTGCGCCTCCGAGTACACCAAGGTGAGATGATGTATTAGCTGATGGGAAACGCTACCCCTCACCACTCACTGCCCTTACAACCCTTCTATCACAGTCACCCCACAAAACCCCAAAACCCAGGTACTTGGAACTCTACAATAAAAGTTTCATAGTTTTGGAGCAGTTATTACTTTCTCTGATCATTTTTAAAATCAAAATATCTCTGAAAAGAACAAGTTTCTTCTATTACCCTTACTTTAGCCTTCTCCTGCCTAGCAGATGATTTTCTCTGGCACAAGTGACCCCAGCTTTAAGAGGGCACAAACTACCTGCTTGGAAGGGAAGGAGAGTGTCTCCTAAAAAGGTGAAAGGAAGGTGGACTTTACCACCGGCCACAGCTGCCCCCTCATACCCATGGAAGAACAGGTGCTTATTCCTTTCTTAGATGAAACTGTATTAGTATAAAGCAAAGGTAAGTCATGGCTCTCTAAGTCTAGAAGCCTAGGTTTAAGCTCTCCTTCCCCCTAGGGGGTAAATGGGCAGTTCTGGAAAAACACGGGACTTCCCAAAAGCAAATTTCCACGCTTATTACCTAAGTTTAACCTGTTTTTCTGATGTGTCCCAGCTAAAGTGCTAATAAATCTTATTTTTATAATGATCTACTTGGGAGAAAGTTTACTATGAACATTGATAAGCTTAAAATTCAAGAAAAATATCTCAGCCTCTTCCATTATTTATAAAAAATAGCAGAGCTGACTGGGGTTGAAATCATTCTTAATCCCCAGGAGGCAAAAGCCCTGTCTACAGTGTGACTGAGGATCAGATTAAGGTACGTACAGATGATGCTAAAGGAACAGGAAGCAGTGCTTATGTCAATGGGACAGTCTGGAAAAAAAGACGCCATCTGAATCTCCACAACTCCTGTCTTAGGACCACTCAGACTTTTTGAAAGAGGGATGAGTTTTGATAAGTCTGTCATATTAAATAAATTGAGTGTAGCTCACACAGACACCATCATTCTCTTCATTTTCTAGTATAACGGAAATCTTTATAGTGCTTGATATTTATGTCAGCTACATTTTTCCTCTTTTAAGACTCAGAGTATTGGCCCCTGAATTACCTACCTGAGTGTGGGTAAAGGCGTAGGCTGGATTAAAAGTGTGAGGCTTTGAATGTCAAGTTAGGATGTTGTGATAATTGGTGAGTGTTCACCGGGGTTCGTCAGAATTAAACTCATATCTTTTAATATCAGCTCTTGTTGCACCTGTCCAGTTCTGTCCATAATTCCTGTGCTAGTGCTCTGATAGTCACACAGGTCTGGGAGAGTTTCCTGGGCTTTCTTCCTGGTCTCCCTTCCATTTTATATTGCTAATAATTTCTACAATTCTTCAAGATTTTCCTTCCCTAACAAGAAGCATTTACCTTGACAACCACATTTACAGTCTACTTCTCCCAAAAGAGATTTAGGAAGAAGGAAGGCAGAGAGATAAAATGTAGTAGAGGGCTTCTTACCCTACTAAAGATATATTTTTTTAATGTTAAAACTCCAGTGAACAAACTACTAGAGAAGGAGGCCAGAAAAGAACATGAGGGGGCTTAGATGGAGGCCATGGAAGACTGTGACTGTGGTGGTACAGGACAAGGATTGGACACCCGGAGACGAACCCTGAGCCTCCCATTCTAGAAAATGAAGAAAATAAGAACCTGCCCCATTTTGTCAGGATGTATTGTATGACTATTACTATTGGGACCAGTTATTAGTCTTTGGAACCATTCTTCTTTTTCTTTCCTCTATGCTTCTTGTCTGTCTAGAATAAAACAATTAACTTGAAATTTATTGCCATCTCTTTCCTAACAGGTTATGAGAAATAATCTTACATTTCTGTTCAAAATCCTTCAAACCAAACTTCAGATCCCTTTATATGTAGCTCACCTTCCCTTCTGGCTTTTTCTTTTATACCTGAGTTAGATGACTTTATGGTTTCTCAGGTTTATTCCACTCACCACTTATTTCAAAATCATCTGTCAACATCCGCTAATTCTTTCATGCCCTTCTCCTAGTCATTTCTTGACTCCTTCTCTTTGGTATAAACTCTACCACTTTCTATCCTCTTAGAACACGTGAAGGTTTGTGTGTGTGTGTGTATGCATGTGTGTACTTCATCCATTCCACCTCGTGCTATAAATTATTTGTGCACCGGCTCTGCCTGTGTCTGAGTGTAAACACCTTGCTAGAGGAAAAGCAGGCGTCTTCATTACTTGGTGTCTAGCGTCATCAACAGGCTCTAACTCTGTAGGTTGCTCAGCTTTGGTGACACTAAAGACCTGTTTGCTGAGTCCATTTATCAAATTATAACTGGGTGGGGACCTCATTCGTCTTTATACCTCACTTCAAAGTTAAGGAACTGTCAGTTGATTAATTGGAAAGTACATTTCTGTGGTACAAATACAGAAAACATTATGTCATCCATCTTTTTGGTACAGTCACAAACCTGAACCAGCCAATATTTCAATTTCTAATGCTCTTGACTTCTCTATATTTTAATAGCCCCACATCTTTCTATTTTAAAGGCTGAGACATACTATATTAAAACAAAGAATCTGGGACAGCCAGAGAGAATTGAATTTGGGCAAAATGGGAAAGGACTTGGTAAGTTCTACTTAAGAAAAATTTAACTGAATTGGAGTTATCCCAGATAGCTATCAGTGTCTTTTATGTTCAAGATACTGCCACTGACGATGTTGCTAAATATGTGCATGACGAAGGCTGAAAAGACCAATGTGACCAGCTGTCTTTTCAGCAGTGCATTTGAATGAAGGCTGTTCTTTCCTTAGCAGCTGTAGAGGCTGTTTGCTGAGCTTGTTGCTATTTTTGATTCTGCTGTCTTCAAAAAGAATAAAAAAGAAAAAAAGAATGAAAAGTCACACCATCTCTGGTAGCCCCCATGCCTGGCTGTTCTCTGTCCAACATCCCTGGGCGTGGGACTGGAAATAAGCATATTCTCCTATGTTCTGTTTCCTATTTTCAGCTCAATCTATTGCAATTATTGTTTATGGAATCCACAGTTGTACATTAGCATCACATCTAGAGCAGAAAAGTTGCAAACAAACAGTGTTTCAGGAGAGCTGATTCACTGGCTGAATTCCAAGCCTTCATTTTTGTTTGTTTGTTTTTTGTTCCCATTTAGCAGTTTATTAATGGGTGTTGGTTCCTGGGTGACACTGGTTAAACCACCCAGAAAGATGCATGTGAAATCTTAGGTGAATCCAAGCTTCACAGCCGCAGGGCTTTAAACCCTGGCTGCCTGTTGGCACTTAGCCTCCTGCAGCAGCAGACCTCTTTGCTGCAGCTCCTGCATCTCCACAGCTGCCATCTTGACGAGCGCCTGTCATCTGCTTATTGCACATCTTGACCCCTAACAACACAATTTTATGACTGCTTCTGGATCTTAGTTGGTGAAGGAAATCTATGGCTTTATGCAGAGGGATACATAATAATATATTTCCCACCTGACTTTCTCTCCCTTACTGTGTGATTGATCAACAAAATGCAATTGTTTTGCATAATCTTCCAGGCTCTAGACATTTATGTCTCTGGCCTACATTCACTGACATTAAAGACCATAGATGCCTGCCCACCAGGTCCTCCTGTGCCACTAGAGTACTTTGTTCATTGGACTCCATTACCCCTTAGTGAGGCAGCTCAAATGTTTCCTGTTGTGGCCTCCACATTCAGCTTCAGCATTCTTTTCATTTATCAGGGACATCCTAGGATAAAACAATGACTCTTTAGTATTTCCCTCTAAACAGCATTCAATGGAAACCATTCTAAAATAGTCATATACAATTTATAAACTGCTTAAGGTCTAACTGATATGAACACTCAAGATCCTCTAAGTCAGCCTCATCCTTCTACTCCTCATGGTGAGAAGCACTGTGATGCTGGGGTGCTGGAGCTTTGTGACTCAAGTTCATCACTGGGCTCTGCCCCTTGTGAGCTTGTGTCCTGTGGAAGCCATTCACCTTCTCTCTCCTTCAGTTAAATTTTCTGTACAATGAGAGTAGTAATAGTTGTTACACGATAGGGTTGCTATGACAGATAAAAGATTTAGTACATGTGCAAACTATACATATATGTAAATAAATTAAGCTATGGAAAATTCTCACAAAAACAATTTTGTGTATCACTTATAAAAATCTACAAAATCTATAAAATCCATAGTTTTTAGAGTATTTTACTTGACCAGGATCTTGTTAGTACTGAAGAGTTGACAGATGAATTATTTTTGTCAAGTTTTTTGTTGTTGTTGTTTTTCTTTTAAAGATCCTCTCTCCCCTTCCTGGTTGTGACCATGGTAAGAATTTGAAATTCTTATCTTTCTTCAGTGGTTTAAAGGTCATGGGAAAAATATGTAGAATATATAGTTATCTCCTTCTACCATGATTTAAATTACCAGAGGCAGATTGCCTAAATTTGGGAACTAGTTTCTATAATACAATAGTCTTTACTAAAATATTAGCATGCAGGAAGTCATACATTGTAATCAAATTTTAGCGAGCATTTATAAATGCACTAAAATATGCTTGAGTCTACCGTTTTCTTGATGTGCTTTGCCATAAGTCAAATCAATGAATTACATGGCAGCTTTTCTCCTTGGAATAGTGGTAGAGAAGTATATTTCTTATATTTTATGAACCCAAATCACCTAGACTCTTATGATCATTTAGATCAAGAAAAAAGTCCTCATGTTTATTAAATGCCAGAACTATGTTGAAATGTTAATGAAGAATGAGCTGATTTTGTATATGTGAGAGGAATACACAACACTATTCTTTGGAATTAGTATGTGCATTTGTATCCATAAAAAGTTATAGTTTAGTGGAGCTGTATAAATGACTTGCAACAATCTTATAATTTTATCAATAAAGTAACTGAAGCTCAAAGAGGTGAAAATCAGAAGGCTAGTCACAAAGCTTGACCAAGTTCACTGACCTTCACACTGCATGGCTTCAGTCAGCAAATGCCCCTAAATGGCTAGTTTGAAGGATTCAAAATCGAATCTGGTATTGATATGTGCTTACCAAAATTTCAAATATATTCAATCAGTATATACAGTCCAAAGCCTAAAAGTAATGAAGTAAGTTATCTTCTTTAAGTCTGATCTACTTAGAAATTTCTGTTTTTCTCAGAAAAAATAAAATCTCCTGTGACTGCTTGTTTTACCTGGCCAGAGCATCAAGATCTATACCATTAGGCATAGAACCATCCTTTAATAGCATTTCACAGTGGGAGACGAAGCAAAATTTAAAATGTAAAAATTGGTCTTATATCGTCTCATGTTGTTAATTTAATGGGATTCACTAAGCTGCTGTTTGGACTGTCCTTTAACTGAGATCAAAACTTACCTTTAGAGTTTTGAGAATTGTCCTCATAACACCCACCATCCCACTGAATAACTTTCTAAAATGATCTGAAAGCTTTATGTTATAGCTTTCAATGCGGGATATGGGAATAGTAATAAATATGTCTCAGGCAGTCTTTCTCTAAAGTCTCAGGCCAGCAGTAAGAATAAGAACACACAGAATCTTTATATCTGAATGTTCAGCATATCAAAATATTTTGTCATTTGAGTATTTTTCCCTTATGACATAACTTTTTTCTTATTTTAAAATAGAAATTAGGGAAATGTCCAGGGACAGAACACAGATCCATCTTTGCAATAGATCTGTACACAAATTTGTATTTTGTCTTTAATTGAAACTATCTTATAAATTGTATATTCTTAATCTATTGATACACTTCTGTCTCTACCCCCAGGTTTTCTAGCTTTCTTCACCGTGTTAATTTGTCTGGATCAATATTCTTTTGATTACAAGAGATAGAATTTCAACTCAGAAAAAAGAAACGTGTTGGTTTGGGTTCCTAGGAAACCAGAGATGGATCTTGGCCTCAGGCAAGGCTGGATTTAGGAACAAAAGCAATATGATCAGCTCTTTTCTCTTTCTCTCCTTCTTTCATCTTTCTCATAATTTCTTCTGATTCTTACTGAAGATGTGTTTATTTTGGCAGTGTAGAAGGTAAGGGATAACCTTAGATTCACAGATTTCCTACGTCTCCATCTAGAATTATTTGAATAAAGAGACTTTATTTCTTCCCAGTCCAAATGTCATTCCAGAGGATGGACTCGATTGGCCTTCTTGAGTCAGATCCCCAACCATGGATTAATAACTGTTGCCTAAGGGATGAGTTATTGTTGTTATAGGTCCAGCTTGAGACACATGCCCATGCTTCAGGTAGAGACTGAGACTGGGACACAGTATCTGATAGCTACATCAGAATCACCGGAATGGGAAGGAGTTCTGCAAACTAAGAAGGTGCTATAAATGGGAGAGAAGGGGATGGGAAAATAAGCTAAGCAGACCCACAATGGCAGCTACCATAGTTTGTCACAGCTGGCTTTAGCTTTTTCAGCAGATATAACTTGTAGACAAGATACATGACTCTAAAAAGCATGATTTGGTGCTAATAATGACTGAGAAAATACCACCACTTCTTCAGCACCAGGAGGGTTCTTTAGTCATTGTCCTTTGCATGAGCCTTCCACTTTCCTTTCTGCCATGAGGAAAGGTGGGCGCAGCTTTCCTGCTCCAGGAGAGAAGGTAACCTCTAAGGTGTGGATAAGACAAAACAGCTGTCAATAAACATGTCACGTAGTGATTAGATCACAGGCTTTGGTATCAGAGGAGATAAAGGTTTAAATTCCAGCTTGAGTATTCAGTGACTTTGTGGCAGTGCTTTCTGAGCCTCAGTTTCTACCTCATTGAGTTATTATGAAGATTTATTGAAATGATATGTGTAAACCATGTGACCTATCAAGGTGATAAGCTTTTAATAAGCAGTATTCACCATTATTATCAAGGGTATCTTTGTTGTCGTTATTTTTTTTCCTACCTCTACTTCTCAAGCTGTGAATGAACAATAGCAATTTGAAATACAGAAGCCCTTGAATCAAGAGCCCGATGTTACACCGATATATACATTGTTACATAAGCACCCAAAGCTCTCTCGTACAAGAGCTTTGTATTTTTTCATTTAATCATCAGAGCCCCTATTGAATTAGAGGTCACTAATATCTAGGTAAGGAAGATGAAGATCGGTGGGATTGTGATTTGATCAGGTGACAGAGACAGAATTCAATGTAGGTTTACGACTCCAGATTCTGCTCTCTATGAATTATATCACATTGGAAAGACTTATTTTTCTGTGAGCCCAGCATGTTCCTGAATACTGCTTTGCTAATCAGATGGCATAATGGATAAAAACAGTGGCCTGAGAAGATCCTTAAAATTCTCAATAGATCACCAAGATTTTGAACATTTTGCCAGGGAAAGTCTCAGAATGTGGTAATAGCTGACAAGCGTGCCCCTGTTTGAGGAAAAAGGTAAGAAGGAGGAGGAGAAACTGAGTGAAAGAAAGAAAAAGAATGAAGATTGGGGTGAGGGAAACTAAAGTCTGCCTGATTAGAACTAGTGCAAAGCCAAAATTATTTTTAAACTTATTCCATCTTTTGATAAAAGAAGATAATTAATCCTTTCCCAAAGGCAACAATTATTATGAAGTCTGAGGAAGAAAAAAGTGATAATGCCCATAGTAGGAGTAACTTGAAGAAATTTTCTCTCTGAATCTTTCAGATTTTTAACCTTAATAAAATGATATCCTTTGGGCTTTCTATAAATTCAAATTTATTTTGATAATTTAGTTTATTCCCTTTCCCATACAAAATTCCTGAATTTTTAACTTATACATACTATTATTCAAAATTTTACCTATAAAACACTTTTACTCAATATCAATTGACACAAGAATTTAATGTTTAAGTATTATTCTAAACCCAAATTTCAATTTCTCCCACTTTTCTCTGATATTCCTAATCTCTTTTAAAGAAGTGTCTTGATGATCTCTTGAAGAGAGCAGAAAATACATATAGATGAGATCCACAACACACCGCTGAGCTTTGAAAACTGTCAAAAGATACATCTGTGAAATTACATCAGAAATCTGTCTTCTGGGCTCTTTTTAAAATTTATTTAATTTTTACCTTTTAAGTTTCAGTCATTTTCTTCCCTACATACACAGGCAAAACATAGAGAATATAAAAGTGAAAACAAAAAGTATTATATAGATTTCAGTCATTCAGTTCATCAAACAATATTGACAATATTGTGCTGAAAAGAGGAATGCAAGGATGATATATATTATCTCTGAAATGGGGCAATTCTACTCTAATATGAGAGAGAAGTGTTAGCTTACATAATTTTAAAGCAAATAGAATCTGAAAAATGAATATTTGGTTATTAGGGTAAGACTAACCTCAAAGAATGAGTTGAAAAGTTTCTCTCTATTTTTTTGGAAGAGTTTGAGAAGTGTTAGTGCTAATTTTTCTTTAAATGTTTGATAAAATACACTTGGGAAGCCATTAAAGGGGAGCAGAGTTTTGCCACCCCAAAATGTGCCTTTTAGAGAAACAGTATTTTAAGCTGATTATGTTTAAGAAAACCTAAGCATCCAGAATGAGTGTCCCCAGAATATGCCATCTTGGTATGCATGTTATTTCAAGCTGAAGACAATTAAAACCCAACAAACTCAATAATAGTTTTTACCTCCCCCTTATCTGCCTAAAGGAATTCAGATAGAAAAACCTGCACCAAGAAAGGAGCTACCACCTTAGCATAATATGAGCTATGTGTGGTATACAGAGACGAAAGCTAGCAAATTCTGTTTGTTAGACTCCTCTCGGCGTCTCATTGTTTTTGGGTGACCCAGCAAAAATTTGTTTATTAAATATTTGTTCTTTTTCATCTCTCTGTGAGTTGCTTACCTTCCCTTTGAAGTCTAAACCACTATCTACCTTTCCTCTTAGCTCAGGATGGCACATACGCCTCAAGTTCCCTATTTGTCTGGGGTAGAAGGTGGAGGGCATATTTTTATGGAAATCTGTATGTACACATGTAAATAGATGTGGCTATTTTCTCCTGTTAATCTATCTCATATTGATTAGATTTTTAGACCAGGCAAAAAAACTTAGAAGGGGAGAATAAAAGTTACTTTTCCTCCCCTATACTATCAAGTCATGGGCAATTTTTTATTTATGTTTTTGATTACTGATTCCAGCTGTTTATTTGTTAAGAGTCTATTTAGATCTTCTATTTCTTTTCAAGACAGTTTTGGTTGTTTGTGTCTTTCTAGGAATATGTCTATTTCATGCTTGGCCCATTCACACAACAAGAAAAAAAGCTGAACAAACTAGAAATCAATTACTTGTCTTAGATCCACCAGAGAACTGAGATCACAGAGCAAACTGCTGCCTCCAAAATTATAAAGACAGACAAGCAGACATAGAGAATCACAACTTAGTAGAGCAAGAGCTCAGGCGCAGAATCTTCCAACCAACCAGTTTCAGGGCAGGAAATTGAAACTTGAATTTACACACTGCTAGGGGTTGAGATTTAAAAACTCTAGGAGAACTTAGTTATAGCAGACCCTCCAGGGGACCTACTAAATTATTTCAGTGAGGAAAGGAGAAAAATCCCTTCACTCTCTGGCAATGGTGGGATGGGAGAGAGAAGAAACCATTTTGAAATATGCCAGAGCACTCTATACCTCTTATCGAGGCCTGCCCTCAGGAGAAACTGCTTAATTTAACCAGAGTCTAAACTTCTGGGGCATTATGACATTCTAACTTACCTGGTCGGGGGTGGAAGGTGGCATACTCAACTCCAGCCCTGTCTAGAATTCTCGTCTCATCCAAAGAGAAGAAAATTAACAAAACTGAAAAGCAATTTCATACCTCAAGGGCATGGGCTCACCAGAAGACTGAGACCTAATCAAAGGATGATAGAAACTGCAAAAATGCTAAAAGAACTGTTTCCGTAAAAGTTTGTTTTGTTCAAGAATCTAAAATTCATTCAGACTTGCTCAAATAAAACAGGAAAGTCTTTTGAAGGAAGCAGACAGGTTTTATGAGAATTCAGGGGAAAAAACAAATTCTGAAAGCTCTACCAGACCCTACATGACCTGTCCTCTCCCTCCCTACCCTGACTCTGGCTCTTTCACTGTGTTCCTCACTCCTTCCATCCCAGTCTCATTGGCTTCCTGGCTATAGCACCAACATTCTAGGAACCCTCTGGCCTCAAAGCATTTGTGTAGGAGAAAGCTTGTCACCAGACATTAGTTCAGCTCATTTCTTCTCCATTCAGGCATTCACTCATAGAGAGACCCTCCTTGAAGACCTGATGTAAAAAACATGTGCTAGTTCCTGTTCTTATCTTTCACACCAAGTTTTGTCTTTCCTCATGATATTTATCATCACCTCAACTCTATATGATTTTATGTTTGTTTATATTCTCTTTTGCCCCTAGAATGACCCATGGAAGATACTTAGTGGATATTGTGGAATAATTAGATAAATAAATGGATGCGTAAAGAGTAGCTACCAAGTTTGCTTTATGGACCAGCCTCTATCTCCTCTCTTGTCTCATGGTTTCTCTGCTTCATTCTGTGTGTTTGCTCATTCTTCTTGTTTTTTCAATCAGCTTCTGACTCTCCAGTCCCTTCTGACATTGAGGGCACATGTCTAGTGACAGGTACCCAGCTCCGCTCTGCTGATAGCTTCAAGTGTTTATCTCCAACTTCTACCCCCTTCTCTGTCTCTTAGTTCAGTAACAGTATTTGCCCAGCAAAAATTTTCCTTAGTTTGTTTTGTTTTCCTAAGTTTTTTTGGAGAGGAGGAGGAGAAGATATCATAGATGTTGCTACCTGCTCCTTATATGTTGAAGTTTCTCTAGAAAGGAGAGTGGGAAGGAGATGGCAGACACTTGTAATGTGTTTCTTTTCCCGGTAGAAGGAAACAAAGAAAAGAACTTCTGTTAATTTGTTGAGCCCCTGCTAATTTCCAAGTACTGTACTCAGCACATAGAATGCATATCTCTCAACCTTGCTATCAGCTTTCCAAGCTAGATGTCACTGTTTTCACAAATAGGCCAACATGTTATCATAGAATGTTAGACTAGATTAGGTGGAATGAAGATTCAAACTCTGAGTGACTGACTCTAAAACCAGTCCTTTCCTTCCTAGCATTTTATATCTGAGTAGGATTTATAAAGAGTTGAAAAGGATGTGAGAAAAGAGAATTTGAGAGAAGGTACCCTTGGGATGGCCAGGCATGAAAGAAGGGCATTACTGATAGAATAGTGTGAATAAATGGATACACAACAGGAAGCAAGAGGAAGCAGCCTGGTGTTCCCAGAGCACAGAGGCCAAGAAGGAAGAAATGAGGCTGGAAATTCATTTGGAATCATATCATGGAGAGCTTCTAATGTCAGGCTGAGATCTTTGGATATAATAGACATCATACAACTGTCAGTAATGAATTTCCAAGACACAGAAAGATTCAAATTTTATAATGCACATTTTATAAAGTGAGAATTTCTATTACTATAGCATCTTAAAATACATAGGCTGCATCAGTCTTTTTGAGCTGCTGTAACAGAATGCCAGAGAGTGGTGGCTTAAACAACAGAAATTTAGTTTTCATGGTTCTGGGGCCTGGGAAGTCTAAGATTAATGTGCCAGCTGATGCAATTATTGGTGAGGGCTTTCTTCAGGCTTGTAGATGGATGTCCTCTTGCTGTGTTCTCACATGGCCTTTCCTCAGCCCCTCAGGAGAGATGGGGTGAGTGAGAAAGAGAAAGAGAGAACACTCTCTGCTGTCTCTTCTTATAAGGGCACTAAACGAGGACCCCCACCCTCATGAGCTCATCTAAACCTAATTATTTCACAAGACCCCATCTCCAAATATCACATGAGGGGCTCAAGGATGAACATATTGACATAAATTTTGCAATAATACATTCCATTCAGTCTATAATACAGGCCAATCCAAATGAAATAAGAAACACAATTAACAAAAAAACAGCTTTAGAATGATGGCCTGTCTGATAAGTGTCTGTGTCCTTCATGAATCTTGACCTTCAAACAGATGTGGAATCTGAAAAGGCAAGGTTGGGAATAAGTTGAGACTCCAAACTGAAGGAGATCTTATTAATATTGCTTAATTTTAATTTTTCTAGTAGTGATCTCTACATGTACAAAACATAACATGCTGTTCAAACTAGAAGTGTTCCCCCTCAGCTCTTCTCCTTGTTTCATGTGGCCCTCAAATCCCACTGACTGCCTGTCCCAACTGCCATCCAAGAGGTTTATGAACCAGGAAGAAAGCCCATATCTCAAGGACTAGCTCATTTATGAGAAACATAAAGCAGGGCTTTTCTCTTGTCTTGAAATATCCATATAATCCATCCAAAACAATGAAATAATAAATCTCTCACCTGGGCTCTTTGCTTTGTTTTTCTCTTCATCTCATCCTGGCACAACTAGTTCAAAATTCAAAAATAATCTGTGTTTGAATGAAATCCAGGAAGAAAGGGAAAGAAATGAGCATTTTTTTACACCCTTGCACCAGACAGTGCATTAGACACTTTGTATACATTATATTTAAAAGCTACAAAAACCCTTGAGACTGTATAACTATCTCAACTATGTAGATGAGAAAGCTGAGACTTAGAGAGATTCAGTTGACTGTCTGAACTCATTCACTGGTACATCAGAGACCTCTGAGAAACCAGGGTCTCATGTGTGACATCGATGCCACTTATGCTGCTCCCCACAAAACTGTAACATGGGAATCTGCAGGATCTTAGTCACTTGAAATAGGTTAAGTCTCTTATAAGCCTTAGCAAAGCTTTAAGATTTCTCCCAGGTCAGAATGCCAAAACACTGCTTATTTGATCATCCTCACCTAAAATGAAGTGAGATTGTTGTGGTAGCTTCATCAGGTCTACAGCCTCAGTCCCGCTTATCACTGGGGTGTACCCAACATCTGTGAGCACATTTCGGCTCCTTCAGTGACTCTAATGTTCCTCAGCTCTGGGTCACTTTCTCTCTCCTTGGCAGAGTGCTTCTGTGTGTACTTCTGGCACCCTGCAGCTGTACAGGTCAAACCTCAGCTTCCTTTCTCACTCTTCTGAACTATATTTTCAAAGAAAAGTATATATTTTCCCTGGATTTTTAACAGCTACTTTCATCATTCCTCAGTCAGTATCTGCCATTTACCTACACATAACAAGCCCAACTGATATCTCCAAGGAACCAGAATTTTATTCCTGCTGCAGAATTTTAGGCCAAATGACTAAAATTTGTATAAAATAAACTACATTAAAAAATACAATAAAAAAGTTCTTCACAAGAATCCTAAATCTCTCCCTTTTCTTTTGATGAGACCTAATAAAACTGATAACAGAAAGCAGGTTTTCAGTGGGTATCTATTGTATATGTGGTTTTGGGGAAGTAATAGACGGCAAGCAATAATATTTTCCAGTGGGCAGGATGAATACTAGAAGCAGCAATTTAGTCCTTCTTCAGGACACGAGCAGGATGATTGGGTTTCACATAAAGTGGGGTTAGTCCTTGCAATTAGTGAGCATATTTGCTAACTGACTCTTGGATGTATGTTGTGATACACCCAAGGCAAGCATGCTTTCATTTTTCTCCCCCATAAGTGACTGACAGAGTAGGACACTAATGAACTTGTTGATATGAAGTTTTACCAGTGAATCTGCTTTTAACTTTTCCAACACTTTTTCTCCATGGGCTTCACTTTTTTCAAGTAAATTCTAATTTTATTTCCCAGGTGTCTTTATATGAAATTATAATGTTACCAAATTCAGGAAAATTGAAATCATAACATGCATTTTCTCAGACCACAAGGGCTTGAAACTGTAACCAACCTCAGAGAAAAAACTCAAAAACATTCAAACTCATGGAGACTGAATAACACTCTATTAAACAATGAATGGTTTAACAATGAGATCAGAGATGAAAAAGTTTCTGGAAACAAATGAAAATGAACACACAATAGTCTAAAACCTATGGGAAACAGCAAAGGAAGTCCTGAGAGAGAAGTTCATAGCAATACAGGCTTACTTAAAAAAGATACAAGAACTTCAAATAAATGACCTAACCCTACAGCTTCAAGAACTGGAGAAACAGCAACAAACAAAGCCCAGAGCAAGTAGAAAGAAAGAAATAATCAAGATCAGAGCAGAATTGAAATACATAGGGACTAAAAGAATAATTCAAAATGATCAACAAATCCAGGAGCTGGTTCTTTGAAAAGATAAACAAAATTGACAAGCTTTTAAGCAGACTCATCAAGAAAAAAAAAGGGAGAGGACCCAAATAAATAATACCAGAAATGAAAGAGGAGAAATAACAACTGATACCACAGGAATACAAATGATTGTAATAAATTACTATGAT
This sequence comes from Pteronotus mesoamericanus, assembly GCF_021234165.1. Lineage (NCBI taxonomy): Eukaryota > Metazoa > Chordata > Mammalia > Chiroptera > Mormoopidae > Pteronotus > Pteronotus mesoamericanus. The sequence goes on along the minus strand of NW_026555215.1, from coordinate 613,278 downwards.
CAATGATATGCCAAGAAATTTGAAAACTTCAATGAAATAGACAAACTCCTAGGAAAGTGTAACCTTCCAATACTGAATGATGAAGAAGCAGGAAGCCTGAACAGACCAATAATAGCTGGTGAAATTGAAGCAGTCATCAAAAACCTGCTGGCACACAAAAGTCCTGGACCGGACGGTTTCACAGGAGTTTTACAAAACATTTAAGGAAAAGCTAACCCCTGTCTTTCTCAGACTATTCCAAAAACTCCAAGAAGAGGGAAGACTCCCAAACTCTTTTTATGAGGCCAGCATCATCCTAATCCTCAAACCAGATAAAGACACAACAAAGAAAGAAAACCACAGGCCAATATCGCTGATGAACATAGATGCTAAAATCCTCAACAAAGTATTGTCAAATGGCATCCAGCAAGACATTAAAAAGATCAAACACCATGATCAAGTGGGATTCATTCCAGGGATGCAAGGATGGTTCAATATTCACAAATCAATAAATGTAATACCTGACAAAAACAAAACACAAAAACCATGTTATTATATGAATAGATGCAGAAAAAATATTTGATAAGGTACCGCACCCATTTATGTTAAAAACACTCAGCAAAGTGGGAGTAGATGGAGTATACCTCAATATAATAAAGGCCGTGGATAAGAAACATACAGCCAACATCATACCCAATGGGCAAAAACTAAAAGCTTTCCCACTAAGATCAGAAATAAGACAAGGATATCTGCTTTCACCACTTCTATTCAACATAGTCTTGGAAGTCCTAGCCATAGTGATTGGACAAGAAAAAGAAGTAAAAGGAATTCAAATTGGAAAGTAGGAGGTAAAACTATCATTGTTTGCAGGTGACATGATAGTGTACATAGAAAACCCTGCAGACTCCACCAAAAAACTACTCGACCTAATAAATGAATTTGGCAAAACAGCAGGATACAAAGTCAGTAGTCAGAAATCGAAGGCATTTATGTACACCAACAATGAAATAGGAGAAGCAGAAATAAGGGGGAAAAATCCCATTGGCTATAGCAACAAGAAAAATAAAGTACCTAGGAATAAACTTAACCAAGGAGGTATGCAGAAAACTATGCAACACTGAAGACAGAAATTAAGGAAGACACAAATAAATGGAAGCATATGCCCTATTCATGGATTGGAAGAATTAACATCATCAAAATGTCCATATTACCCAAAGCAATTTATAGATTCAACGCAATCCCTATTAAAATACCAATGATGTATGTCACAGATATAGAACAGACATTTAAAAAATTTATATGGAACCATAAATGATCCCGAATAGTCACAGCAATTTTCAGAAAGAAGAACAAAGTAGGAGGAATCACAATACCTGACATCAAACTATATTACAAGGCCACTGTAATCAAAACAGTCTGATACTTGCATAAGAACAAATACAAAGATCAGTGGAACAGAATAGAAAGTCCAGAAACAAACCCCTGTCTCTATGGTCAATCAATATTTGAGAAAGGGTGCAGAAGCATAAAATGGAGTAAAAAATAGCCTCTTCAACAAATGGTGTTGGGAGAGCTGGACAGCTACATGCAAAAAATTGAAATTCGACCATCAACTAACACCATACGCAAAAATAAACTCAAGATGGATAAAAGACTTCAATATAAGTTGGAACACCATAAAAGTCCTAGAGGAGAACAGAGGCAGGAAACTCTCAGATATCCCACACAGCAATATTTTCACCGATATGTCCTCTAGAGCAAGGGACATAAAGGAACAAATAAATAAATGGGACTTCATCAAAATGAGAAGCTTCTGCATGGCTAAAGAAAACATCAGCCAAATGAAAAAGGAACCAACCATATGGAAAAATATATTTGCCAATGATACCTCAGACAAGGTTTTGATCTCAAAATATATAAACAACTCACATGACTCCACTCCAGGAAGACAAACAATCCAATTAAAAAATGGGCAAAGGACCTGAACAGACACTTCTCCAAGGAGGACATACTCAGGGCCCAGGGATGTATGAAAGGATGCTCAGCATCACCAGCCATCAGAGAAACGCAAATTAAAATCACAATGAGATACTGCTTCACACCAGTCGGAATGGCCATCTTAAACAAATCAATAAACAATGGGTGTTGGTGAGGTTGTGGAGAAAAGGGAAACTTAGTACATTGTTGTTGGGAGTGCAGACTGGTGCAGCCACTGTGGAAAACAGTTTGGAATTTCCTCAAAAAGCTGAAAATGGAACTGCCTTTTGATCCAGTGATTCCCCTGTTGGAATTATACCCGATGACTCCCAAAACACCAATTCAAAAGAACTTGTTCACCCCAGTGTTCATAGCAGCACAATTTACAATAGCCAAGTGCTAGAAGCAACCTAAGTACCCATCAGTAAATGAGTGGATCAAAAAGCTAAGGTACATTTACACAATGGAATACTATGCAGCAGAAAGAAAGAAAGAACTACTACCCTTCACGACAGCATGGATGGAACTGGAGAGCATTATGCTAAGTGAAATAAGCCAGGTGGTAAAAGACAAATACCATATGATCTCACCTATAAGTGGAACCTAACCAACAAAACAAACAAGCAAGGAAAGTATAACCAGTAACATTGAAAGATAAAAGAAACCAACTGAAACAAGAGGAAAGGAGGGAGGCAGGTAATGGGGAAAGGAAGGGGAGGGTCAAGGCAAGGAATATGTATAAAGGATCCATGGACAAAACCAAAGTGGTCAAGGATTGAGGGAGAGAGTAGGGAAGGGCAGGGGAAAGTGGTGGCAGGTAAATGGAGACAAATGTATTTGAGCAATAAAAACAAATGTTAAAAAATTATAAGGGTGCCATAATTATTTATGAAGAATGTCAAAACAAGGTATTAATAAGATTGTAGAGTTTAAAGCTCTTTCATATGTAATCTATTCATGGGCAATAGTAATTACTAGAATATTGTGTAAATAAAGAACTAATGAAGAGTTATGCTGTGAGTTTTTTGTCTGTGCATATTTTCAATATACTCAAGCTAGTTCATACTCAACTTTTTGACTTAAGACTTTGTATTTCTAACTATAAGCTGATTGTCCATGTGGTTTTTAATAAGATGAGATGAGTGAATAATGATCATACATGGACACACATTTCTTTTTTTGCAAAAGGTCTTTACTGGATCTGTGTATCCAGTAAATGCATTAAATATATAGCAATGCATTAAATTAATAATGTCAATAGCTAAACTGGACATTTGTTGAGAGGCCTCTTCTCCTCTTTCTCAGCTGTGCCATTTGAATAGAATTTCCCTCATGCCTCACTGAAGGATTTAGTCTTGATTTAGTAATTGTTTTTCTCCCTTCATCAGGGTCTTGTTATACATGAACACTTGTCATTTGCATCAATGAGACTGAGATGCTCACTGTGGGACCTCAGGAAAAGAAGCTACCTCTTTCTTCTTTGGGGGCTACCAAGAAAAAGAGAGTTTCTTTCTCTGTGTAGCATGATCTGGGTTTAAAGTCTGAATTGCTACATCTTCATACTACCAGGAAGGCAGTGGACCTGAGATGATAAACCCACACAGAAAGCCAATGCTGAGGTAACTCAGAGAAAGGTAGTCTGAGCTTAGTGACCTGAAACCATTGAATTAAGCCTCCCCTGAAGCTGGGTCTACTATTATTACATAAATCAATATAGACCAACATAGTACCAGGCTTACTCAACCTGGTTTGCATCATGCTTTATATTTTTAGCAACCAGAGCATGCTAATGTTTGCATCTTCCCAGATCTCTAAGAAACAGCCATACATGTGTTTCATTTTAGTTGCAGTTTTCGTAGGGTTCTTTCTCTTTGGATATTTCTATGACAGAAAAGACCTTTACTCTTTATTCAAATTTTCAGAAATAAAATAGCCAAGATACTCTGTGAGGTTCCTCAGCTACCTTTTAAAGGAGTTTGAGATCAATTATTAAACAAGTGTTTATAGAACACATGCTATTGTGACAACCCTTTCTACAAAAACAGCATCTCCATATTTATCTGTTTTTGCTTCTTAACATCCACATAATATTTATTTTGAAGAAATTATTACATAGTTAAATATATGAACTACTGATTTTGCATAACTTTCTCATTTTAAAGATTATAAAACTAAGGCTAAAGGGAATTAAATGATTTGTCCAAGGTCTCATAGTAAATTTAAGAATTAGAAAGAAATTCCTGGTTTTCTGATTGACTGTCTAGTGGCATTTTACTATACTGCTTCTTCACATTGATTATTACCACCTTTGGTAATAATTATGATTTGTTTTCTAGGGTTTTAATTATCCAAATCACTTTTGTCTGCAAAAAGTTAATCTAAAAGCTAACAAAAACTGACTTTCCTATGAAATTTCTAGCACTTCCTATTTTCAGACAAACTAGAAATAACCTGCGAACAGCCTTTCTCATAATATTTGGCATCTGCCTCTTTTTATGATCAGAAATAAGAAGTGTAGAGGTTGGAGAAAATTGACTAGAAAAATATACATGAAAAGTCTTTAGCTCTACCTAAATGTGGGAACTTTCAAATATCAGACCCAGACCCTGATGTTGCCCATGTTCTCTTGAATTTTCCCTGTAGACCAAATGTTTGTCCTGACTTGTCCTGTGTTCACAGCAGTCATTTACTTAATATAAAGTTTATGTATGATAACACTAATTTAAGAATTAAGATAAAATCTTTTTGTTTATTCAGACTAAGGAACAATTACTGACTGACCATCTTCCATAAGCTTTCCCAACAAAAAGCCACAGGGTCTTACTGGAAGTGCCTCTCTGTTTCTTTGTGTCCTAATAAGCAATAATTCCCATGGTTTCTGAGAGGATCCAAGTAGACAAATAATGGCATATTAGTTGTTCAGAAATATAATTTCCTTTTGTACTACTACAGTAGGACTTGATATGTAATTTAACTCTAACCCTGGGACTATTGTCTGGTAACTTAGTATTAGTACTCATTATATTAACCACTTTGTTGTGACCAGCTATGTGCTCAGTTGCATTACTGTACTTTCATTAATTGTGTGTAGTATTAATTTTCTTTGTATCATATTTGATTTTCATTTGTGAATAAACCCTGACTAATCTTGTTTTCCATTACTGATAAAGAATACATTCTTTTAGTAAATGTACTGCTTCTTAGGGCAGAGGAGCTGGCCTTTACCACTCCTGCCTGTCTAATCAGTGTGCTCATCCATTAGGGACCAACAACATGAAGGGCTGTTTGAAACTTAAAACACACTCACATATGTTGTTTGTATTTTTATAAGTAGTAAGGTTGGGAACTTCTGTCTCTAATTTCAGAGATTGTCCTTAAGGATTATATTTCCAGGCCTTTAAGGAAGAGGGTAAATTCCAAGTTGCTTATATGAATAGAGTGTTGGAAAAATCAACTGAATGAACTAGAAATTATTTTTTGAAAAAGAGAAAAATCACATATGGAAAAATAGAGTATCCAATTTTAACAAAGAAAAAGGTCATTTTTCTTTCTGCTTTTTAAACTTTCTCTACTTCAAATATATTTTTAATGTAGGAGACTCTGACTCTGAATAGGTAGGTAGGTAGATAAAGACTCACATATGTGTATATATATTTAACAATGAGTCATTATTAGTAAATATATCACTCTTAAACTTTCATCTAAGACAGGAAACCAATAGTCAGGAGATTTTAAAATTTATAGGGTACAAAGATCTATGGAGGAGAAAAAAGTATTTTTATACTGACAAGTATTTATTGAGTTAATTCTAATAACTTTGATCCTATCTCCTTTTGCCATCGCTACTCTACAAGAAAGTTGTTATCATTGTGGTTATAACATTTAGATAATGGATTGGTTGCCACAAAGTACTGAATTTTGTTCAGTTGAGTATTTTAAATAACATGTATTTGAATATACCCACTTTGGATGTATTACACTTGTTATTAATACAAAAAAATTGCTTTGCAAGGTTTCTTTATGGTGACATTACGTCAACAATTTCTTCTATGGTGTAGGACCTTCAACGATTCCTTACAATGTATTTTCAGAACAACAAGCTAAGTAGTACACCACAGTTTTGTTTTTAAATCCTGAAAAAAAACACAGTAAGTGTTTATTTCACTTACTGTTTTTTATAGCACATATTATTTTTAGATTTTTTTGATAAAGGATTTATATGAAGATTATATAAAGAAATCATGTAAAGTATCAAGAGGAAAATTCAAAAGAACAGTTGCCCAAAAAACACAAATATACACTGCATAGAAAAGGAATAGCCCATAAACTTATAAAAAATAATAATCAGGAAAATGCAATGACTCATGATATGTAAACTTCTACAAATATTTTGGAAATTTTTTAATTTTCTTGTAAAATTGAACATACACTTTTTTAAATTTATTTTTTATTTTTTATTGTTACTCTATTACAGTTGTCCCATTTTTCTCCCTTTTCCCTCCTCTGCCTAACCCACTCCCCACTCCCACAGTCAATCCCCACACTGTTGTCCATGTCCATGTGTCATTCATACATGTTCTTTGATTAGTCCCTTACTCTTCTTTGAACCATTAATGCCCTCCCTCCTCCCCTCTGGTCACTGCCAGTCTGTTCCCTATTTCCATGCCTCTGGTTCTATTTTGCTCATTAGTTTATTTTTGTCCACTGTCTGTTTGGTTCCTCTTATAGGTGAGATCATATGGTATTTGTCTTTCTCCAACTGGCTTATTTCACTTAGCATAATATTCTCCAGTTCCATCCATGCTGTTGTGAAAGGCAGGAGTTCTTTCTTTCTGCTGTCTAGTAGTCCATTGTGTAAATGTACCACAGTTTTTTAATTCACTTATTTACTGATGGACACTTAGGCAGTTTCCGGCAACTGACTATTACAAATAGCGCTGCTATGAACATGCGGGTGTATGAGTTCTTTTGAATTGGTGTTTTCAGGATTCTTATGGTATATTCCCAGCAGTGAAATCACTGGGTCAAAACTCAGTTCCATTTTTAGGTTTTTGAGGAAATTCCATACTGTTTTACATAATGGCTCCACCAATCTGCATTCCTACCAACAGTACACTAGGGTTCCCTTTTCTCTACATCCTCACCAGCACTTGTTATTGATTTATTACTGATGGTTATTCAGGAAGGTGTGAAATTATACCTCATTGTGGTTTTAATTTGCATTTCCCTGATGGCTAGTGATGTTGAGCATCTTTTCATATGTCTATAGGCCATCAATATGTCCTTGGAGAAGTGTTTCTTCAGGTCCTTTGTCCATTTTTTAATTGGATTGTTTGTCTTCCTGGTGTTGAACTGAATGAGTTCTTTATACATTTTGGAGATCAAACCTTTGTCTGAGGTATCATTAGCAAATATGTTCTTCTATATAGTTGGTTTACGTTTAATTTTGATAATGTTTTATTTAAGTGTGCAGAAGTTTTTAATTTGATGTAGGCTCATTTATTTATTTATTTTATTTCCCTTGCCCTAGGAGATATATCAACAAAAATAATGATGCATGGGCTATCAGAAATTTTCCTGCCTGTTTTCCCACTAGGACTTTTACTGTGTCATGATAAAAGTCTTATATTTAAGTCTTTTGTCTGTTGTGAGTTTATTCTAGTGTATGGTATAAGTTGGTGGGCTAGTTTCATTTTTTTATGCATGTATGAGTCCAGTTCTCCCAACACCATTCATTGAACAGGCTATTTTTACTCCATTGTATGCTAATGCCCCCTTGGTCAAATATTAACTGACCATAGATACATGGGTTTATTTCTGCGCTCTATTCTGTTGCATTGATCTATGTGTCTGTTCTTATGCCAGTACCTGACTGTTTTGATTACAGCGGTATTATAGATAGTTTGATATCAGGTATTGTGATCCTTCCTACTTTGTTCTTTCTCAAGACTGCTGAAGCTGTTAGTGGTTTCATATAAATTTTTGAAACCTTTGTTCTAGATCTATACAATATGCCATTGGTATTTTAATAGGAATTACATTGAATCTATAGATTGCTTTGGGTAATATGGACATTTTAATGATGTTAATTCTTCCAATCCATAAATATGGTATATGCTTCCATTCATTTGTATCTTCCTTAATTTCTTCCTTCAGTAGTCTATAGTTTTCTGAGTACAGATGTTCTTCATCTTTGTTAAGTTTTTCTTAGGTACTTTATTTTTCTTGTTGCTACAAAAAATGGAATCTTTTTTTTCCCTAATTTCTCTTTTGGATATTACCTTGTTGGTCTACAACAATTTCTGAATATTGACTTTGTATCCCAGTATTTTGCCAAATTCAATTTTTAGCTCATGTAGATTTTTGGTGGACTCTGTAGGGTTTTTTATGTACACTATCATGTCATCTATGAATAATGAGTTTTATTTCTTCCTTTCCAATTTGGATGCCTTTTATTTCTTTGTCATGTCTGATTGCTGTGGCTGGATTTCCAATACTATGTTGAATAGAAGTGGTGAAAGCAGAAACCCTAGTCTTGTTCCTGATCCTAAGGGGAAAACTTTTAGTTTTTGCCCATTGAGTATGATCTTTGCTGTGGGTTTCTCATCCATGGCCTTTATTATATTGAGGTATGCTCCCTCTACTCCCAGTTTGCTGAGAGTTTTTAACATAAATGGTACTGTACCTTATTAAATGCTTTTTCCACATCTATTCATATTATCATGTGATTTGTGTCCTTCATTTTGGTTATGTGGTGTATTACATTTCTTGATTTGTGAATACTATACTATCTTTTCATCCCTGGGATGAATTTCCTTTGGCCATGGTGTATGATCTTTTTAATGTATCCCCAGATCTGGATTGCCAGTATTTTGTTGAAGATTTTAGTGTCTATATTCATCAGAGATATTGGCCTGTAGTTTTCTTTCTTTGTTGTTACTGTACCTTGTTTTGGAATTAGGATAATATTTGCCTTGGAAAAAGAGTTTATAAGTCTTTTCTTTTCTTGAATTTTTTGGAATAGTTTGAGAAGGATAGGAGTTAGTTCTTCTCTAAATGTTTTTTAAAATTTGCCTGTGAAGACATCCAGTCCAAGGCTTTTATTTGCCATTCTGTCCAGGGCTTTTGTATGCCTGGACTGGAGTTTCTTGATTACTGTTTCAATTTCACTGCTGTCATTGGTCTATTCAGGTTTTTTGCTTCTTCTTGATTCAGTTTTGGAAGACTTCATCTTTCTAGAAATTTGTCCATTTTGACCAGGTTGTCCAATTTCTTTGCATATAGTTGTTTATAGTAATTCCTTCAAATCCTGTGCATTTTTGTGGTATTGGTTGCAACTACTCTTTTTGTAACATTTATGATTTTTATTTATTTGGGTCCTCTCTCTTTTTTTCATGATGAGTCTGGTTAAATATTTGTCAATTTTCTTTATCTTTTCAAAGAACAAGTCCCTGGATTCATTGATCATTTGAATTGTTTTTTAGCTTTTTAAAATTCTGCTCTGATCTTGATTATTTCCTTCCTCTTATTCAGTCTGGGCCTATTTATTGTTGTTCCTCTAGTTATTGTAGATATAGGGTTAGGCTATTTATTTGAGTTTTTTCTATTTTCTTTAGGTAGGCTTATATTGCTACCAACTTCCCTCTTAGGGCTGCCTTTGTAGTATCCCATAGGTTTTGGGTTCTTTTGTGTTTATTTTCATTTGTTTCCAGAAACTTTTTGATTTCTTCCTTGACATCACTTTTAACCCATTTATTATTTAATAAAATGTTTTTCAGTCTCCATGTATTTGAATGTTTTTTGAGTTTTTTTCCTTGAGGTTGTTTTCTAGTTTAAGCTGTTGTAATCCAAGAAGATGCTTGATATTATTTTAATCTTCTTGAATTTGTTGAGGCTTGTTTTGTGTCATACCAACTGGTCTTTCTTTGAAAAAGTTGCATATGTGTTTAAAATAACGTATATTTTGCTTCTTTTGGGTGAAAGTTTCTGTATACATCAATTAGGTCCATTTGATCTAGAGCGTCATTCAATGGCACAACATGCTGTTGATTCTTTGTTTTTTATCCATTGTTGACTGCAAGGTGTTAAAATCTCTTACAATGACTGTGTTGCTACAGATACCTTTCTTGAAGTCCACCAAGACAATCCTTATATATTTAGGTGCTCCTATGTTGGGTGCATATATGTTTACAAGTGTTATATCCTCTTATTGGACTACTCCCTTAAGTGTTAAGTAGTGACTTTGTTTATCCCTTCGTATGGCCTTTGTTTTGAAGTCTATTTTGGTTGAGATAAGTATTGCTACCCTAGCTTTTTTTTTTCCATGTATATTTGCATGGAATATTTTTTTCCATCCCTTCATTTTCTGTTTGTGTAGATCTTTTGTTATGAGGTGGGTCTCTTGCAGACAGCATGTAAGTGGGTTGTGTTTTCTTATCCATTCAGCTATCTTATGTCTTTTGACTGAAACATTTAATCCATTTAGTAATCATTTAATGTTATAATTGATAGGTGTTTATTCATTGCCATTTTCCCCCTTTGTACCTGTGTTCCTCTCTCTCTCTCTCTTTTTCTTCATCTTCTTAAAGCAGTCTCTTTAGCATCTCTTGCATTGCTGGTTTAGTGGAGATGTACTCTTTTAAGCTTATTTTTGAGAGTGGTCTGATAAAGTCTGTATTTCACCTTCAATTTTAACTGAGAGCCTTGCTGGGTAGATCAGTTTTGGTTGCAGGCCTTTGCTTTTCATTACTTGGAATATTTTGTGCCATTCTTTCTGGCTTTTAGTGTTTCTGTTGAGAAATAAGCTGATAGACCCTCTGTGCTTCCTGGACTCACATGACCTTTTCTCTTACCAGGTTAAGAAACTTTTCTGTCATTTTTCAAACAGGATTTCTATGCCTTGCTCCTATTTTTCTCCTTTTGGTATCACTATGATACAAATATTATTACGTTTCATGTTGTCCTGCAGTTCCATTCAACTATCTTCATTCTTTTTGAGAGTTTTTTATTTTTGTTGCTCTGCCTGGGTGTTTTTTTCTAACTGTCTTCTAACTCACTGATTTGATCCTCTGCTTTATCCAGCCTGTTTTTAATTCCTTCTAGTGAATTCTTAATTTCAGCTATCGTAGCCTTCATTTCCTCTTAGCTTTTATTGATAGTTTCTATGTCCTATTTCATGCTGATGTATTTCCGAGTAAGTTCCTTGTAGCTCCCATAGAATTCTTTATACTTCTCACTTAGCTCCTTGAGCATCCTAATAACCATTATTTTGAACTCTGTGTCTTATAGGTTGCTTGCCTGAACTTCATTTAGCACTCTTTCTGGGGATTCCTCCTTTCCTTTTGTTTGGAGGTTTTTTTTTTTTGTTTGTTTGCCCATTTTAGGCGACTCTTCTTGTTTGTTTCTGCATATTAGATTGATCTGCTTTGACTCCCTGTCTTTGCAGGGTGAACTTCTATTGTAGGAGACCTGTTGAACTCAATGGTGCAGTCTCCTTGATCTCCTGAGCTGGATGTTTTGGGGATACCTTTTATGCCATTAATGTGGGCTTTCTGCTGTAATTGGGTTTTGATTGTTGTTGGATCATTGTTTGATTGGATCTTCCCTCCAGATGGCTGACTGAGGGTCACACTGCCCACCATGTCTTGTGTGCTGTTGTGTAAGTGTTGCCAGAACAAAACAAAGTAACCCAGGAAACAAAACCCATATTCACAAAAATGACCCAGATACAAAAACTATATAGTAATAACTGAGAAATAAAAACTGTTAGAAAAAAAAACTATGCAAGAGAAAAAAATAATGCAAATAATTAAGACAATGGTGGAATTCATTTCAGGAGACTTTAGTGTGCAAACTGTCTTCTCTTTCTGGATCTGCCCCTGGTAATGTCTGATGGTGTCCTAGCCTAGCCCTAGGCAGCCTGTTTGAGGCTACAAGTGATTCACAGTCTGTGCCTGTCTCCTTCAGGCTTGGCTGGTTCCCCACTGTTCTGCCCTCCTAGTTTTCCATCAACACAAGGCCCAGGAGTGGTTCATCTAATGTCTGAGAGCACTACTAGTACCACCTCCACCTGCCTCCAGAGGGGGTCTCTGTTGCAATCAGGTGGGTGGAATCTCTGGGTCAGCCCTGACAGGGGCACTGTTCATTCTTCAGGGAAAATGGTAGGAATATTTTCCCACTCTCTCACCACATGCCTTGGTCTGTCCCAGATTATTTCTAATAATGTATGGTATCTGGTGAATTAGATGTCTGGTTCCTGCGAGGGGCAAATATGTGTGAAAAGGGCAGCCCTTTCCTGCTTGGTGCAGGCAGCAGCTCTGTCTGGGCAGGGCCCTGCTCGCTCTGCTCGGCTCGGCTGATTTTGGTGGATCAGGGTCTAAGTAACCAGTGTAGCTCCTAGTGTCTGCTAGAAGTTTAGGAAGGGCCCTTTCAGAGCTTATCCTTCTTTCCCCTGTGGATATGCACTAAGCAGGGGGTTCCTGAGCCTGGCCTCATTGATCTATACAGCTGGGGATTGGGCATGCCTGCCTGTGAAGTGACCTGACTGACTGCAACAAAGATCAGGCGTTCAGCTCCTGGCCATCCAGTCCCCAGCCTGCTGCTCTTGCTCTTTTGAGAGACTCAGGTCCAAACTTTCCATTCTGCACAGATCTCTGCTCATCAGCTGTGCTGGGTTGAGTCCAACAGTCCCTTCAGCATGACACTTTCTGCTCTTCCTGTGCAGCTGGACTCAGTGGGACCAAATTGAATTTTCACTCTGGTTTCTTTGTTGGTAGAGCCACTGCACGTGTGCACACATGCAAGCACGTGGACCCTGCCAAGTCTCAAGTCTCACCTCAGCTCCTCTTTTAAAAGAGACTCTGTGTGGCCACTTCACTGCAGCACCAAGCCAGTTCTCCACACACTCCACCTCCTCAAATAGTGCAAAACCTCTCTCAGTCTGGGTTGACTGCAGCCAGCCAGTACCTCCAAAAGTTTCAAATAGACCCCTCCCGATGGCATTGCAGCTATGGATGTGCTGCTTGCTGTGTGTGTGTATGGCCTTAGTCTCCCAGACTTTGTATATCCTTCCAACTCACTCCTGATTAGGGTTGGTGGGTTCCTTGTGTGGGACTAGGGCCCCACTCTAGGAGGGGAGGGAGCCATTAAGCTGCATTTTCTGAATTTCTCTCCTCTGTTACAAGTACCTTGCACAGGACATTTCCTCCTCAACTTATAAATCTCTTACTGGAAAATGCAAAGCATATTCTGTACTCTTTGGCAGAAAAATTCATATCATTGAGATTCTGTTGATTGTTCAGGTCACTTTTTGGAAGATCAGCC